>NC_090932.1:1042077106-1042391106 GCF_040938575.1 Ambystoma mexicanum
ATGGGAAATATAATAGCAAGTTCATTTTATAGGTTATACAGGTTAAGTGGAAGTTCTCAGTTTGTATGCATGTATAAGAGTTGTACATGTACTCTGCATAAAATATGCATACCTGTGGTTTGTATTCATGCATGTGGATATGCATGCAGCTGCAAGTAGAAATCTTGGAGACTTGAACAGTAGTTTTTGTAGTAGGTGATTTCCAATGACATGAGACTTGTGCGCAGAGTGATCAACAGTACATTTTAAGTGCTGAACTCTGATGATGAAGTTAGATGTAGAGGTCTTGGATGTGATTGGTGTATGGTTGTGTGACTGCTTAACTGTATCCAATGAGGGAGTGGCACAGAGAGTGAAGTGGAAAGGGTAGAAGGGCTGTCTAAGTGTTACGCGGTCCACAGACACCGCGGCTATCCGTGGACAGGGCGTTCCACATCCGGGGTTTTCCAGAAAATCCAGCATGGAAAGGGGACTGTAGGCATTAGCCAATCAGGTGTTGTGGTTGTGGATTTGTGTTGAAAGAGTCTGTTTGTAGTGAAGATGGCAGAGGTGGAGAAAGTCAGTGTGTTGGTCCTTGGAGTTATGTGTGTGCATGGTTTACAGCAGTATGATCAATGCAGGCATGTGGCAAACAATTTTGATGTTAAAGGAGTGGAGTTGGTGTGGAACACTGTGCCTGATTGCAGTGTACATGGAATTGTACAAGTTTGTGAAGATATGGGCAGGATGAACAGTTAGTTTCGCACTGTGGTGCTTTCTATTTGGGCTATGTCAGTGCCCCTACTTTGTTAGCAGATTTGGAACACTTGGTTCAAGAAGTAATGAACATCCTTCCAAATGCCAAATTTATTTTTCTTGATTGGTACCTAGAGAAATATGGGACAATAGTTCTGTTTTTTGTCCTCAGCAAAACATTGCTAGGTGTGCAATCAACCGAGGCATGTGTGCTTTCATGCTTAGAGCTGGTATGTTCTTCTGTAATAATGAGAATATTGATTCCGGTAATGCTGTTTATTTGAAAGAAGATGGTATTTCTTTATCGTTTATAGGAAATGCCATGCTGTTCTGGAATGTAAGGGTTACTTTGGAGAAGGTGATATGAAGATTTTAGGAGTAAAGTAAGAAACCCCCCCCAAAAAATACAAAATAACATGTGTCTGTCAAGCATCTGCAAAAAAACCAAAATAAAAACGCCTCTTTTCAGAGCCAACCTCAAAGGGGAAATGGGGCACACTATTTAAATTTAAATTCATCACTGCATATTACATACAAGGATTTTGGGGTAGAGAGTCAGGCAAATGAGAATGAATAGAGCAAGGGATTGGTCAATAAAGTTTACTGGGTGTGTTGTGTAAGGAGAGAGTTTGTCAGAAAGTCTTTTTCCTGAGAGAAGAACAGATAGCTATGGATGTGTGTTTCAGAAAACAGATTATCTGGATTTTGGGAGACTCATGGATACATTGGTTGGAGGTGCATGCAGAATGCTGTGGGGTAGCTGCACATCTTGGATTCCCTTATGTGGAAGTGCATTGGCATGGAGTGCGTGGAATGAAGTGGCTGGACTTGGTACCAATCTGTGCTACTTTGGAGACACAGCATCATCCAGACATAATTATAATTCATTGTCGAGGGAACAGTTTAGGACGTGTGTCTGGAATTTCTTTGCAATTTGCAATGAAAGAAGGACTTGGGAAGGTCCTGGACATGTGTCTAATTTCTCAAGTAATATTTTCTCGTTGTCATGGGTATCAGGCATGTTGTTGGGGCAAGCTGGGTGGAGGCTTGGCAGGCCTGGCATAGGCATACAAAGAACCCATAAGAAATCCCTCCCTTCATTCCTTCCTAGTGTTTGAAGTAACTTCCTGGTTACCACTTCCTGTTGCCAAACAGGAAGTGCATGATAACTCTTGAGCTCTCTAGTGTTTGGGTATGGCTGGCTATATAAGCCACACCCAGGATTCTTCCAGTGCTTCGTGTTGCGTACTGTGAGATGTATCAGCAACACACTTGCCGTGCTCTGGATCAGCCAGAATCTGCTTACCTGCTCCGGATCATCCTGTTTCTGCTTACCTGCTCCGGATCATCCTGCTTCTGCTTACCTGCTCTGGATCATCCTGCTGCTCCTTACCTGCTCCGGATCATCCTACTTCTGCCTACCCGCTCTGGACCATTCAATTTTAGCTTACTTGGTTCTTACTCCACGCCGGAGCTATCTCCAGTCAAGAGGGGACTACTACACCAGCACCTGTAAGAACAAAGAAGAACAGCGTTAACACGCGCACATCAGTAACGCTGCACATACTCACTGAATCTTCCTGCAACACTGAAATCCAGGTTAGTTGCACGAGCGCACAAACTCCTGTAAGAGAGAAGAGACATTATTCATTGTGCTTGCTCCAATAACGCAGGCACTTATTTCACTGCACTCTCTCTCTCTCTACGCAGTGCATACCTACCAAAAGCCTCCGTGCAAACTTACCTAACCACCAAGTCTCCAGTAGCGCTGAACCCAGACTCGAGGCGCTAATACCACATCATTTCTAATTCCTCCTGCAAGGGAAAAGGAGAGACAGTACCAGGCACGCTTGAATTGAAGACGCTGCGCAAACCTACCAGCAGCTAGCTTCTACACGCAGCACTACTCACCCACAAAAATACCGGCAAACAAAGACAATACAGACAATTTTGGACATTCAACATTCTCCATGCAACGTTCACTTGTGGGAGGGACTTTCTAGCCAGTGAAGAAACTGACGCCTTGAACACTCAGCCTTGCTGTGAAGGCATAAAACAGCGTTTGGCATCTGAACTCAGCCTACAGACATTGGCACCAATCACATGAGTGAATCACACCCCAGCAAATGCAGGATGGAGTGCACACCCTACTAAAGATCAAGGTAAGCCCATAGGGGGACATCTCAGCACACAGTAAAGAGAAGGGAAGGGCCCAGGTGAATCGGGTAAATTCAGGGAGGCTCGGCCATTGCTCCTGCAGAGACACAGCTGAGTGTGACCGAACACAAAGCCATCCTCAATACCTCTGCCCGAGCGATGGAAACCTCCGAGGTAGACCAGCTTTCCCTATTGTTAGGTGAACTGCGGGCCGAGGTGCATGCAGCCCGCTCAGAGACAAATGCCTTAAGGTGCGAACTGGTAGTCAACAGGGACAAAACAGACGATTTGGCAAGACAGCTCCTACAGACCCAAGCTGGTCTAGCACCCCTACCAGGTGAAGTTCCACAAGGGAAGCCTACCATGGCACCTGTAGCTACACCTGTTCAGGTATTGCTTCCAGGCAACATCCCTTTAGCACCCCCGGAACACTTCTCTGGGGATCCCAAGAAATTTGAGTGTTCATGAATCAATGCCGGATACATTTCATATGCAAACCAGACACCTTTCTGAATGACCAAGCTAAAATATCTTTTGTCCTCTCTTATTTAGGAGGGAACGCAGCAGACTGGTCTGTCACGTTAGTGCTTAGGGAAGACCCTTTACTGAGAAATTACCCAGGTTTTCAGCGTGAACTGGAAAAGATATTTGCCCATCGGACTCGAGGTAAGCCCCTGGATGATGAGATACTCTCTCTGCGACAGGGTGGTCAGGATCTAATCTCATATGTCACCACATTCAATCGCTTAATAGTCGAATCAGGTTGGCCAGAGGAGAAATGAATAACGTTATTTTATCGAGGACTGAGCGGAGAATTAAAATATGTCTTGGTGCAAGTAGTTAATACTCCTGAAGATTGCAGTGAATACATAGACCTAACTATGCAACTAGATCACCGATTACAGGATTGCAAGGCCGATCGAGCCAGATCAGAGCATAGACCAGTGTATGTCTGACCAAAGGAAGCGTCCCATCGACTGGCCTCAGAAATATGCTCAGAGCCCATGCAATTGGGTGTTCTCAGGGGACCACTCACCAAGGCGGAGAGAGAACGGAGGTGTCAGGAAAAACTTTGCTTATATTGCAGCCAATCAGGTCACTTCCTCTGGAACTGCACAATTAAACCCCCCCAGAAGACAATGGGGGTACTAGATAACATAGGGTAAGACACAGGTGCGGTAGCGGAAAACTCCAAACGCCCGGCAGATGTAGAGGTCAGTCTGTCGAGCCAGGAATGGAGCACTCATATCTCACATTTCATTATTCATGTGGTTTTGGTAGACCCTTCACAGCCCAACCGAATGCTTTCATAGACAGTGGGGCTATTGGGAACTACCTGGACATAAACACCACAAAAACCTTGGGATTAGCATTCCACCGCAAGGACACAGCAGAAAGCGTGACAGCTGTGGATGGCACACAACTCCTTTCGGGACTAGTAACACAGTGCACTTCTACCATCACCTTAATCTGCCAATATGGCCACAGAGAAAGTATTAGATTCAACCTTATCACTGCACCCCAATTCCAGCTGATTCTTGGGATACCGTGGCTAGAGACGCACAACCCAAAGATAGATTGGCGAGCTCAAACCTTAGTCTTTCCACAGAATGCGCCTCTTGTTATGCCATCAAAAGGATCAAAGGAAGCCCATTGTTAGCTTCACAGGAAAAGATAGCAGGTTTAGGCTGGGAGGCACTTTACCAGAGGAATACCAGGAGTTCCAGGATGTATTCACTTAGGAGCAAGCTAATACTCTACCACCACATTGAGTTTAATACTGCCAGATCGAGCTGCAACCAAGGGCACAAGCACCGTGCAGCCACATATATGCATTAACTGAGGAATAAAACTCTCATCCATGGACCTACTTGGATCAATACCTGGCCAATGGGTTCATTAGACCATCTAAGTCACCAGCCGCCTCCCCACTCTTATTCGTACCGAAGAAAGAGGGGGACTTAAGAACGTGTATTTATTACCAGGCCCTAAACCAAGTCACCATGAAAAATAAGTACCTGTTACCTCTGATACCAGTACTCATAGACCAGGTGAGACAAGCGAAGATTTTCACCAAGCTAGACTTACGTGGCGCATATCACCTGGTACGCAGGAAGAAAGGGGACGAGTGGAAGTCTGCATTCCATTACCGCTATGGCTTGTACGAATACCAGGTCATGCCCTTTGGGCTTTGCAATGCCCCGGCTGCGTTCCAGCATTTTATGAATGATGTGTTATGGGAACTCCTCGATGTCTGTGCAGTTGTCTACATCAATGACATTCTGATCTACTTCACCACTCCCCAAGAGCACGTAACCCACGTACGAGCTGTACTCCGCAAACTGCGTGAAAACCAACTGTACGCAAAGCTAGAACAATGCTCCTTACACGTCACTGAGGTGGAGTTTCTGGGATATGTACTGACACCACAGAAGATCAAGATGGACAATAGAAAAGTGGAGGCAATCCTCACTTGGTCCTCACCCACGTCTGTAAAGGGAGTACAGAGTTTCCTAGGGTTTGCAAACTTTTATCGACGCTTCATACCAGGATTCTCACATATTGTCCATCCAATAAGGTCCTTGCTGCGCAAACACCGAAAGTTCGAATGTACACCAGCGACGGAAGAAGCTTTCTGAGCTCTCAAGGAAAAAATCACCTCAACCCCAATTCTGCAACACCCACAGCCGATTTACCATACATCGTGGAAACGGATGCTTCATCAAGCATTGCCATGGGGGGCGTACTGTCTCAACAAAATCCTAAAACCGAATGCCTTCACCCCATTGCCTTTTGGTCAAGGAAATTTTCCCCAGCACAATTAAACTATGCAATTTCTGAGAAAGAACTAGCAATAAACAGTGCACTGTGTAAATGGCGACATTACTTACTAGGAGCAAAACCCACCATCACAATAATAACAGATCATCGGAAATTGCAATACTTACGCTCAGCAAAAGCTCAGTCTTCTAGGCAACTCCGTTGGGCCCTATCCTTAATGGAATACGACTTTGTAATAACCTGCCGCCCAGCAGTTAAGAACAGGAAAGCAGATGCGTTATCCCGCATTGGCACAGGAGAGGAAGTCTACAATGCCTCTAACCCGGTAGAGATCATACCCAGCAATAAAATTCTTGGCCTCTGCATTGGCCCACCTCCGTTAAATACTCTGCAGGAAACAATAAAAGAAAATGGGTGTCATTACGACCCAGGCACAAAGGGATACCGGGCACCGGTAATGACACTGATGCCGGTAATCCCTTTGCACCCTACTCCGAAGTCCCTCTGCGGGTCCTTCCCTTAATGTCTGGTTTTAGCAGGCGTTAAGGATGGGACCCGTAAAGGGATACCGGGGTCAATAACGGTACCGCAATTTGTGGTACCCTTATTGCTGCCTTCCCCTTCCCATTGAGCCCTATGGGGGCTAAAAGCGCCATGACAAGCACCAACCTCCGAATGAAGGCCAATATGTCTGAAGAAGACCTACTGACTTGGGACATGAAGGGAGATCAGTTCACCATTCAAGACAAACTACCATACTACCAAAAACGCCTCTACGTTCCAACTAAGGATCTGCAACAAGCAATCATATCAGACTATCACGACTCGCTGTTAAAAGCCCATGCGGGTATAGCCAAAACCATTAAGAAAGTAAGCAAATCTTATTGGTGGCCAGCTTGGCGAGAAGATATTGCCACCTACATAGGCACCTGTGAGGTGTGTGCACAATACAAAACATCCAGGCAAAAACCAGCCGGCCTCCTTCAGCCAATCACCATTCCGCCAGCGCCCTGGCACAAAGTATCAATGGACTTCGTCACTGATCTACCCCCTGACTCAGGTTATAATACCATCCTCGTAGTAGCGGATCTCTTCTTCAAAATGGCCCATTTTATAGCTCTAAAGGGTATTCCCTCAGGTCAGACCCTGGAGCAGGTTTTTCTAGACCGAATCGTCAAGTTACATGGATTCCCTACCATAATCGTTTCTGACAGAGGCAGAAAATTGTATCTCATTTTTGGAAAAAATGTTGTGCCCTGGCAAGAGTAGAAGTCTGTCGGTCTTCTAGTCACCACCCTCAAACAGACAGCCAAACCGAGAGCATGAACCAGACCATGTAACAGTATTTGTGCTGTCTATTACACAAAACAAGCCAAAGCTGGACAGAAATTCTATGGATGGCAGAATATGCCTACAACAACTCAAAACCTTCATCAACCCAAGCAACACCCTTCTTTACTATATATGGTCGAAAACCCAGAACCTCGGTCTGCGATCCGCCAGAAAAGATTGAAATGCCCGCAGAAAAGAATCTACATGCCAGCATCATGAAAGCAGCCAGAGAAGCCAGCAGGAACCTACAGCAAGCCAAAGAAACACAGGAAAGAAACGCTGATCACCATCGACGAAAAGCCCCAGACTATCAAGTGGGAGACTTGGTCTGGCTGTTAACTAGACACATTGCTTTAAAGGGTCCCAAGAAAATTCAGCCTAGATACATCGGCCCGTATACAATAGAAAAAGTAATTAATCTAGCCTCCATGAGACTGGTGTTACCTCAACATATGCGTATACATCCCGTATTGCAAGTGTCACTATTAAAACTAGCACACCCAGTAACCACAACTTCCACACCTCCCGCACCAATACAAGTGGGTGAAGAAGCACCCCAGAATATGCAGTAAAGAACATATTAGATTCCAAACAAGTATGAAAGACCCTGTATTAATTGATTGACTGGAAGGGGTACAGACCCCAGGAAAGATCATGGGAACATGCATGCCCCCCAATTGGTGTGGAAATTCCATCGGGACCATCCTGAGAAACCAAAGCCCTCATACACACCATTGGGAGGGGTCTTGAGGGGGAAGACTGTCATGGGAATCAGGCAGGTAGTTGGGACAAACTGGGTGGAGGCTTGGCAGGCCTGGCATAGACATACAAATCCCTACCGTCATTCCATCCTAGTGTTTGTAGTAACTTCCTGGTTACCACTTCCAGTTGCCAAACAGGAAGTGCATGATAACTCATGAGCTCTCTAGTGTTTGGGTGTGGCTGGCTATATAAGCCACACCCAAGATTCTTCCAGTGCTTCGTGTTGCTTACTGTGAGGTGCATCAGCAACACACTTGCCGTGCTCTGGATCAGCCAGCATCTGCTTACCTGCTCTGGATCATCCTGTTTCTGCTTACCTGCTCCAGATCATCCTACTTCTGTTTACCTGCTCTGGATCATTCAGCTTTAGCTTATCTGGTTCTTACTCCACGCCGCAGCTATCTCTAGTCAAGAGGGGACTTCTACACCAGCACCTATAAGAACAAAGAAGAACAGTGCTAACACATGCACATCAGTAACATTGCGCATACTCACTGAATCTTCCCGCAACGCTGGAATCCAGGTTAGTTGCGCAAGCGGACAAACCCCTGTAACAGAGAAGAGACATTATTCATTGCGCTTGCTCCAATAACGTGGGCACTTATTTCACTGTGCTCTCTCTCTCTACGTGGTGCATACCTACCAAATGCCCCTGTGGAAACTTACCTAACCGCCAAGTCTCCAGTAGCGCTGAATCCAGACTCGAGGCGCTAATTCGCCATAATTTCTCCTGAAAGGGAAAGGGAGAGACATTACCAGGCGTGCTCGAATTGAAGGCGCTGCGCAAATCTACCAGCAGATAGCTTCTACACGCAGCGCTACTCACCGACAAAAATACCGGCAAACAAAGACTATACGGACAATTTTGGACACTCACCATTCTCCGCGCAACGTTCACTTGTGGGAAGGACTTTCTAGCCAGTGAAGAAACTGGTGCCTTGAACTCTCGGCCTCGCTGTGAAGGCATAAAACAACGTTTGGCATCTGAACTCAGCCTACAGACATTGGTACCAATCACATGAGTGAATCGCACCCCTGCAAATGCAGGATGGAGTGCACACCCTACTAAAGATCAAGGTAAGCCCATAGGGGGACATCACAGCACACAGTAAAGAGAAGGGAAGGGCCCAGGGGAATCGGGTGAATTCAGGTATGAGTGTTCACCTTATATTTGACAGGTATTCCTCTGGGTTAAGGGAGGCTCATCCATCGCTCCTGGAGAGACACAGGTGAGTGTGATACTCGCATTGCACAAAGACAAATGTGGCTGCATTTTTCTTCATTTGGTCCACAAATGGAGAAAGCGAGGTGCAATGTCAATATGGATGTTTGTGCCTTTTTAAGAGATGTTGGCATGTCCTCTTTTCACAATGAAAATATAATTTTTCGTAACACATACATTTTTCGACGAGATGGAGTCCATCTTACTTATGCTGGCAATCAGATTTTTCTGAGAAATGTACAAAATGCATTGCAACCTTTTTTGGAATTACAGCAATCCATTTTGCAGTAGGTGTTCACCATTTGAAGTTTTTCAAACTAAAAAAAAACACCACCGAAAGGCTCCTTTCAGAGCCACCACTTCCTCCCAGACAAAAGTGCAATGGTTTTGACAGGGCAGCACCCCAAAAAATAAATGTCTGCAGACTTTCCGCGGACTTCTAAAAAATGCACAGGGCCCTGCACTATTTATTTGTCACTTCTATTTTTAAACTGTGAAAGGCGGCTCTGAAAAGAGCCTTTTTTGGGGGGTTTTAGTTGTTTTATATATATATTTTTTTTTTCACACGACACACAAGGAAAGGAGGGGAAAGGAGGGGAAAGGAGGGTAAGGAAGGGACACCAACCACAGGGATAAGAAAGGGCAGGTGGAGAGAGGAAGATGTAGGGTGGGCCTTATTTAGGTAGGTAGCAGACCTTCTCATGTTCCGTGACCGCAGCCTCGAAAGCACTCAAGGACTCTCCCCCCTGCAGAGTACTGCATCACAGTATATACACAATAACGTGACCCTCGAAAGGCAAGGGTCAACAGCATCATGGATGGCCTGTGAGGCAGCTGGAGGGATGCGCTGTCCCACAGAAGTGTCTCTCGTGGTGACAGGAGCGGAAACGGAGGATGTTGTAGAGGAATTCAACCTACTACATTTATCACAAGGTACAACCTTGCGAATAGCCCCACCATGGAAGGACTTTAGGTGTTGCTTCATGGATGTCATACCAAAGCTGTATGAACCAGGCCTCCCTTGACTCAGCACCATTTTGCACTGGTTGCAGGTGACCTTATTCGCACATGCTTTTGGCACTCCACCATGAATGGTAAACAACCCCCACACCCAAGACTCATGGCGAGTGCTGGTAGTAGGGACTTCCACTACCTCATCCTCTTCATCCTCTTCATCCTCCTCCTCTACATCCTCATGCCTGTTCCCCTCTGCAGGCCCTTGGGGAGGTGGTGGCGGTGGAGGGGGTAGAGGTGGTGCTGAGGCACAAGTAGCACCAGCTGGAGCAACAGCAACCATAGATGCCATCAGGTTTGATGATGGGAAGCAGCAAGAGCAGCAAATGCCAAAATAGACAATGCTCTGTCAGGTAGCCAGAAGCACAATGAGGATGAGCTCTGGGGTGTGGCCTTTTATAGGGGTGTAGGTGCGCGCTCAGCGGACAGCTATGCTGTCCGCGGACAGATCAAACACCAAAAAAAGGCTCAAAAAGTTCCAAAAAGTATGAAGATTGCCAGGGACATTGTCTGGCACATTTGCAATGGTGAACTTTTATTGTAAAATGCTTTGGATTGTCCAAAAAAGTACTTTTAAAATGTTCAGGGACCCAGACAGTGTCCGCATATCAGGACACACGCTCAGCACGGGTGCGGTCACATAATGACATTGCGAACACGTCCGCAAATGCGACGGTGTCCGCAGGATACCAAATGCGTGGGAACGGTCATGCGCATGCGCACGGGTGTTCTACAGACAGTGTTTGGGTCCTCAAACTAATTCAAAGTGTGACACACATGAGACTGATAGTTACAGACAGGTGCGATGTTCATAGGACTTATGGGTGTGGTGCGCATGTGCGTAGATGTTCTACAGAGAGTACGGACAGGTATGGTGTCCTTAGGACACCTCCATTATGGTTAATTGCAGACATTCCGGATACCAAGTCTGTTCTAAGAACAGTTCCATCTTGCTTGCGGACAGTACTGACAGGTGTGGTGTTCGTAGAACACCTCCATTTTGGATAATTGCGGACATTCAGGACACAGAGTGTGTTCTAAGAACAGTTCCATCTTGCTTGAGAACAGTACAGACAGGTATAGTGTCCTTAGGACACCGCCATTCTGGTTAAGTACGGACATTCCGGATACCGAGTGTGTTCTAAGAACAGTTCCATCTTGCTCTGCGGACAGCACGGACAGGTATAGTGTCCTTAGGACACCTCCATTTTGGTTAATTACGGACATTCCGGACACCGAGTGTGTTCTAAGAACAGTTCCATCTTGCTTGTGGACAGTACGGACAGGCAAAGTGTCCTTAGGACACCTCCATTTTGGCTAATTGCAGACATTACGGACACCAAGTGTGTACCAAGGACAGTTCCATCTTGCTTGCGGACAGTACGGACAAGTATAGTGTCCTTAGGACACCTCAATTTTGGTTAATTGTAGATATCCCGGACAACAGCGCTGTCCGCGGACACCCTAACTGCCTTTAAAAAAAAATAAGACACAAAGGACTTAATTAAAACACACTTATTTATTTTTCATTATATACAGATATAAAATGTATGAACGAGACGGGGAAGCAGAAACTGACACAAATACAGGGGAATTTGGGGTTTGGAGAGGATGGATGGGAGGCGATGAAAGGATGGAAGTCTCATCATAACGTTTTTCTTGGTGAGGTTTTGGGGATAGTTGAATGGGACATGAAGAGGGGGAACAGGTGCATGTGGAACAATGATATTTAATTTTTTCTTTTATGTGGTCCTCCACAAAATGTTTTAAAAGATTGACATTTTCCATAAGCATATCCATTTTTTGTTCCATGCGCTGCAGAGTATTTTGTTATATTATTTTCAATGTTTGTATGGTCTGTTAAAAAAATATACATATGTTAAGTACACATAAAGTAATGATTATTAATTTGCCTTTGTAGGGAAGTGTCTACCATTAGTATTACTGTATTCACTAATTTCCTCACGTGGGGCATTTTCTTCAAGCCATTCCAAAGTACTGGACATTACTGTGTAAAAGAAAATATATTACTTTTAGTGTACCTAATACAGAAAGTTTAGAAATATCTAAGAATAATGAAGTTTACTTACTAGTATCTGGTAAATTTTGTTGTTACTGTTGTGTAGGTCTGCTGTTGCTTCTTGCTGTGCAGTTTGTGTGAGGTAATTATGTTGGAGGCATATCTTTTTTGTTTTGGTATATTCCATTTTAGTACATATGCTATTTAAATGGATGATTGATGTGTTACATATATAGGTTCCACTTCTTATTTATTATTACATATAATGTGTTTATGTGCTGCTTTTTGAACGTGTTCAGTTTTTATACGGCATGATACAACAATTTAAGATACTCCCTGAGTTTTTGGGTAGTGTTGATGTTGTCTACGTCCGTCCGCGGACATATACGCACAGTCCGCGGACATCAAAATCACTAGCTCGGGGTTCAGTATGTTCTATGTTACATGCATATACAGTAAGGGAATCCTAGTAAGCATGTATCAAATTCACACTTTGAATATGTATACTCAATAAAAAAAAAAAAACTTTGATAAAGGAAGGTTATGTTTAAGTTGCACTACTAAAAACCTATGAAATTCAGTAAAACAACTTTGTTAAAGGGATGTTGTGGTTAAGTTGCGATACTAAAAACATATGAGCATATCCAGGGACGTACAGTAATAAAAAAACATCAGAACTATATAAAAAAGTGATGATATCCTTACTGATCATCTTCATACATACAAAGCAGTGCTGTCTTCGTAGTCTGTGTTTTCCCCTATGTATATGATTCATATGCTGTGAGTGAACCCCAAGTGAATTACTGTAAGAATATATTTGAAGTATAAAATTAGAAATATAGTACTCTTTGAATTTTTAGTTTCTGACTGTTACTGACCAACATATGTCAGTAAAGGAAAAAAGAGGGAGCCAGACATGTGATGTCATCAGTGATGTCATCTTTGATGTCCTGGGTGTTAGTCTTAGCAATGCACGGTGGTGGCGCAAGTTATGGTTCCTTAGCTTACCATAACTTGCGAATTTCAGGTGTTGTTCGGTTTTACTTGGAACCATAACGTCCCTTTAACAAGGTTTTTTACTGAATATATATATATATATATATATATATATATATATATATATTCAAAACAAAAGGAAAAGATGATTCTACTTTTCCAACGAGGACGGCACCCAAAGCTGTCAGGACGTCAAAGATAATCTTCAAAATAAATCCACCATTCACCAACACGGTTACTTATGCCATATCCAGTTTTATTAAGAGCATAACAGAGCTGACGCGTTTCACAACGATCCCGTTGCTTGATCACATATAAAATGAGTGATTTGCACAGCGTTTAAATACAATCAGAGAGAAAAGTTTCAAACTCTATGGTTTTGCCCAATACACCTAGTCCCTTTTTTCTTTCGACTGTTCCCTAATCCATGTCGATTCTCTCCTGCGTAACTGCAGGCGGCCATTTTAAAGTGTATTTCAAGTCATTCTCGTTATGTTTGATGTAAATACCAGATAACAGGTTTTTTGGTAAGCCGGCAGTTTTTGTTAGTGGTGTTAACAGAAATATTGTGACACTAGTGGTCAAAGCAAGAAATACTGCGTATTCGGTATCAATATACCTTATTATCTCTCTTACTAGCAAACCAACTAGATTTCCCCATCTTAATGACCGATAAAATGAATAAGCTGCTGTCTCAGATTCAATTAGAGATCTCCTTTTCTTTAAGCATATTGTCCCGTAAATATAAGAAAACAGAGAGGAAACATGATGATTGAAAGTGCATAGTGCTGTAAACATTGGTTCTAAGTAAAACCACAAATGTATAAAGTGCATAGTGCCATCATTATTCCTCATATACGGGCAATAGCTTGGTTGTCGATAAACTCATTAATTGTACAAGCAGAAAATATTCTCACTAAAGTGCAAAGTGCTGTAAACATCCATTGCCACTGTAAATCAGTGTGCAATATAGGTTATAATAAAACCAGAATTTAGGGAAATACTTGCCGGATTTTAAACGGAAGGGGAGGTATAGAGAGAGAAGGGAAAAAAGAGAGCTGTGCAATTTTCACTAAAAAAGGTCAATACACACACAAAGAGTTTATACAATTTACAAAGTATTAGAAAATGTTAAAATGAGCTCAGGTATCAAAAATATTAAGCAAGGCATTGCCATTAGTGGTGAGCTACAAAAAACTTGTCAGAGTTCAAATGGGAAAGGTGCACTATGTCCCAAGGAAAGTATACAATTCTTCATCCAGGTTGTGTCCTCCTGGTTTTTTAGTTTGAAAGTCTAAAATGCAGCGTGTTTCCATCTGTCGCAGTGCAAGCTCCCGGTTACCACCACGTGGATTGAGTTTAATGTGGTACACACCAAAAAATCTGAAACTGTCCAACTTGCTCTGATGTTGATCTCTAAAATGTACTGCCATAGGGTATGAGGCATCTACGTTCTTTATGGCACGCATATGCTGCAAGATCCTTAATTTCAGCTTGCCGATGGTGCTGCCTACATACCAAAGATTGCATGAGCATACTAAAACATATACCACAAATTTGGTGTTACATGTGATTTTGGTTTTAATTTCAACATCATGTCCCAGTATCGGATGTGTATAGCTGGTTTTGTTAAGGGCAAATTGGCAGGCTTTGCATTTGGTGCATTTCAAAAAAACAGTGTTTCTCTTACTCAGCCATGCGGGTTCTGCTTGCATTGCACTTTTCTGTGCCATGAAACTTGTTACTAATTTGTCTTTGATGGAAATTGACTTTTGGAAGGTTATATTGGCACGTTGCCCCATGAAAGGAGATAGAGCTTCATCGGTTTTCAGGACATGCCAATGTTTTTGTAATATTTGCCTTATTATTTTAGCATGTGAACCATAGGTGAGTATCAGTCTTACATCATCAGTTTCAGATGGTTGTTCAGGTATTCGATTAGTAGAGAGCAATACTGCTCAATCTAAATTTCGGGCTTTAATGTAAGCTCTTTCAATGACAGCCTTAGGATATCTTTGTTTACTGAAATTCCGGGCTGCGGTTTTACACTCTCTGTCAAAGCAATCCAGTTTACTACAATTGCGTCGAATCCTAATGAACTCACCATATGGTATACTCCATTTGAGCGGAGTCGGATGATTGCTTGTCGCAAATAATGGCATGTCCGAACTTGTGGGTTTACGGTGAAGTTCAGTGCCGATTTCTTTTTTGTCCGTTTTTACCACAAAATCCAAGAAAATTAATGATTCTTGGCTGTGGGTCTCAGTAAATCTAAGATTTAAGTTATTAACATTCAATATAGACACAAAATCTAGCCAGTCTTGTCCTTCACCATTCCATAGGACAAACAAATCGTCAATATACCGTAACCAGAGGACAACTTGGTCTGTGTATTTGCTATTAGCATCAGTCCAGACAATGAATTTTTCCCACCATCCCATGGTAAGGTTTGCATATGATGGCGCAAAGCTTTTGCCCATTGCCGTACCACGTAATTGGTTGTAGTAAACGTTGTCAAAGAGAAATACGTTGTTGGTCAAGCATAAATCTACCATTTCCATAACCATTTCTCGATGGCTCAAATAGTTTAGCGATCTGCTATCCAAAAAATATTTACATGCTTTTTTACCATCGTTATGTTGGATTGACGAATACAAAGATACTACGTCCAGTGTGGCAAACATGAAATTTCTTTCCCAGGTGATTCCTTCAATTCTACTGAGGAAGTCTTTCGTGTCACGTAGGTAAAAAGGTAACGTTAAAACTAGAGGTAGTAATGTTTGATCAACGTACTTAGACATATTTTCTAATGAAGCACCGTTTAGGGTGACAATGGGTCTTCCAGGGGGGCAAATAGGGTTTTTATGTATCTTTGGCAAGAAGTAGATTGTTGGGATGATGGGGGTTTTGTTGAAAAGGTATTTGCAGTCGTCATCATCAAGGATATTAAGTTCCTGCCATTTGTGCAGAAAACACTCAACTTTCGTTTTAATGGATTCCAATGGATTATCTTCAAGCTTTTCATAGCAATGTTCGTCGCCAAGTTGGCGTTGTGCTTCCTTCACATAGTCTTCTCTGTCGAGAATTACAATGTTACTTCCTTTGTCTGAGGCTTTTATGACTGCATGGTCGATTTCTTGCAGTTCTTTGAGAATTTTTCTTTCTTTCAATGAGAAATTTGGCTTCATGTTGTTTTTATGTGACCTAGCTTTCTTCAGGTCGTGAATTACCAGGTCCTGAAATGCTTCAATTTTGCCACCTGGCTGAAACATGGGGTTACATTTTGATTTGGCTTTTAGAGTACTCTCAATAGGCCAATCAGTCTCAATGTTTAGCATTTCTGGGGTGATGTCAATACCTATATCGGTTGGCAAATCCATAAATTCCAATTCCGCCAGAGCAGTTAATGCGTCAAAGTCCTCAATGGCTACTGCTGTACGACCAGATGAATTTGATTTGGGTTTCATTTTAGGTGGATTCAAAATTAAAAATGTCTTCAAACTAATTTTTCTCATGTATTTGAAGAAATCTATTCTGGTTTCCATGTAGTCATAACCTGCTGTAGGGCAAAAATTAAACCCATATTGAAGAACTTTTATTTGATCCTGATTGAGTGCGTACTTTGACAAATTGATAATGCTTCTGTCAGAGTTACTGGGTTCTATTGTGTCTTCTTCCTCCCAGAGTGTGTTCTTGTACCTTGCTCTGACTCTGAGCTGCTTGTGCCCTTGTCCCCTCCTTGTTTTCTTCTTCCTCCTGACCCTTGGAATTTGCCCCGTCCTTTGTCCATATTTTTGGTGGGTTTTTTTCTTCCATCTAGACCGAGCATCCTCATCTCTTCTAAAAAATTAGTTTTCTTGGGTGGATTTTCGTTGGTGCTGGTTGATGCTTCTGAATCTGAAGTTGTTGCTGCTTCACTCGAGACTGGGGTTGTTTCTTTGCTCTCAATACTTTGGTTAGCTATATTTTTTCTCAAATTGTCGAATCGGCGTGCAAAGGTGTAAACTCTTCCTCTTGAGTAATCTTCTTTGTCACGAAGGAACTTCCTCTGTTTACGCACTTTTATGTCTTCCTCATAAGTCTTGAGGGTTATTTCCATACTTTTTCTGAGTTTGTTACCTTCATCACTAGGTTGAATAGCGGACAATTGCTCATTAATTTCTTCAATTCTCGTTAACACCTTGTCTCTGTCGATTCGGGCATATTTAATCAATATATTTAAGAACTGTCCCGAGAACATATTAGTGGAGTCACCCCATTCCTTGAGCATCTCTGGGTCTTGTTCCTCAAAGGAGCGTGATATTAAGATTCTAAGCCTGCGTGGAATCCTCCCAACATCCACATAGTTCTGAAGAGAATGCTCCTCCCACCATTTTCTCACTTCCTTTTTCTGTAGTTTTTCCAACTCTTTAAGTAGGCTAATTTAATTTTTGTCAATTATATGTTTTATGTTGTATTTTTGCTTGCTGTTTTGAATTGCTGAGCTTCGCTGAATAGATTCTGTGCCTCTTCGCGGTGTGTGTTTTCTTTCTCGAGTTGCGATGCCATGTTCCTTCTAGATTCTCTCTTTCATACAATATACTGGATGGGAATGGCGCTGGATGGAAAATTTCAGACACACTCGGTCTGAATATGTTCAATGCGAAGACTTTGACGTTGTACCCTGGCAGCAGTTATGTGTGCGAGTGAAGTCAAATGCACTTTTCCGCCTAGCAGACCATCAAAGTAGGGATATCGCAGTGTGTAGGCAGCTCGAGAGTACACTCACCAAAAACGTTGGTGTCTCCGTTCACCCTCCGATGAAGCCGGGTCTACCTTCGAGTGGTCAAGTCCCTCCCGGCGGCAACAGCACACGCTTTCTCCCTTGGTTCAGTTCCTGGTCTGGAGCAAAGGCGGGCAGCCCGTGCGCGACATGGTACTCCTTCTTTGCTTCGGTGGGGCCAGCTGGTGCTCGTCCAGCGCCTGTCGCTAGGCGCAAAGATATTCAAAACAAAAGGAAAAGATGATTCCACTTTTCCAACGAGGACGGCACTCAAAGCTGTCAGGACGTCAAAGATAATCTTCAAAATAAATCCACCATTTGCCAACACGGTTACTTATGCCATATCCAGTTTTATCAAGAGCATAACAGAGCTGACGCGTTTTGCAACGATCCCGTTGCTTGATCAAATATAAAATGAGTGATTTGCACAGCGTTTAAATACAATCAGAGAGAAAAGTTTCAAACTCTATGGTTTTGCCCAATACACTTAGTCCCTTTTCTCTTTCGACTTTTCCCCAATCCATGTAGATTCTCTCCTGCGTAACTGCAGGCGGCCATTTTAAAGTGCATTTCAAGTCATTCTCGTTATGTTTGATGTAAATACCAGATAACAGGTTTTTTGGTAAACCGGCAGTTTTTGTTAGTGGTGTTAACAGAAATATTGTGACACTAGTGGTCAAAGCAAGAAATACTGCATACTCGGTATCAATATACCTTATTATCTCGCTTACTAGAAAAACCAACTAGATTTCCCCATCTTAATGACCGATAAAATGAATAAGCTGCTGTCTCAGATTCAATTAGAGATCTCCTTTTCTTTAAGCATATTGTCCCGTAAATATAAGAAAACAGAGAGGAAACATGATGATTGAAAGTGCATAGTGCTGTAAACATTGGTTCTAAGTAAAACCACAAATGTATAAAGTGCATAGTGCCATCATTATTCCTCATATACGGGCAATAGCTTGGTTGTCGATAAACTCATTAATTGTACAAGCAGAAAATATTCTCAATAAAGTGCATAGTGCTGTAAACATCCATTGCCACTGTAAATCAGTGTGCAATATAGATTATAATAAAACCAGAATTTGAGGAAATACTTGCCGGATTTTAAACGGAAGGGGAGGCATAGAGAGAGAAGGGAAAAAGGAGAGCTGTGCAATTTTCACTAAAAAAGGTCAATACACACACAAAGAGTTTATACAATTTACAAAGTATTAGAAAATGTTAAAATGAGTTCAGGTATCAAAAATATTAAGCAAGGCATTGCCATTAGTGGTGCGCTACAAAAAACGTGTCAGAGTTCAAATGGGAAAGGTGCACTATGTCCCAAGGAAAGTATGCAATTCTTCATCCAGGTTGTGTCCTCCTGGTTTTTTAGTTTGAAATTCTAAAATGCAGCGTGTTTCCATCTGTCGCAGTGCAAGCTCCCGGTTACCACCACGTGGACTGAGTTTAATGTGTTACACACCAAAAAATCTGAAACTGTCCAACTTGCTCTGATGTTGATCACTAAAATGTACTGCCATAGGGTATGAGGCATCTACGTTCTTTATGGCATGCATATGCTGCAAGATCCTTAATTTCAGCTTGCCGATGGTGCTGCCTACATACCAAAGATTGCATGAGCATACTAAAACATATACCACAAATTCGGTGTTACATGTGATTTTGGTTTTAATTTCAACATCATGTCCCAGTATCGGATGTGTATAGCTGGTTTTGTTAAGGGCAAATTGGCAGGCTTTGCATTTGGTGCATTTCAAAAAACCAGTGTTTCTCTTACTCAGCCATGTGGGTTCTGCTTGCATTGCACTTTTCTGTGCCATGAAACTTGTTACTAATGTGTCTTTGATGGAAATTGACTTTCGGAAGGTTATATTGGCACGTTGCCCCATGAAAGGAGATAGAGCTTCATCGGTTTTCAGGACATGCCAATGTTTTTGTAATATTTGCCTTATTATTTTAGCATGTGAACCATAGGTGAGTATCAGTCTTACATCATCAGTTTCAGATGGTTGTTCAGGTATTCGATTAGTAGAGAGCAATACTGCTCGATCTAAATTTCGGGCTTTAATGTAAGCTCTTTCAATGACAGCCTTAGGATATCTTTGTTTACTGAAATTCCGGGCTGTGGTTTTACACTCTCTGTCAAAGCAATCCAGTTTACTACAATTGCGTTGAATCCTAATGAACTCACCATATGGTATACTCCATTTGAGTGGAGTCGGATGATTGCTTGTCGCAAATAATGGCATGTCCGAACTTGTGGGTTTACGGTGAAGTTCAGTGCTGATTTCTTTTTTGTCCGTTTTATACACATATATATATATATGTCCAAAAGACTTTTTTTTCTGCAGTCCGTGGAAAGCACTCCCCTCATAAACAATATATATGTCCCAAACCAAATGCTGGTCACTGGATGTTAGCCCACAGAACTTAGGTCTTAACACTTTATGTGCAGAAGGCAACCAAAAGGAACCTGTGCTGCCCGACGGTTGAGTGCCGGTCGGGGTGTAGGCCCTACCTGATCCGAAGCATCCACGGTAGCCAGAAGATATCAAAAAAGGGTTATTCCCCACAACAGCCGTGGCAATCCCTAATGCGATTTGATGTACTCAGTGTGCTGAGATAAACTAAGTGCCGACAGCAAGCCTTCCTCCACTTTCCAAGCACTAGCTCCAGCCCAATCTTCGTTCTCTGTACACCGAACTCCAGCTTCAGTACGGCTCCTATACGGCTCCTATAGGCTTTCCCCAGCCACTTGTAGCCTCCGGTAAGGCTGTCCAATGGGCACCCAATGGCTATCGAACTGCAACAAACAGACAGACCAATACTGACATCGGGTGTCTCCTCCAGCAGTGCCCAAACTCCAACACAGCCCAAAGTCAAACCACAGCCCGCACCACTACCACTCAATATAATGCTGAAATTGAATTGGAACCTATTGGAGCCAGTCTTAATATTGTTAAATTGGGGGAAGGTGAGGTAGTCCATAGAGAATAAATCAATATTTTAATTTTAGGTTGAACCTATTTGGTATGAACGAGAGGCACTTTTATACCTTAATGATTTCAGTAATGCATCTGGTGCTCTATTTGGGGTCACAGGTGACTTGTGCCACAGTACAGAAAAGAGTAGATGGAGCTCACAAGAAGGTGGTGGGACGATTGAAATATTAAGTGAATCACAATGAACTGAAGTGCCTAAAACTGCAACCAGTTTTAGATGGTTAAGAAATCCATGATTTACTGAATGAGATTGTCTCCATGCGTTGAAACTGTTGTGGAGTACCAACATTGTTTTTAGCATCCGGGGAAGCGGATCAGTTGAAAAGGTAGCTGCTGGTCTGCATTTTTCATAGTGTGAATACTGTCAGTGTTCCAGCTTTCTGCATCCTTTTCCGTGTGACTGTTCGAGGCACTGAGCTGTGTGGTTCAGGAATAGGGTTCGGCAGTGCTACCATTGAGTGGCAGTAGCATACGTGGGGTTTGGGGTACTGCTAAAATTGAGTGGCAGTAGCAGCGCAAGACTGAATATTTGCTGCCAGTGTTTGTTGCATGTGGTTCTTGCCCTTCAGCCCCATTCATGGAGAACGTGGAGGCTTGTGCAGTGGTTGTAGATGAAACCTCCATATCATCCACCCAATGTCTGCTCTTGTCCTCTGTTTATGTGCATCAGGAAATAGGCCACCCAGTTTCGATGTACAATGCAGGTTTGAGACATTTGATCTACTCCAAAGATCAGAGGACAATCCTGCCGTGGGGGTTTCAAGTGGATGTGTGCTGTCTATGTGATAAAATGAGTGAGGCAAGCGGTAGCATGATGCGTCACTCATTTGCCAATAGTAAGTGGTGACATTCAAGTTACCAGATATTTGTTGATACAGGTGCCACCATGGCACTTTCTAAATAAGGCCAGTGGATTACGTCAGGATATCTATCTGTCTGCAAAGTGAGGAAATTCCTGGATGTTACAGCTCAACATAAATTTCACAGAGTGGAGAAGTGGCTTTATTCCATGTACATCTCCACATCTGGAAATGTGCTTACCTCTTAGATGGTGGACTATGTATCCATGGCAATTCTATAGTTGTGCTAGCAATATGTATAGATTCCTTGCAGTTACAGTGCAAATGAGGTGTTACGGAAGGGGATGCTTTGGCACTATGTTTGCAAGTATGAGGTAGTGGTAGCTGTGTGTATGCTCTCTAGTGGTGCAGTTTTAAAACATTTTTACCAGGTTGTTTCCAAATGAACACTTATTGTTTAAATGTGTCATTTTACTCGAGATGCCTGTCCTGTGGACATGGTGAGTGTGTGTGAATGCAATGAACCTCCAGCATAATATTGAAATATAGGTTAAGCAGGGGGATATGGGGTTGTTTTCCCCTAATTTACTTCAATCGGAGCGAGTGGTGAATAATCTGTTACTTTCACATATTATTATAGTAAGAAAGGTTACATAACATTTGGCTTTAAGCATGATCACACGACAGCTCTTTGAGGACTTCAACATTACTGTCACCACACACTATCTTTGTGGTGACATTAGTATCCTCATCGTACCCCATGTCTGTAGGGACATCAATATCACCATCTATGTGGGCACTTGTATATCACCATCATCACACACCATCTCTGTAGGGTCTTCAATATCACCATCATTACATATCTACCTGGGCACTTCAATATCACCATAACTACACACTGGGCCTCATTACACGGTAGGCGGTAACCATGGCACAATTAGCGCCATGGTTGCTGCCGGTATTTTACCGTGTCCGCATTGGTGGATGGCAGAATTACCGCCCTACTCCAAGGTGAGCGGGGGCGGTAATTCCCCATTCACCAAGGCACTTCCCCATTCCCATTTTTGCCCCCATAGGGCATAATGGGAATGGGGAAGGCGCTAATTACGGTACCGCAAATTGCGGTACCGTAATTAGCTCCAAGGTCCCTTTGCGGCACCCTACTTTAACAGCTGGTAAAACCAGCCGTTAAGGTCGGGCCCCGCAAAGGGAACTCGTAGTAAGGCAGTAATGGTTTACCGGTACCGGTGCCCTTACCGGTACCGGTAAGCCCTTACCGCCTAATGTGTAATGAGGCCCACTACCTCTGTAACTATAATTTCACCATCGCAGACAATTTTTTTGGGGACTGAAACATTGTCCTAATCACACACCATCTTTGTAGGTACTACAGCAGGACAATAATCAAACACTCTCTCTCTGGGGATGTCAATAACACCATAACTACACACTGGGGGTCATTCCGAATTTGGAGGCAGCCATGGTGCTATTAGCACCATGGCTGCCTCCAAACCCGGGTCTGGTCTGGCTGAATGGGGACGTACTGGGTCATTCCGACCTTGGAGGACCCAGTAAGTCCCTATTCAGTAAACCATTCCCCATTCCCATTTGAGCCCCCATAGGGCTCAATGGGAATGGGGAAGGCGCTAATTACGGGCCCGCAAATAGCAGGTCCATTATCAGGGCCCTGGTCCCTTAGCGGGACCCGCAAAGGACGTGTCGTCAGACCACACGTTCTTTGCGGGTCCCGCTAAGGGACCGCGGAATAGGGCGGTAAGGGTTTTCCAGCACCGGCATCCTTACCGGTGCCGGAAAACCCTTAATGCCCAACTCGGAATGAGGCCCACTATCTCTGTGGGGACTGTAATATCACCATCACAAACCTTTTGGGATGGTACCGATATCCCCATTTTACCACACCATCCGTGTCAGTACTTCAATAGCAGCATAATAATGCACCATGTCTTTGGGGATTCCAACATCACCGTCATCACATACTATCTCTCTGGGGACTTCAACCTCACTGTAACCACACACTTTATTTATGGGGGTTTTTATATCACCATCTTCACACACCATTATTTTGGGGACTTCAACATCACAATAATCACACACCATCTCAGCAGCAACTTCACTATCACCATTATCAGACACCATCTCTGTGGGGACTTAAATATCAGTATGATCACATGTCATCTATGTGAGTACTTCCACACTGTCAACATAACACTTCATATTTGTGTGGACTTAAACCTCATCATACCATATAATATGTCCACTGAACTGTTATAGTATTTCTTAACCCTTACCATTGCATGACAAACATACCCTTATCCTCTGACACTTCATATGTAGGAGATGTGGTCAAGTGGTTAATCCCTGAGGAAACATGGAACCTGACCTCTCATTCAGTTATCTTCTGTATTAGAGCATGCCACCCAGAAAGAGACAAGTACATCACTATCATCACAGAACATCTCTGTGATATGTTTGACACCAATGTCACCAAATAAAATCCAAGTTGAGAGATTAACCTTAATGAGACACTATGCTATGGAGACAGTGTATTTGTTGTCATATGACATTTTTGGAAACTTAAACATTGCAATATTTAAATATCTTCCAAGTGAGGACCTTAGCATGCATATCATCTCATACCACTTTTAGCACTGTTATCATAGACCATCCAAAACTAATCAGTAGTACTCTTACACTCATACCATTGATAGAGAGTTATGCAGTGTAGCAGAGAATGTGGAGACAGTAGAATCACGAAACCTGAGTCCTCGACCACATTGTGTGATCCTTTTCCAATAACTGTATCTACTCACTCCTCGGTATTCGTATCTGCCATGTTAGGACTATCCAGAATGGGGCAAGTGCCAAGGACGAGTATGTTCATCCTTTTTGCATAGGCTTGCATAATAGCCTGGCAGTTAAGGGGTTAATGCCAGAATTAAGTACTTTTATGTGAATATGGAAATTAACAAAACACTGTAATCCATGTATTACTGATGCCTGCGGGCTCCGTCGCTATATAAATAAAGGAATAATATTTTTTTTTTTGTTAATGACTGTCACCCAAGATGTACAAAGTAATGGATGCAGAAGGACAACTCTATACATTATGTGTAGTATTTTAAATCATGCACATAACCATGTTCACATGGATGTGATCCATTTCATAAAAGTATGTCCTCAGAAGGATGGTAGCACACGGTCAAGTCCCCACTATGCTAGTACAATACACAGTAATAAAAATAATCATTTCTTGGTGCATGTCCTCTGCTGGTAGTCAAGTATGTCTGCTGGCTTAATTGCTTTTGTGCTTTGCTGTATGGGTGTACAGGTCTAGGGATTGTGGTTGAGGATATGCAGTATGGAGGTTACATGAGGTTACATGTATCTCCTTGGCTGGTAACCATGTGGGCGCTGTGGTAACTCCTTTGGTTGATGAGGGGGTGCGTGTGTCTTGATGTTTGCCCCAAGATATTGGAGCAGGACGCTGCATGGATGAGGATGCTAGCTCCCCATCAACACCCATGTGGGTGTGCTGGTGTGACTTCAGGGGTTTCCTTGATGGTCAGTGAATGTGTGCTGTGGTGTGGAAGATGGAAAGTGCTTCAGATTTAGGTGTACGTTCTACACTTGCGGTAGTGTGAAATGGGGTGTTTATTTTATGTTGTTGTTTTGGCTTCATTGTGCCCATCTGTAAAAGGTTTCTTGTGTTTTGTTATGTTATGAATGGATAGATGTTTTGTAGCATTGGTAATGGCTGTTGTGTATGAAAAGGAGGTAAGTTGTGTCTTGTATTGCCGGGTTATTGTTCATGACAGTGGTACTTGTGTGCATGCACGGGTGAATGATATTGTGAGTGGAATGTTGAGTGAATGCTGTGAATGATTATTCTGTGTCTGGCATCTGGAAGTAAGCTTGGTGAGGATGGCTAGTGGAAGTATCTGTGTCTACAACTAACTTAAGAGTAATTGGATCCTGCAACGTACACGTGTTTGTTGTATCCTTGGCTCCTGTATGCCTGTGTGACAGGGGCAAACCTGAGATGTAGCAATGAACTATCGTTCTGGGATAGGAAATTGCTCAACAGGGTAAGTACCAGGCCTGACGACTGCTAATGCGACACATCCAGTCTAGAATTAATATCCATCTCGCACTCCTATCTAAGCCTCTGTAAGCAGAGGCATATCAATGTTTAAGTATGCCGAGCCCATCGGATGTATGCCATGGAAACAACACTCTTGGAAATGCATACCTACTTGCATGTCCATCGCACATTGATATAAAGCAAAGCAAAATACTCGGGGGTCTTTTTTTTCAATTGCTTATGTAATCTAATGATTTACTTTTGAGCCGAGCCACCTGCACCATATTTCCGTTACAGTTAAAGTTACTTGTTAATACTCGCAGCTGGGCGAGTCCCAAACCATGCAATGATTATGGGGTGAGAAAAGGGCACAAGAATAGCCAAACTTCTAGATTACCTAAAATACCCAAACGCAAATCAAACGTTTTTACACCTCCATAATTACTCTACACAATGCCAACATAAGATAAAATGTGTTTCAAAATGACTAAGATAAAATCTCCAGCACAATAATTGCAAGGATGCATTTTAAGCTTTCTTTTCTGCCTGCTAGAGAACAACAGAAATGGGATGCCTCATGCTGAATTCAAGCAGTGCTCTTATTACTAACATCTGCCCTCTAAGCTTCCCTAATACTCTGTTGCTTTAAATGGGCCAGCCCCATTCTTGTAAAACCAACGTGGGATCCTGCATCTTGCTGTTCCCTGGTATAATCTCCTTGCAGACAACACAGTTGATTTTACTGTTCGTAATGGGGCGACTGTGGGGGCAGGAAATAATGAGTAATTGAAGCTAATTTTCTCTAGCGAAATACAAATTGTAGTCACTTTTCAGGCAGGTTGGTGAGCACATGTTGTTGCTGTGTTTTGCTCTACACAAAAAAAGGGCTCGGAATCAGCACTTTCAGCTCAAAATGTACTGCTTTTAGCAGGAGATGGAGGAAAAATGATGCTGCGAGATATGAAATCTGTTGTACTTATGTGTTTCACGTCTAAATAATGCTGTAGGTTAGCGAAGTAGAGAGTTTTTTTTATTTTTATTTTGAATAAGGTAACGATTAAGCATTCAAGACACACCAACCAGTGCTCCTCGTGCCATTTTATCCTAACCTAAGAAAGAATGCGCGCGAGAATCATTCTTAGAGCCAGGTGGAACAGAACAGGATGTGCACACATGCCTTCATCATCGCATAATTATCATGGATGCGCGGTCTTTTATTCCATTTCGATGGGGAGTGATTTTGTTTTTCTTCGTGGAAGGAGACCTACTGCAGGCAACGTTGTTGGAATAGAGCTCAGTGCACCAGGCTTCGTTTCGTTCTGTTTGCATGTCGTCAACTGCAAGGCAGACTGATGCCTCGCCATTCTTGAAAGTATGTCATACATTAACAACTTGTCACTTTAATTATAGTGCAAGCGTGTTGTCTCCCAGCTATATGTCAGTGCTTGGCTAAAATATAATGTAAACCAAATAAAGGAAAATAAAATTAACAAATCTGCAATACAACCGGAGACAAGTTATTGCAATCCACTTCCCGTTTGAGAACCCAGGATTTCTAAACGTGTCGGGGTTGTGGAGAAACATGTTTTTGCACTTGGAAGCAATTTCATTAAAATAAATAGCTATGAAAGAAACGTGATACTGGCAACATGGCTGAAAATCCCACCTTGGCTTTTAGTGGGGGTCAGTAGAAGTTGCTTGTGTAGCAAGTTATCACAAGTGTCACTAATTATAAAGGGACCTGCAGGTAAAATGTGTAATGTATAACCATTCCACCCACTAGCGCTACCACCAGCACCCCCATAGTACCTATCAGGGGCCTCATTATCCTACATTTCTGCAAGCACAAATACGTCTTAGGCATTGAACACAGGCAATTGAATCAGAGCTTGTGCAAACTAATCTGCATATGATAAAATGTGGCATACACATACGCAAGATGGGGTTGCACTTGCCCAAATGCATGTAAATGAGGTTTTGGAGGCTTGACTACCCTGCATTTGTACACAAATGGCACGAATTACATAAAGATTTGCACACAGCAAAGGCACTTAACGCCGAAAAAGTGCACTTTGCGGCGGGCAAATCTCATGTTGCTGATTCATGGATCGGTCTTGGCGTGAGTCTGCGCTCACTTTGCGCAGGTCCTTATCTACTTTGCGTGGTGCTGAGCATTCAGCCCTACATTATTTGGCAATGGCTCTTTCCAATACACCTCTGCCATAGATGCAGGCATATCACAGACCACGCAATCCTGGTGCCTACGCCAGGTCTTGCACTGCATAACATCACGTGTATGTAAGCACATATACATGCCATGCACACTACAGGCAAGGCAGAGTGTGTGACAGCAGTTTTGTGCCATAGTACACTCTCCACGGGTACTGGGAGCCTTTGATTTTATGCATGTTGCGCTACATCCCCCTCTCCTAACCCCACGAATGACCAAGCACATGTACTCCAACCGGAAGCATTGACATTCAATCAATGCACATGTCATCTGCAATGCGAAGGGAGTTATCATGCATGCGAAAGCAAATTTCCCAGGAAGCACACATGATAGCTTCATTTAGCGCTGTTCCCCCCTATAGCAGCCCCTGGCTTTGGCAACCTTTGGCAACAAATGGCTCATCGCTGAGTATCAACTATCACGCACATGTAAGCAGTCACATGACACACAGAATAACAGCCCATGACAATCAATGCTAACAACAACCATTTCCACAGTTGCCGGGGACAGTGCCTACCTGCTCTCACCATTCCTGCTCATACTATTCAGAAATCCTGCCACCCCAGTTTAGGTAAGGAATAATGCATCACACATAGACACGTAGCATGCAGAGGTGCACATAGCGGTTACATTGATCATGTGATTTGGTGATGGTGACTGACACTAAAGATTTGAGTTGTGCCACATGTTGTGTGTGCATGTACCCATGATCACCTGTGCATGTGCATAGGGTTTCTGGTTGCACTTCCACAAAGGACAGCAGATTCAGGTGGCTGTGCTGCACGTATCCTCCTTAACCCATCATCAGCCTTTGTCCTCAATGATAGACTCCACTCTCTGGGCAACATGGACTCTTCATTAAGATGGTTCACCTCTTACCTCTGTGACCATTCACAAGTCCTCTTCCTAGCACCCTTCTCCTCTCACGGCCCTGCCCTGTCTCCAACAGGGTCATGCAGGGGAACTCCCTATCCACCTAACTCTTCAACCTGTGCCTGAGTCCCCTCCCCACCCTTATCTGCTCACATGACCTGTCCTGCTACAACTACGCAGATGACACCCACATCCTTCCCCAGATCCCCAAGACCTCGGCTGCTTCTCATTGTGATCTCACCTCAGACCACACAGATTTCAAACCTGGTGGAAGTGGAAGCATGACTTGAGGTAATACAGCACTCTTCCACCAAACCAACCCTTTACTGTGCCCCCTAGAGTCAACTCCCACAGCATCCAGCATAGCGACAGATATATAATGCACCATGGATTGTGATGGGGTGGTATTGAAGGTGGGGATAACTGTCCATGCAGTGCCAAAATCTGGTCTTCATTGGCAAGGGTCACTCATTAAACAGAGGCATGCCTGAGGAACCCAATGACGGAGAGGGCACATTGAAGTTCCTTCCAAGTGGCCACAGAGTCTGCCAGCGTGCTCAGTCATCACGTGTCAGAGTACTGGGAGAGCATCTGCTTCAAGGTGTCCATCTCCAGGTGGAGGTGGGACCTTGTAGCCAAAAGCTCATCATGCAGTGAAACCCTCAAGTTCTCCAACTCACAACGATGAGCGGATCGAGATGCCAACATCTTCAGCAGTAGGGCTCTTCTCTGTGCCACCGCATCTCGATGCAGGGAATACAACAGAGATGCCAAATCATTGTGCTGACTTTTGATGTTACCCTCCATGCCCAGTTTGTTGGAGCACCTTGAGGACTGCATTGCAGCATGCAGTGTCCTCAACAGACTGTCCATCAACCACTGCAGATGGTCTTGAGAGGCCAGATGCTGTGCATCCGGTGTAGCTGGTGAGATGTTCTCAGACAGGTGGTATGTGTGTCTCTGGCCATCTCCTGCATGACCTCACCATGTTGGATGGTCTCACACAGCATCTGCTGCTCCCAAACTGACTGTCCGTCATGCACATTTCCACCACATGTGCGGGGCCGAAGGCAATGGGATGCCACACTCCATGCCCACCTCAGTCGGACCCCTGTCCATGGCTGCAGGTCTGCAAGCCTCTGTTGGACATAAGCTCCTGCTGCTGATTCCAACACAGGTGAAGGTGATCTTGCAGCTGTAACCACTGTAGATGTGGGTCATCCCACTGACCAGACCCGTGACTCCTGGCTCACCTCCTCCTACTTAACGGCCCATCTGGACTGCCCATTGGGGAACCCTCCATGTCCCTCAGTGAGTCCTCGACATCTGATTCAGCAGCTTTATGTGAAGAGTCTGAAGAGTAAGGAGAGGAGTCTGCAACCCTACTGAGGAGTACATGCAGCACCAGGGGATTCTCATGGGCATGACACCCCAGCCTCCACTGGTGGTCTGTCGTGTGTCCCCCTCCTCCACCTCTTCATCTGCTGCATCATCATCTGCACAAAGACAGACAACATTCCCAAGAATGAGTACCTATGTGCATTACAATGCACACAGACACAAAATGGCCGGCCACACATACATCATACATTGTGACTGAGCACACTGAAACTTGTACAGCACAAATGAATGGCAGTCAGTGACCTGTGCAATCATGATTGGGCATATCAGGCTTTGCACCATGCCATGGTTTGCGGGTTCAAGAGTACATACATACACACAGACCTGACTGGCAGTGATTCTCAACAGTGGAAGGATGGAGTTCTGTGCATCATCAGTGATTCCCTACTCTATTCTGACCTTTTCTTATTGCAACATGTGGAAGTGTGACCTGTACATTTGCTTATACAAAATGTCATGTAGGCATATGTGTTGCCATGATATCCCCAACCACCATTGCAACATTGACCTCTGCAAGATATGTGGTTGGTCACAATCACATGCATTGTAAACATGTGTGTGGAGAGTGTGACATGGAAAGGACCAAAGCACGCTTTCATGACCACTGGACCATTAACACTACAAATGTGGAATGTACTATGCTGAAACATCCATTGGCCATCCACAACTTGTCCCATCTGGAAGAGAGCCTGATGTATCTATGCACAGACATTGTTACTCAACCATGTTAACCGGCAGACGGGGCCCGGGAATGGATGACTGTGACATCATGAGCACATTGCTTTTATTCTACATGTGTCCTGATTGGCATTCCCAATAGATGATATGTATGCGTGTTGCATGCCATTGCCACACATACGAGTACTGGCACAGCAGTAAAACCCTGCAGACAGTAATGCGTACCGTGACACCAATATGAACCATGCACAGAAAACAAACAACCACCTCCCCGAATGCAGCTCAGGTGATGGAAGTGTACACAGTAGCATTCTTGCAGTGCGCATGGTTGGCTGCCAACTGCAGCCAACTGTACTCCAACAAATATATGAACATGTCATGCACAATTATCAGCACATGTGATACACACAAATGCCACTCACCAGATATGTTGACATAGGCATCCATGCCTCCACACCAAGCACCTCCTTACTGCTGATCATTCCATGTGCAACCTCTTCAAAAGAAGTCAGCTCCTCCTCCTCTGGTGGTCCACCACCAGTGACCTGGACAGAGTCCAGCTTGACACTAAGAATCTCCTTTGTCCTCGAAGGAGGTAATCCATCCACGTGCTGACCTGTTTAACAGTATGCCTCTCAACACCACAAGCCTTAATGAGGTCTGTGGCATTTTACCACATCCTCACCCACTGAGTGTGAGTACAGGTACTGCCATCCACAGGGTAGTGGTCCACATGTTGTTCCTGTGTATAGTCTCTGAGGATTTCCAGCTCCTCATTTGTCAAGGCTTTCTTCCTCAGTGGCCACTACTCCATGACCTGTGCTTGATCTTGGGGTGGTGTTTCTTGCTGCTGTGCAGGGTATCCCCTCTTGGCCCTAGTTTCCATTGCTGGCCCTAAATCCATATCCTTGTCCTTGTGCCAGGACACTTGTGGGCTGAGGCTCACTATGTCCTCCTCCTGGGGCAGATACACGTGTGTCCTCACCATGTCCCAGTCCTCCCCTTTCAGAGCCTTCACACCCATGGTACAGGCAAACTGAAAAACACATCCCAAAATAATTACATCACACAAAAATACAGACTATGTTATGGACATCATAGATGAGTAGTCCTGCAAGGCTCCAAAGCACCACAAACCCCAAAATTGCAGTATGCAATGCACAGAGAGCCTCCCAGCAAAAATAATGCATATGCAATGCTGTATATCTACCCCAAACCCAAAGAACACCATACATGATGTGTAGAGGTCCCCTCAGCAAAGTAAAATGTGCATGTGATGCCATAAGGGGGCACCACAAGTCAGACCAGGAAATTAATTGAGCTACCCAATGCAAAATTTGCTCCATGAGATGAGCGTCAAAAAGCAAAAATCCTCTGTCTCCTCTCACGCACAACTGGAAATGCATGTTGCCCTTCTTTAATCTCCCCATCACCGCGTGTGCATATAGGCATGCTGTGTACAGTGTGTAGCATGTAATTTACACACTAAGGCCCCTTACTCTGTTATCCATGCTGTCTCATGTTCAGATGTGACACAGACCTTGCTCCTGCTCCCGTGCATTTTCTTTCCTCATTCTGCCCTAGATTGTCCCCAGAATCACCATCTGCTGCTGTCTGGTACAGTGTAAGTGCCTGCTGCCCACCAGCACTGCCTTGGAGAGGGTGGCAGTCCATTCCGTGAAGACCATGAGAAAGTGCTGGGAGGAAATCAATACCCAGAGCCATACTAAGGTGATGGCAGGCCTCGAGGCAAGTGCCACCGTAGAGGTGCACCGTGCGGCTCACCATGGGATGTCTTCCAGGCAGCTGCAGGTCCTGCAGAGGCTCTATCCAGCACTCTGCAACAAGATTGGTGAGTCTGAGTACGTCTGGAAGCTGCTGGTTAGTACCCATGCACTGCACTACTCTACTGTGTATGTGGGTTGTGCATGGGAATGCATGATTGCAGGTGCTCTCTTCTGTACACAACATGTGTGTTGCAGTGATTCACAGAAGCATGCAGCATCCTGCTGATGCTGGGCATACTTGATGGCAGACATCTGTTGAGTGGACATTGGTATGTGCACTGTCGGTTCTTGGTGAGTTGGTGCACTCGTGCGCATGCAATGTGAGTTGATGACAAGTGCTCTGACAGTACAGATGGCAGATTACAATGTTGGGGGCATGTAGGAAAATGCATGCACGACACCTCTATGGGTTGCACATTTGCAAGTGAAGCCATCCATACTCAGCAGCTGAAAGTGACACATGTGTATTGATCATGTTGGTACATTGACCTCTAAGGGAAAGAGGTGTGATCTCTCATCCCACTGCATGTGATGCCAGAGTTGACATGTAATAATGCCATTTGTTTGTGCTTGGGGCAACAGTATGAGTGCATATACCGCTGCAATATGTGCCTACACATGCTGCATGCTTACAGATCAAGCTGTCAGGGGTGTATGTTGCTAGATGTAATTGGGTTGACAGGTAGACAAGCAGCTCTTGTGAGACCTCTCCACCTGCTCACATGGCCATGCTGTGTGTAGTCAAATCATTACTGGCTTGTGGGATCCTGCATACAACAGGGTGGCTTGATAACAACGTGTTCCCAGCAGTACCCCACAACAGCTATGCTTCCATGCATTAAGTGGTTGGCCACCCAACCAAGGGACTCACTACCCACCCCTCTACCCCTGGTTCTGCCTCCTGGTGCACACTGCAGGGGAGTGGCCTTTGACAGGGGGCTTTAGCCATGGTCCAAATGTGCCCATTGTGATCCTTTAAAATTCCTGGTCATTTGATGGTGGACCTTGTGTATGCATGGTAGGCCCAGATGGCTGGCCTTGTCCGAAGGTGCGAATGGAGTACAACCTGGTATGTACTCCTGTTGTGTATACGAGGAGGCTGGCACTTTTGGCCAGTCCTCCTCCTATGTCACCAAGGTACACAGTTTACAAGTCAGCATACACCCCTTCCTCTGTCCTACTGTTCACAGTGTGTATTGGTGTTGTCTGTCTTCCACTTGGTTTTCCCAGACACATCCAGGCTCTGCACATCCCCAATATGGACAAGGGCCATTCACCACGCAATGTGCCAACAGTTCTTCACCTGCTGGGGGTGCTCCTCTGAGTGGACAAGTACTTTTGTAACCCAGGAGGGTGCCTGGCCATCAAATGACCCTCTATGACTTGCACCGCAACAGCAGGGCAGCCTCTCCTTTTTGATCCCTACAATCCACACATTCATTTGCACACTTGATTTCTCTTGGGTTGGACTACTTGTACAGCCATGGTCATTGAGACAGGCATTTACCTATCACCCACACTATGAAAGTGTTGACTGTAGAGCATTCACCCTCAGGGAGTGCCACATTACATGGGCTATCTCACACCTCCAAGCAGTGCTGAGGCAGAGTAGGCAAGCAGTTCCCTATTGGTCATGTGAGAGTACAGGGATTGTGGCCTGGACACACGGCCTGGCCTACACACAGTGGGTGTGGGCCCACGTGGTCCACACCCTTGCACTTCTCAGCTGAGCTTGTCTGTCAACTGCAGTCTGGGTGATGACAGCTCCACAGGGTGGCAGGCCACCCTTCACCACACTGGTGGTGTGGGCATGTGCAGCAGGTGCCTGGGCCCAGGCTCTTCCTCCCACCCATCCAGCTGGACTGTTGGTGCATGCATGACCAACAGGGCCACCCACCCTGCAGCATTGGCCATTCCACTGACACTGAAGTCAAACAGACAGGCCCGAGGATATGAGGTTCATCCCAGGACAGACACCTGGGCATCTCTCATCTGGGTATGTACTCAGATCAGTGAGGGGCAAATGCAATTTCAGGGCATTTAATTGGTGTGGATCCTCAATAAATGTCCAGGAGTCACTAAGTCACATCTAGTGCTGTGGGAAGTCCACAGTACACAGTGTCATATTTTCATATGGCAATGGACACGGGGCATGTGGCATGAAGTGGCATCTTCCCAGCACCAATTAGAGGTCACAAGACAATTTTGCTGGGACTCAATCCTCAGACGGTGTTCTGTCACTTGCAGACCCCAGCACAGTGTTGGTGACTGAAGGCCAAACCCTCTATGGTAGTGTAATTTCTGGCACTGCCTCATGGCAACACGTCCAACTGCTCCTTTGACCAGTTCCTTTGGCCATGCACAACTGCCCATTTGAGTGGGTCAGGTCTTCCTGATGGCCTGAGTATCAACGGGTCCAGCAGTGTCACACATTTGTTTGCAGCCAGGCTATGTGTACCCCAGTTTGTGCATGCATTACACTCTGTGATATGTGTCTCCCTGTGTGATAGAAATGTGTCATGGGACTGTGAGGGGCTCAACCGTACTGGTACCAGGGCACCAGAGCAGGTGTGTGACTACATGCCTGGATTCTGAGGTAGTGGCTGAGCAAGGTCAGCAGTTGAAGGTGCGGGCATGGGCCCAGTAGGTGTCCCAGGGAAGTGCTAGTGTGACTCCACAAGGCAGTTGGGGTCCCCGGGCCTCTCAATGGGATATTGCTCTAGTGTGTCAATGGCATATTATATGTTGTGCATATCGTGGCCACAGACTTGTGTGCCACTGTGTCGGGCATGGCAGTCATGTTTCCCTGTCCCATGCATGACCCCTCGTGGACATCCTGTTTGTAGACTTTCCCACATTGCATGTGTATGCATGCAGACAAGATGATTATGCGAGACAAGCAATGGTGTTAGTGAGACATGTGCCCAGGGGCACTTCGCATGGGGCTGCAGGGTTCAAAATTGCCAGGTGATCGGAGCTATTTAGCTCCTGGTAGCAGCAAGGGGAAGCTGGTTAGTTTGCAACTAAAAGCTACCAGGAGCTTCTATTGACTCTCAGCAAATGGCAGCATACAAACATGGCTATCTGATATTAAGCCTGTACTTCTGAGAATGTGTATGATAGAGATTAAAGGACAGAACTAAGGAACATTTAAAGATCATTAACAATATACAATGGGCAAAAGAATTTGCATTTTCACACAGGTTAGATTTTCTCTGCATGAGGTGCTTGCTCCTGCCTGACGTGTGATGCCTGCTACCCAGTATGTGCTTTTTACTCCTAGTTGACTACTCCTGATTTCGATCCCTGGCCTGGCTGCTTGTGACAGCTGGGTCACTTTGACATTGGTATTGTGCCATGTCGTGTTTCTTAAAATGTGTTTTTGGCCACTCATCAATGTGCTCTGTTGACATGTGCGTGTGTCATGGCTGTAACTCATCATTGTCCCTACATGTGTGTGTCCGGTTTAAAGCAATTTGCATAGATATGTGTGTGTGGCAGTTGTTGGTTGACCCGTGTTGTCTTAATGGTACTGCTGTTTATGTTGTGTATGCCACAGATGCATTGTCACTGTTAACTGATGTCAATGTTCTTTGTCCACTTTCCCACAGTTTCTGCAGATGGCGGAGAGGGCAGAAGCAGTGCGGTGGAGCAGAGAAACAGGGCCAGGGCCTCCAGAATAAGGCGCTGACCCCAGCAACTCACGGTTAACACCTCCTCTTCCGATAATGATGTGGCTGGGAAAGCGCTTGTACCATCGGTCAAGGCAGCTGAGGGTAAATCCAAGGAGGTCAGTGTGGCATGGGACACCTAAACAGCAGTGGGGCAGGGTGCTGCCACACAGGGTTCATCAGGGAAGGAGGTCACATGGAAGTCGTCAGAGGGATGAAGCTGGAGGTGGAGGATGGGCCCATTGCTGCCTAGTCCATGGGGTCAGCTGGGGGCATCATGGCAGGGTGTTGAGGCAGCAACTTTGGCCCAGAGACATGATGGTGTGCAGTCCACTGAGGAGGATTCTGCACAACCTCCTGTCTCTGGGCCATCTCCTGCATCAGTGACTGCCTTCTAGGATGCCTCCAACTAGACTGATCCCTCGCTTGGGACCGATGAGGCCATCCGAGTAGTGGTGCATCCCCTGCTGGCAGGTATCACCAGGCAGATGGAAGCTACCCATGATGTTGTAACAGCTTCTCGCGAGTAGCTTGTACAACATCACAGGCAGGTGTGAGTCTTCCTCCCCCAGTTGGCGCGTGCACTGTCTTGGGTGGGCTCTCTGGGCTGGCTACTGCAATACTCCCCTCCTCAACTTCCTTCTCTGGACCCTTGCCAAGCTCCATGCAGGCTCCCCTGGTACCTACCACCACATCCCTCTGTACACCAGACACACCACCATCGCCCATCTTGTTATGCCTTCGTCCCTGCCCAAGGTAGGAGTCCCTGAGACAGCACATGAGGTGGTCACTAATCCTGCCCAGGTGTCTACACAGGAACAGACAGTGGAGGGACAGCAGGCACTCCAGGGCAGTACTGTTGTAGTGCTCCCCTGACGACAGCCATCAGGTCGGAGGGTATACCTACAGAGCTTACACTATGACCGGCAACAGCAGATGGTGACCATGAGAAGGCAGTCATTACAGGGCTATATCACCTAGTGGAGTCAATCTGGAAGGCAGTTGGCCAATGTGAGGCCGGGGGAACCAAGAGGTGAGCTACAGGCCATGGTGTCTGTTTTTGGATGGTATGAGTGGCCGCTGGTGTCAGGCAGCAGGCTAGGGAGGCAGCAGTGATGTTGGCCAGGGCTGAGGTGGCACGTAGGCATGCAAGGGGGCAGGCTACCATCCTGGAAGATGCTTGCAGGGCAGCTGATGAGGTGGAGAGCCAGTTGTTGGCCACCCTGCAAGCCTTCCAGGCAATAACGGAGGCCCGCCTACATGCAGAAGACATTGACTGTGATTTGGCCCAGCCTGGTGGAGGCATTGGCAAACATTGGAGATCAGTAGCCTGCTGCCTTTACCGGGGTAGTGGGCATCGGTGAGTGGGGATGGTGGGAGATGTGAGAACCTGAGGGGGCAGCCTGGGGTAGTGGGCATAGGTGAGTGGGGGTGGTGGGAGGAGGGCATTCTAGCAGGGGGCAGCCTTGGGTGGTGGGAGTAAGTGGATGGGGTGGTGGGGGATGTGAGGACTTGAGAGAGCTGGCCAGGGTAGTGGGAAGGGGTGAGTGAGGGTGGTGGGAGGTGGGAGGACTTGGGGGGGAGCCCAGGGTAGTGGGCGTAGGTGAGTGGGGGTGGTGGGAGGTGTGAGGACTTGAGGGGGCAACACGGGGTGGTGAGGTACGTGGGGGTGGTGGGATAAGGGCAGGCTAGTAGCGGTCAGCCTGGGGTAGTGGGCCAAGGTGAGTTGTCAGGGGTTTTGACCCATGTTCGAGTTATTATGCTGCAACATTTGGTGCTGTGGGCTTAGAAAATCCAAGATGGCCGAAAAGCCCACATTTGCGCCAGAATCCAGTTTTGCGCACACCAAAATGGTCACCTGACCTGCCACCCACCAGTGCGAGCGTGATGGGCCAGAAGCGCCATGAGTGAAACGTGGTGCCAAATGAAAAAACAGCAGTGCCTGTTAGCTCAAAAAAGCACTTTGAAATCACCCTTGTTTCTCTGAAATGCAAGCTAAAAATGCCTATTTTAAACATTGCAAGATATTTAAAAATCTCACTGAACACCAGCAGACATTTGGCAGAATGTATCCTTGTGTGCATACAAAATCTGGAAAGATGAAGAGCCCAAAACAATGTCTATAACCAAACTGGCTGAGCTGTGGATGTCAGCAGCTGAAGTGAAATTGGACATAAAGCCACTAAAATCGAAATGTTTAAAATAAATGAGTGACCTACTTTGAGTGTCACATAGGTTGCAACTGTTTAAATGTTATAGTTTTGAACTTAGAATCAGCGTTCTAGCTGCATGTGTAGAAATTGTAAGTTTGATTTGAATGAAGAAAAACTGGAAACAAAAGTGACATTTGGCTGAAGCCTGGCTTGAAGAGATTGAATTCTGCCCGGCAACTACCTCCGACAGTAGTTGAAACTTGCTCAGCCACTGCATTTGCAGGCCTGGCTGCCTTTTGCTGCTCCCACCAAAAGGACATTACACCTCTCTGATTGAATCAGGGGAGGAGCACCTGGGAGCAGGGAAACAGAACAATGAGCCTTCCTTGGCTCAGGCAAATGTTAAATTAGGGGGGAGCGTCGTAAATGGCTTCCTCTTGGGAGAAACTGGGAGGAGCAGTGCTTCTGTGAGCAGCTTGAGTTGGAGGAAGTGGACAAACCAGAAATTCCACCATGTGCTTTGGGAAACTACACCCCTCTGGGCCAGAGCATAATTTTAAAAAGATGGATAATTCATAGTACGGACATGTTAAAATTATATAATGAATATCATTATGCTTGTGATTTTTTCTGTGCACATTTTAAGAGGTGTTAGGACTCTGTGGTATGTTCTGGGGGGTAGTAGCGGAAAATAAGGTATTACTCCGAATGTCTTTATGTTAAAAATCTGACACTTTATCATCTGATGCCCATATTCCTTGTGCATGCTTGTGTAAATTCTGGAAACGTTTAGAGGTTATGTTCTTGATGAAAAGGGCAGAATTCTGTCATAAGTGGACACGACATCTTACAAAGACAGGGATCGGATGGTTTGGTGCTACAGAAAATATGTTAACTGGACATATAATATTAGAAAAATGGTACATAGATAAATATGTATTTGGATCAAAAATAGATAGCTGTGCAAATTGAGAAGGGGAGTGTTCTTTCTGTATGCCATAAAATGAATGCCTGATGACACTCCATTCCTTCCCCCAATCAAGGGAGAGAGGAGAGCTTGGCCAATAATAAGTTGTGAGGGGCAGGCTTAGTTATGCCCACGCACACACCCATTTTCAAAACACATAAAAAGAGACTGCTTTGGACAGGCAAGACATTCAATTTCCACTTTCTTGCGAAGCATTTTGCCGGACCAGACAATATCCAGAAGGACCATCTCCAGAACTTAGAATCCAGACTTCAGAACTTTTTCAGCAGTGCCAAGAACTTTTGCCAGAACCAGAGACCAGACCGCTGTGAAGTGCAGAGCAGAGCTGACCCAGAGAGCTGTGACTTCAGAACCACCCGCCAGGAGTCCAGTCCAAACCTGATCAGACCTTGACGGCCTATTTTAAATTTATAGTGTGAGTACTCAGCTAGAACTGTGCAAACCAATCTCTTAGTTTAAAATAATCTAATTCAAACCATTTCCACCTATCTAGAACTGCATCATAGAATTGTGTGTCCATCCTGTTGATCCAAAACCTTCCACAGCGCATCTGTCATTCTGAAACTTTAATTTCATTTCTGAAAATCTATCTCCACAAAACCGTGTGGGCTAGGAACGAGATTTAACTTTCATTTTAAAGCTAAGATTATAAGCTTTCCAACAAGGCTAAAACCTACTTTATATTCCTTATAGTTATTCAGTAATCACGCTCGACGCATTCGGAAAAAATTGCCGCAAATTGGTCCAATTAGCTCCTGTCAAAATAGCCGCTTTTGCTTGAACTGCTAAAATTCATTTTCAACCTGCTAATCCCTCATTGAGCATCGCAAGTGTGACTTGAACTAATCTTAAATAGCTATCACCTACCCTGAACCTCGTATAGGGAATTAAAAGCATTTTTAGCATATTTTTGCTTCATTGCCACCACATTTAATGTATTTTGCGTGTATTTTAAAATCATCCCTGTTCTCTAAACTTGCTAGGGGGGAACTGAAATTTGTATTGTATAGTGATTGTATTCCCGAAAACCGTGTGCTTCACTTCCATCTCCTTATATTGCATAGGGGGGGAGTGAATTGCCATCAGGGGAAAAGTGAACATATTATCTCTTGTGAAACCCTATCAGTTATTTCTGTACTGCATTCTTTCCATCATTGTTTTTCCTTGAACCCATAAAAGCATTCTCAGTTACCTTTTCCTTCCCATGCCAACTCCTAAGTTATTAAATAAGCATACAATTGTAATATTATCCATTGTTGATCACTGTCATATTCTTAAGGGTGATATCCAATATGAATTATTATAAAAGTGTGATATATATATATATTGTATAATTTTTCCAATAAATCTTTTAAATTGCAAAACAAACCTTCTTCTTGGCTCAGTGAGGTCAGGGGGATTCAAAGAGAGGGGCGTTATATAAGGGTTTATCATCCAGAGTATAACTTGTCATAAAAATATATAAATAAGGGCTTTCCTTGGGCATCCCAGACGAGGCACTGACTTAGTGGGATTGCTGAATTGAAGTCACTTAACAGAGTGGGGGTGGTATGAGGTGTGAGGACTAAAGGGGGCAGTCTGGGGTAGTGGGAAGTGGTGAGTGGGGTGGTGGATCTGTGAGGACTTGAGGGGGCAGCCTGGAGTAGTGGGCCAAGGTGAGTGGGGGTGGTGGGAGCTGTGAGGACTTGAGGGTGTAGCCTGGGGTAGTGGGCATAGGTGTGTGGGGGTGGTGGGAGGTGTGAGTACTTGAGGGGTAGCCTGGGGTAGTTGGTGTAGGTGTGTGGGGGTGGGGGGTGGTGTGAGGACTTGAGAGGGCAGCCCATGGTAGTTGCCATAGGCGAGTGGGGTGGGAGGTGTGAGGAATTGAGGGGGCAGCCTGAGGTAGTGGGCTTAGGTGAGTGGGGGTGGTGGGAGGTGTGAGGATGTGAGGGCGCAGCCTGGGGTAGTGGGTGCAGATGAGTGTGGGTGGTGGTAGGAGGGCAGACTAGCAGGGGGAAGCCTGGGGTAGTGGGCCAAGGTGAGTTTGGATCGTGGGAGGTAGGAGGACTTGAGGGGGAAGTCCAGGGTAGTGGGCCGAGGTGAGTTGAGGTGGTGAGAGGTATGGGGACTTGTGGAGGTAGCCTTGGATAATGGGCATAGTTGTGGGGTGGTGGTTTTAGATGTGAGGACTTGAGTGGGCAGCCCAGGGTAGTGGGCGTAGGAGAATGGGGGTGGTGGAAGGACGGCAGACTAACCGAGGACAGCCCTGGGTAGTGGGCATAGGTCAGTGGTGTGGATGGAGGAAGCAGACTAGCAGGAGGTAGACCGGGGTAGTGGACATAGGTGATTGGGGGTGGTGGGAGGTGTGAGTACTTTAGGGGGCAGACTTGGTTAGTGAACGTAGGTGAATGTGGGTGGTGAGAGGAGGGCAAACTAGCAGGGGCAGTTTGGGAAAGTGGGTGTAGGTGAGGGGGCTTTTATTTATATTAGTGATTTCTGATGTCTTTTACGTAGCAACATTTTTTATTTAATTTAAGGGTTTTTTTTGGAACACATATTAAATGTGTGTTCTGCTTAAATCTCTATACCTGTTCAAGCTTCGCAAATGATATGGGATCTCTCACGTAAAAGTGACCCACTTATTTGTCTTTAGCCCTAAAAACAGACCTGTGTATACGCATTGGTGTGTCCCCCTCCTCTGAGAATCTGAATTGAGGTCAGCCCAGTAAGCCATTGTCCAGATAAGTGCCCCCCGAAGCCCCCTTATACACAGATTTAGAAAACAATGGCTTAATATCTGCGGTGCACCCAGAGTCTTATAAGGATCTCGCGGTCCATTACATCCATTTACTCCTATAATGTCAGCGAGGATCCGGCATCTCCACCATTACTCTGCCTTTCAGAGTTTTTGAGGTACTATTATTTCTATTAGATTATTGTATTACAGAGTTGCCAGCTATAGCTATTCTGGGAAACAGATGTGTCACAATGAAGGTGGGAATGTAGGCTTTGGAGATGGTGTGATCAACGAAGGCAACCGTCCAAATGCCCAGAAGGTACTTTTGTTGTTCAACACAACTCTTTTGTGCGTTTTAATATATTAATAACTTTGATTAGATATCAGGGATTTGGATTTTCGAAATTCGGTAATATGAATTTGAATTTCATTCTGGTGTCACAGATTGTGTCCTGCTTTGTTATTATTTGTTTATAGTAATGTAGTATGAATTTATATGTGTGTATTTGTGGCAGATTTCATTGTGTTGTAATTGTATACTATGATAGCTGTGCCTAGAGAATATGTGTTAATGATGGTGATTATTATATCTGCATATGGGTGCACAAATTGTCGGACGGGGTCGGACTGACGCATGAAATTGTCTCGGGCACCAATGAAAAAGTGGCCCACCTTTGCAAATGGAAATTGATTCCTTTTGTGACAGACTGTTTGAACAGTTCCTAAATAGGAGGCTTTTTTAAAAAAAAAATAATCTGTTGCAAATAGTGCATGTTAAATAATATGTATTCAGCACCACTGGCCAAAACTACTAGCCGCATGGCGAAGTAACTCCTCAAACTGGCCCACATTGGCCAAAAAAGTGGCACACTTTGACCCAAAAAACTGGCCCACACTAGCATTTTGCGTTTTTGGTTTGGGCGTTGCCCTTTTGCCCTGAAGGCCAGTCCGAGCCTGAGCCAATGTCAATACAATGTTTAAATGTAAACTAGTATGTATGATGACAAGTATCAACTATGCATTCATGAAATGTGTGTTCCTCAAAATGACTTCATCAAAATATGTTGTGCCTCATAGTGTCATTGCAACATTGATTTGTGTTTTTCGGGAGTGTATGATGTTTCCATTTTGTTGTTGTTATATCCTACTGGCGGAGACATCACCGAACCTCTCAGCATTCTCTTAGTTTTTAAAATGGGATTTTAAATACGTGAAAAGAAATGTTTTTGTGGGAGAATATTTTAAAGAAAAATACATTTTAAGCAAAATAGTTCCTCAGTGGTAATAATGAAATCCTATTTTCACGTTAGAACATAACCACATACTAAAGTAGTATGGCACACCTCGTTTACTACAACAACAATAAATAAACCAGTTATAAAATGTCTTCCATGTTGTGAAATGCTGACTTTCGGGGTGCAAAGGACCGATCCAATTGCTTATATTACGTTTGCACATCTTTTAATGTGAACAACTTAACACGGCATGTTTCCGGATATAAAAAGAAATGCAGGTTATTTGAAAAAATAAATATCCAAGTGTTTTTCGAAGTACTACGAAATTACTTATTCTCAGCCTTTAAATGAGGCTCTCCATTGAGACACTATTTTCGTTCGCGTATTACGGACAGCACATAGGCAGTAGGCCGTTGGGATAAATACATTCTATACAGGTTACGTGTATAGCATTTTTACTGCTCGCAAATCCTTTTTACGCAGTGACAGTGACTATGAGAGAAGACTGTGAGGGTGCAATTAAGCTGCAAAGAGAGGAAAAAACGACATTCCGAGGCCAGAATGCATTTTGCAGATGTGCAATGCAATTGCACAAACGCTGTTCGAATATACGCAACATTCATTTGTGCTGCGTGATTGTGGCACCTCGTGCTTACACTTTAGACTGTCTCAAATCACAGAAGTTGAAGAGGAATAGATTGGGAGTACAGAGATGAAAGATGCGAGCACTAGAGAGGAGACTGAAACGTTATGAAAGTGAGCTGTTCTTGCACAGCAATGAGGCTGTTTCAAATTCATGATGACGAAGAGCATAGTGAGAAGAGGTCGAGGGAGTGGAGAATTCGAGCGCAAAAAGGCAATAAGAAAGGGCCAGCTGACCTTTGTCTGTTTACCAGCAATTTAAGGCACTGTAAATAGAGCTGAGGAAAGACTACTGTCAACCATATTCTGGAATGAAGTCGCAGAAGCGAGCACAATCAACTCTATCACCATTCTGTTAGAAGGTGCAGAAGTTAGGTTGCCCCTCACCCAGCATCCCTGGCTGAACAGATATGTGGCACTGCACTCTCTCAGAGATGATGAATATTGGTAATGCTATTGTGCAGGGGGGACCACAGCCAGCCCATGGGACTGGGGTTTTCCAAACAGCACTTTAAGACGGAATAGCAGCACCCCTGAGATGGATGAGGATGCAGATTCGTACTCAAGCATCAAATCAATAATGACAACTCAATGGTTTGGCAAAGGGAGTCGGTTTAATGACAAGTACAAAAAACGGGTAGTTATGAACATCAGCAATTGCTCGATCTTCCTTCTCGCTTCAACTAAATGAACTTCACAAAAATCACATTCTTTATACTAAAACCTTGCCATCGCTGATGTGAAAACACTGCATGCAATTCTATTGGTTATAGGAAAAGTTTACTATAGGTACTATATCTGTATATGGTAACAGGGAGAGGGTATTGGATAGACAATGTCAGGTGGGGCAACTAAGCCCTTCCTTCAAAATGGCTACTGTAAACATCACTAAAAGTACAACGTCTTATTGGTTCTACAGGCTATAGGACCCTAGATTACTTGGTACATTGTGATTGGGGTGATACCACATCACCTTGTACTTTTCCACTTTGCTTCGCAGCATGGAGAATGGTCTGCCAGGTGCAGGGTGTCCGTCAGCTCCACTAGCCTCCCACCAACCAGTACCACCATTCATCACTGACCCAATGACTATGAGTGAATTAGTTTCTAATTTGTAGGCCTCAATGCTGCCTCTCTGTCTGGGAGAACTCGGATATCTGTGTATGGATCAAGGCTGCGCGTAGGTGTGAAGGCCCCAACTCTTCTTGCTTGGCAGGTCATGTGTTGTAGGCACCGTAAAGTCGCCGCCGTCTCCGTGTAATTCTTGTATTTGATTTTAGCTTTCTGTTCACCAAACACCTTCTGCTGCTTATCTCGACTCCCTTGAACAGGATACTCTGCTCTTGGCGTCATAAATTGTATTAGCCTGTGTCAGCTAACATGACCTTGGTTTCTTTGCACAGGTCTCATGCATCTGAGTTTCGTTTCTGTCTTTGGCTTTCGATTCCCGTGTTTGAGGGCCTTTGCTCCTGGGGCCTCTAGTAACTTTTGGTTGGTTCTGCCTTTTTGCAAAGTGGACATATGTGTTATATAAAGTGCTCTTCTTGAGGTAGATATGTGCATGTGGCGCTTGCCGCACTATAAGTTTCTACTAAGCATAGCAAGCCGCACGATTTCCTCAGCTTTCTTGCGTTTCCAACCATATTAACACATGTAAACTGGTTGCATATCTTTGTCGCTTTTATGTCATAAGCTTCTTATACTGGACATTGTCCTATTAAGTTCAACTCAGGATATCGCTTATCCATGGTGTTTCGTCTCTTTTCGTTATTCACAGTTCGTAATTTCTTTATCTGCAAGTCAGTCCGAGTTCTTGTGACATCACCATTCATCCTCTTTTAGGACTTTCGTGGCTTCTTCATGCATCACGTTTTGACAATTGTCATTCTGTCTCACTTGTCGATACGGTTTTGTCAATGGGTACCATACTGTCCAAGGTTTCTAAGGTGTGGGTACTTCAATAGGTGCTGTCTGTCTGATTGGTACAAGACAGAGCCCCACTGCGGCTCTCTGCTGGTTTATTTGTTCGTCGTACATCACATATCTCAGCTTGAGCATTCCTTGCACTCCAAAATGGGTGCTTTGAGTGTGGGTCGTGCTTGGGACCTCCTCTACACTCCCCCCTCTGGGCGATTCATCGACCACTTTCACTTTTCCCTTGTTATCCATCTTTTCCGCATCCTCTGCATTCAATTTCACTTCATCGTCTTGGTCTATACATGACGGTCTGAAGAAATGTCTCTTTGGGGTCCATATTTTTATCACTCCCTTCAAGCTTCTTTCTGTTCTCACGAGTTCATCTTTCTTCCATGTCATAAGTTGACATTGTCCATTTGGGCTGCAATAAATCCATTTCCCCACATAATTTCTATGTCTCTTTGGATATCTAAACTTTATTCCTTCTGTTGCGTGAATGCTAGCTTTTACAAAGTCTCTTATTTCTTCATCAGTTAGGTCCTTGGGTTTCCACTCTGACTCGACATCAACCATGATCTTCATCCCTATGTCTTTTTTTTGCCATTTTCTGGCATCATCATCTACTTCGTCGGTTTCATCAATCATTTGATTCTGTAGTTTTGTCAGCATACCTATGGCTTCTGTTAAGCATTCCGTTTTCTTCATCATGAAAAGGTATAAATGTGCAGCATGATTCTCCGATTTTTGCACAAACTCCTCCATCCATAGCTGTGATCATGTCAAGGACGCATCGGTTCTGAAGAGTCATTGGCCAAATTGCCCTTAATTCTTCGTTGATCGCGTTCAATCCCTTTATGGTTGTATTGATTGTCTTCAGTAATTCCCATCTGGTTATTTGTAACCATTTAGTATTTGCTCCATCTTGAATTCTCGGAATGAAGATTGTCGTGAACACTGATGTGGTATGACTGAACAACCTGTGTTCAAATGGAATTGCGTCAAAAGCTTCTATTGATTTGGGAGAGAAATAATGTTCTCTCTTCATTCTGCTTCTTACGTCTACAGATCTCTTCTTTCTCAGGTGAGCATTTGCTTTCGGGAAATTGTCAATTTTCAAATCACCTTTTGGAATCACCAGCACTGGAACATGTACATTTACTAATGTGCATACACCTCCCCAGTTTTTCGGCAGTCTGATATATGTTTTGTAGCCACATGCCCAATAATGATCCATGGTCACTGCAGTACAGTGTACCATTCCTGGAGAGTCAAAGATTCGTCCACAGTTCTGGTTTTCTCCCATTTTTCTTGTACGATTGTTTCTGAAGCACAGTTTCGGATTCTCCAATGGCACTATATGTAGGGGTCCTCCTCTGTCTTCGACTCATGTCAAAGTTTTGCAAGTTTTGTCCATAATGGCTTGCATATCTTCTGTGCATTTTCAATTGCTTCTTTGCAGGCTCTGGTGACCATCCATGTTCTGCAGACCACTAATCCATTCTCCCATCCATCTGGTGAAAGCGATGTTCCCCATATTTGCATTTGGCCTCTGTTCTTCCATTTTCTGGCCTCTTCTGCAGATTTTCCTTCGACATCAAGTTTTTTATTCACTTCCCATCTAATTCCAGCTCCTTTCACTCCTGGCTTCTCATATCTGATCACATGATTTCTCGTATGGGCTCTGTTTCTTGTCTTTATATCTGTATGTATTCGTCTTCATTGGGTCTGTCTTTTCAGTTGCCCATTTAACTGAGTCATCATTTCCCATGAACTGGTCTCTTGTCTTGCACATTGCTAAGTGTGATAGACAGATGCTGTCTGGACATCAGTGGCGTCACCAGGAATCAAATTTAGGAGGGGCACAGAGGGGGCCAAAGACAAATGCAGGGGGGCACAGACAAATGTAAGGGGAGACATGGTCACTGCTCATTTTAAGCAGGGGGGCACAAAGGGGGGAACATGGTTTCACAGGGGGGGCCCCGGCCCCCCCAGGTCCCTCCCTAGTGATGCCACTGCTGGACATGAATTTCTATGGCTACAAAGATCTTTGATTTCCTCATGCTGTAGGGTAGGCGTACGCAAACAAAGCATTCCCCCTCTGAGCTCTGTCTTCCAACTTCTTTCATGTGTTGGTACCATATGTTGTTTATCAAATGTGCTGTGCTGTCCAGGTAATCGTTTAGTTCAAAGTCATCTCCTTGTATGCTTCTCTTGATTCTCAGGGTTTTCATGTAGTTTGCTATCATCACATCTTTAAAAACATCCATGTAGCTTCTTCTCAGTGGGGGATTTGCAAGCACTTCCATCCATGGTTCAGGCCTCTTCATCTGTACCAATGAGGTAGGTGAAAGTTTTGCAATTCTTTCCCTGATCTCCTGTCTTTCCCTGGCTCTGGTTATGAATGGCCAAACCGATTCTGCCACTATCTCTGCACCTGATAGTTTTGCGGGACTTGAGCTTGTTCTCTTCATTGGATCAGGTGTGTTTGTCAATGCTGTCTCTGTTGGTTCGCTCTTCAACTCTTTTTGTCTTTTCAAAAGTTCAGCTTTTCCCTTTTCTCGTGTATCTTCACTTATGGGGTAGCTTCTCACAATTGGGTGCCCTAACTTCTCCCCTTCTTTGGTCTGTGGTTCTGTAGCTATTGAAATTATATCTGGTGTATGTGCACTCGTCGTTTGCATGTGTGTGGTTGTAAGTAACCTGTTTTCATTCACATTGTGCCAACCCTGTCTCAGGCTTGTTAATGTCCTCGTTACTGCAACTGTGTGTGTGTCATTACTACTCACATTCATCTCAAGTTCACTCACTCCATTGTCAGATCTTCTAGGAACTGGAATGACTACATAGGGTCTAGGTGCCTTTGTGGGCTTCATGTGTGCATCGTTAGGTGGGTGCACTGGACTATGAACACTTTGTCTACCAATAAAAAATGCAGTTCTAATTGTCAGTGACAATAAAACAATGATAAATATAATGCATAAGTACATGATACCCTTATAGGTTACACTGCAACATTTACTTCTGGAAAAACACGGGCGTCTCTCCTCCTGGGGAAGAACATGGTTGCTATTTTGATTTCTCATCTCGAACATTTCAGGGAACAAGGCTAACACTTTAATGCAATCTTAGACAATATTATTTCTGTATTTTGCTGGTTCCTCTTGTGGGTTGCATTTACGGAAACAATTGTCCCAATTGCCTGCACACTGGATTGTCTGTTATCTCTGGATACAGTTCTATTTTTCTACGTATGAGAGAATGTCAAAATCGGGTAATGCAGTCAACACGTCTCTTTACCGTGCATGTTCAAAGTATACGAGTTCCCAGTTGATATCTCTTCTTTGCTTCATTCCAGACGACATGTCGCGTCCTTGTTGGTGTAACAAGAGTGAGGTCTCTGACAATGCATTCTCGATCTGTCCCTCAGCAGGAAGCTTCAAGGTTTCTTCTAGAAACTCTGGTGGAGATAGGAGAGCTTAATTTGTACTACAATACCATGCAGGAGCATGCTTAGCTGGGTAGATTTTGCTGGGTCTCTGATGAACGTGAGGACGTCAACACTGGCAGGTCACCCTACAAGTTCTGGAAATTCCTAAATTAGGCGAAAGAAGACATTGTTCGCCAATCTGCTATCTCTGTTGACAGGGACATTCGCCTAGCCTTTGCTGAATTCTGGAACAGTTCGGTACTCACTGTGAGTAGCTTCTACGATCTAGGTTGATGTGGAGAGTGACCTGGATTATGATGCCATTCAAGATTATGCTCAAGCGTTCTGTGTTTGCCGGATCTCGAAGAAATGTTAATACATCATTGTATCTTCCGACAAAGTTTCGGTGCTCCTCAATTAGATGAAAAAATATCACGTTGATGCGTGTATTCGCTTCTTGTTCCGCTTGGGACATTTGTTTTTTCCTCTCTGTATTCCGGAAGTCAGAAGAACTGCTCGGCGATCACAGTGAGCAGCTTCCTTATTATCTTGTTGTTTTCAGGATCTTGCAGAAATTTGGGGATGATAGGGAGCCTTCCCACTAGTGATGGGTGTGACCTCAAGACTAGGTGAAAATAGTTCAAAATGTCTTTAGTGATGTCGCGACTGTGGGATGCCATTTGTGAGTCCAAACAATGTTCCTGTCTTGAACGAGTCTGGATACTTTGTTTTCTTCCAACTCGTGTGTCTGCGATTAGGATTTGACATATTCTTTTCTTATCAAGGCTTCAGTGTGCCTCAGTCTAAAGTTCAAAGTCAATAACCTACTGTTAGGTAGAATTATATGCAGTACCCTTTGTGAACACCACACACAATTAGGACTACAAGTAACAGTACAAATTCACCTTTGGTACAAGCCTGTACTACACCGTAAAGTGGTAGCGATGGCTGGGGAGCCAGACTTATCTCAAGAGTAAAGTAAGTGAGCAGTAGCAATAGTTACACAAAGGACAGCAATTATTATTATTCAAATGAACAATGACTCAAGGTTTCTGAGTAAAAGAAAAGACATTTATTTACACATAAGTTATTACACATTCTGCTATTTTCAAGCAGTTGAACAATCACGTTTCTAATACACTACACCACACCCAATAGATTCTGGACAAGTTAGACTCAAAATGAAGTGTGAGCAAAATGGCACTTCAGTAATTTAAAGGGGAGGGAAAGACAAAGTTAGACAGGAATTAAGCAGCACCAACAAGCAAGTAAGCAGTGCAATCTAGAAAAAGGAACTACAGTGAGGAAATCAAATTCAAGGGGCCTGGCCCAAAGTCAAGGGACCAAGTCTGTGCAGAGGATCACACAGTTCAGGGTAATTTGCGGTTAAGTCTTTCCCAAGAGTTCAGGATGAAGTTGGTCTGACGAAAAGTTACTTTAAAGAATAGAGAAGGACAAGCTCTCGGATTGGCAAAAGATTTCACACACTTTCACCGCAGCTGGACGAAATGAACAACCAGGTTAGCACAGTACCTTTAGAGCAGAAGAATGCTGTAGCTGAGGCAGACGTTCCTGGCAGGTCCTGCAGGCTCACGGTCCTGAAGCGACTGTTGGACTGACAAGACGCAGGAAGACTGGAAGATCCTGCACTGTCCAGGGAAGAAACCAGCAACAGAGCAAAATGACGAATAAAAGGTGCGCTCCTTAAAACCCAAGCAGGGTCCGACCTTCCTGGATATCCGGTTCACTGTAGCTGTGCACAGCAAATTCGACCAGAGGAGGGGGGCCTGGCTTGCAATTTGGCGAACTGGTTGTTCCCACCAGCTCAAGGGGAGAAGATTCTTTGCAGATCATCCCTGTCGTTGAAGTTTGGAGATTCGGACCCGCAGCAGGGCTTCACTGGGAGGTTCAGTCATGGTAGAGGTCCTCTTATGTCAGCTTCTCTTCAGTTCTCTCAATCCAGTAGCAACTCTGCCTTCTCAGTCCCATAGACCTGCTTTTTCTACAGTTTTCCCCCATTCACACAGCCTGACTGTCAATCACACAGTAGGGTGGCTGTCCCGCTGGGACAGTCACCACAGCTAATCATACCAGAGTGCGACATGGGTCTCCAAGGAGACCCTGCGCAGGGAGTCTCAAACCCCTCCTACACATCCTGTTCTCCTCAGACCTTCAGGTTCCTAAGGAGGGCTTCTGCACAAGGTCGGCGAACAAAGGAACCAAGCCTGGTTTGGCACGCAGAATAAAACACAAGAAAGACTTTTACAAAAAGAAATGGTGAATAAACCCAGCCGGAACCGTATAAAAGTAAATATGGTCCATCAAGTTTATGTATGGGTTGATATCACCCAGGAAGATCCAAGCTCTTCTTCCTTGTAGTTTGACTGCAGATGGAGTGACATCTTCAACTGTGAACTGTCAGTTGAACCTTGGCTCGTCCCACTTTTTCCTTGTGTTATTCCTCACCAGGACGTTGTCTCCAGGGAAGATTGGAGAAACACAAAGACTCTGAGCTGTGTCGGCAGTAGCATCTCCTTCTGTGCTCTATGCTGCCCTGCACCCTTTTCATCATCGCTGCAGCTGGCCTGCAATTACAGTAAGACAAGATGTCATGCAGTTCAAATAATCTTGCATTTCAGACCCTAAAATTTCACTTGTCGGCTGAGCATCACACCTAGCTCGGGGTGTCAGGGGAGTGTGCATCTTTCTTCCTGTCGCTATTTCGTGCGGCGTGAGGTGATGGTCAGAACCAGGCTGGCTTCTGAGTGTGTACAGTGCCAATGGGAGGCAGTGCAGCCATCCTTTCTCTAGAGTAAGCTTCAACTTGGCTATCCTTTCTTTTAACACAGATCCCATTACCTTGTGGATGATATGCCGAAGATAACTTGTGCTTTATACCAAGCAACAAGCTAATCTGTTGACAAAGTGAGCCCCATTATCTGATCTCATGACTTCACATACTCCCCACCTGGGAAATACCTCTCTCACTAGATATTTGGCCGCACAGGTAGAGTCTGGGTGTATACATGGACCTGCTGCTATCCATCTAGAGAATGGGCACACCACAACAATTAGATACCTGTACCCGTTACATAATTGAATCATATTGACGTAATCGAAATGCGAGTGCAGAAAAGGTCCATTGGGGCTTAGGATGATTCCTCTAATTACTTTTAGTGTGTGCCCAGCCGTGAACTACTGGTAGATCATACAGTTCATCATAAAAAATGCAACCTGCTCTGCTAAGTGCGGTATAAACCAGTCTTCAGCAAGCGTTGCTGCAAGATTCTCTTTTGTCATGTGTGCTGGATTGTGTAGCTGCTCCAGTGCTAATTTTAACAGAGCTATAGGCATTACTGGTTAACCAGTGCTGTCTTGTCGACACAAGCTTTAGGAGGGGTTTAAAGAACACCATTGCCGCTTCCAGAGATTCTTCTCTTCCTTTGGTGCCTCCCCTTGGCATTCCATGAACTGGGTTTTCCCCAGGTTATTATAGCTCTCAGGTTCACTTCGTGCAACAATCATCTTTTTGTTTACATCAGTTATTTCTACGTCCATTATGGCCTCTGTGTTTGCTGCTTGATTTCCTCGTGAGATCAAATCTGCCCCCTTCGTTTGGTGGCGCATTTCATGACCGCTATGCCCACTGGGAGCTGTGGTGCCTTGATGAGCCTGTCCAAAAAGGATGTGTGCTGCACTGGCATGCTGTCCGTCCGGAGGTAGCCCCTCCTCTTCCAGCACACTAGGCCTGCGTTCACTGTTGATTTCACATAGGCGGAATCACTGTACACCGTCACTTCCTGGTCTGCATGATTCTCAATGGCGGGTATCAACGCCAATAACTCTGCAGCCTGTGCTGAATAGTGAGATGGTAATCATGCACTAAGAAGCACTTGAAACTCTCCATTTGCCGTGTGCTTCATCACAGTGGTGCCTGTATATCTTTGCCCATCGTTAAGTTCGATTCTCGAGGAACCGAGACAATTTCTCCTCCTGCCAATGCATTTTCTTTCACTCTGGGAATCTCATTGTAAAATTCTTCATGGTTCGCGCAGTCATTCATGTATAGGTTCTCCTTCAGTGACGGCTCTGCTATAAACATGGCTGGGTTCATTATCTTGCATCGAACGATCTTAATCAATGGATTCGATATGATCACTTCATAAGCAGAAGCTCTCTGAGATGTCAGTGTGCCCTTTGGCTTCTCTAGAATAGCAAATAACGTGTGCTCGATGTACAACGTCATTGAGCATCCCATCACAACGGTTGTTGCTTTGTCTGTGGCGAACGCTGCGGCAGCTAAACATTGTTCACACGGGAAGTGGCATCTCATCACAGGGTCCAAATTCCCACTGTAGTATGCCAGGGCTTGTACCCCAATGTGGTTCTCTAAGTGAGTACTGCCGTCATGACGCTGCCATTCGTGTGTGAAAACAGGTGGGATGCCTCTGCATAGTTGGGAATCCCTAAAACTGGTGCCGTGCAAATGGCTTTCTTGAGCTCAGTAAACCCTTCCTCAATGGTCTCGGTCCACACGATTTTTTTCTTTTGTCACCTGTGCCTTCTTCAGGCCCTGTAACATGGGCTTGGTATATGAGATGTAGTCAAATACCCATGCTCTGACATAATTGCAAAGACCTAGAAAGCTCTGCATCTGTTTCATTGTGTGTGGCTTAGCTGTGTTCATTATGGCTTCAGCCCTTTCTGGGGTAACTCTTTTCCCCTCATTTGAGATCAGCTGGCCTATATACAAAATTCTTGCTGACAATATTGTAACTTTTCTTTGTCCACTTTGTATCCTTTCTCAGCCAATATAGTCAATAGCTGTATAGAATCGTGTCTGCACTTTTCCTCTGTGGCACTGTAAATGAAGATGTCATCTACATATTGTAAGACAACAATTTCTAATGCGATATTGCTTAAATCCATCTGTAGGATGCTATTGAAAATAGAGGAAGATTCACAATACCCCTGGGGTAAACTTGTGCTTTTCAGAGGCATCTGCCTGAGGCTAAATGACATCAGATCTTGTGAGTCTTGGTGCAATGGGATTGTGAAAAATGCATTTTTCAAGTCAATCACTGTGAAATATTTAGCCTCAACTGGTATATTACATAGAATTGTGGCCTGGTTTGGGACTAAAGGGAACTCTTCCTCTACAATATTGTTTATCGGGCGTAGATCTTGAATTAGCCTCCAAGGCCCTCCTTTAAATTTCTTGACAGGATAAACTGCAGTATTGCATGATGACTCTGATGTCACTAAGATGACCAGTTCCATCATAGCCGAAATTGTCTTGAAAATTCCCTCATCTGCCCCCCTAGACATAGGATACTATTGTGCCTTTGGTAAAATTTCTCCTGGATTCAGTTTCATTTTGACCTCTCCTACTCCTTTCAATAAGCCTATGTCATAGTGGCATGTGGTCCACACTGAGACAGGCACCTGGGCCATATAGACCTCAAAATATTCAAGACGGCTCTGTGCCAACATCATTCTCTGGGACACTTCTCTTTTGATCATCTTCACCCAAAAAGTGAGATTCACTTCAACTGTTATTTCCCCAGCATCTGTTTGTTCGCTGAACAGATTGTAATCTGTTACGTCAGTCAGCTTGTACCCTTCTTCAATGGCGATCACTGTGCACCACTGTCGGCCTTCATTATCACAACCATCGATCAAAGCCATTTTCCCTCGCGCTATGACTGCATGCATCATCAAGGGAAATACTTGTCCCTTCTCCTCGTGCATAGGTATTCTTGGCCTAAATACAAACTCATCTGGGGTCCTCATGGTTTTGTCTGCAAGGCCTGGTAGCCATGCCATCAACACCTCTACTACATTTGCAAATGTTTCTGGCTCCAATGGGATAGCCCTCATGGCTGTGTGTCCTGCATATGCTCTAATTATCCCACATATGTTCAAATAGTGCATTCTTGGACTCAAGCATACTATGCGCTTCTCTGTGAACGAGATTGGCATGTTTAACTTTGTCATTAAGTCTCGTCCCAATATGTTTACTGGGGTTTGCCTTGAATATAATAGTGGCACATTCATGTCACATTCTCCTATAGAGACTGGAAGTATGTCTGTAAAAGGAACACGACTTGTTGCTCCTGTGAAGCCCTGAGTGTTTATAGCATCACCGGACAAGGAAAACTTGCCTTCACGTATGCACAAGTGTGTCGCACCCGTGTCAACTAAGAAAGGATATTCTTTATCCCCTATAACGACATCCACCCTTGGTTCCTGGTGAGGGTCAAGTGTCACTGATAGGATAGAACACATCAGGTTTCCGAGTGAGCTTTTCTAGTCCATTTACAATCATGTCCCACCTTTCGTGAATGGTCTTCCCCCCTCAACAGTGTTAATTCTTATCCCATCTTTCACAGCCTGACCTATACTTGTTGTTTGTGACATTTGCATTGATCACTGTTGGGACTGTCCCTGTGGATAATTTATCAAATTCTGGGGTTGCGAGCTTTGCTGTGCTCCTGGCGTTTGCGGTTGCACCATGTGATTTGCGCAATTCTGTTTCCTCCCTGTTGTACTAACACAAGTGCATTCACCATACCTGCTTTGGTTCCTTGGTCGTTTTGCACAATGCCTTGACTTCTGCATGTGCGTGCTAGGTGCCCTGCCATCCCACACACCCAACATATTGGCGGTGGTCTGATCAATTGCCCATTTGACATGTCCTGACTTCTGTTATGCATGCTTTGGAAACCTCCCTGATTACTCTGCCATCCTCTTCCTCGAAAGCCTCTCCCTCTGGGGTAAAACCCATTATTTCCCTGATTACCTTGCTGTTGATTATTGGCCTGCTGCATGTTTGATCCGTCTGTGTTAGTTATCAGTGCCCTTTCAATGGCATATTTTGACAATTTCTTCTGCACTAACTTTGCCTCTTCACCTTTTCGTGTACCCTCTTTTTTGTGATTCTTCTCTTTCAGCAGCCTGCGATAGTGCCCTATGGTCGACTGTATTTCAGACCGCGGTTTGGCCTCGATTCCTTGAGCTGCATTCTTGAGCTGCATCTGTACCTGATCTGGCAGCCCTTGGCATAATATATGGTAGAACACAAGTATAGATTTCCCCCAAGATTCCCGCGTTTCAAGTCCCCACACGTCTTGGAAATTCTGAATATAAAGCAAAGGGTCTTCTGACTCCTTCATTTTCTGTGACATTATAGCTCCCATGTTGGAAGTATCCGGATATATCGATTGTAATGCTTTCCATAGTGAGGCTCCGCAATTGTTAAAAAATGCTACGTCATGTGCGGTATTAACTGTAGTCACACTAGAGTAACCTGCGCGTGTCCACACATCATCAGCTCTAGCACCAAGTATGGCGTTTAAAAGACCCTTGATATCCCTTATAGCTAACGTGTTCCCTCCCGTCATTTTTTCGAACTCATGTATCCATTTTCCAGCTCCTGACGTCAGCAATGGAAGCTTGTTTTTAAATGTTTACCGATCCATATGTGGCCATAGAATATACTGTGGTCTCGGTCCTCCTTTCTCGAGCAACATAAATTGGTATGCATAGCCCTCTCTCTCTTCTCTCATTGTTTTTCTATCTACTGCAGGAGTGATATTCTTGCATCGCCGCCTACCTGGTAATGTCCTCAGTCGGCTCACATAGGGTGGTGGAGACACCCCCCTCTGACCGTACAATATTTCTTTGCGTCGGCCTGATTGTTTGTCTGATTCCGATGCTCTCAGTTCAGACACACTAGAATCCAACCATCTAATTTCCTTTCTCTTGAGAAGCGTCTTTTGTGTCTTCTCGCGTCTTCCTTTTCCTCATATTCCTCTCTTTCTGCGTCTGACATTATCTATGCCCAACTTGTGCAACTTCTCGTATCCTCCTTGTTCTTACTGATTTCCAAACTATCCAGGGATAGCTCTCTATTCTTACTATTTATGGAGACATCCTCAGCATCATAAAGCTGAGTGCTCTGCATGCTCTCGTCCTACCCTTCCCCTTGAGGTACTTGTTCTAGCCCCATCTCGTCATATATTCTATCTATCGTCTCTTCGATGTTTCTGGTGTCGAAGTCATCCTCGATATTTGCCCTAGATGTGCCTAGTACTGAATCGTACTCAGGAAATAATTCTTCGATGTCTTCCCAATCTACTACTGGATCAGGTTTTTTAACCTCTCTTTCCAGATATTCAAGATACAGTGCTCTCTGTCTCCACTTACGTTCTATGTCATCATTGAATTCTCTGCACCTCCTCGCTTCCTTTCTGACCCTATCTTCTTCGTCTTTCTTTGCATTTCTGTGTTCATTTGCCCTTCGTATTTCCTCATCCCTTTGTCTCTTTATTCGTACCTCCTGTTTCTTTTGCTCATTTTCTATTTGCCTTCGTTCCTGTCTGTCTTGTTAATTAGATGCTCTCTGTTTATGATCTTGTTGTCTTTCTTGCTCTTCACGATATAACTACTCTCGTCTCTGCCTATATTTTTTCCCAAGTTTTCCGTCTCTCAATCCTTTTTCCTGTTCCTTCTCCGTTCTCTGTACATCGTTTAACTTCTCTTTTCAATTTGCGTCATCAATGCTTTTACCATTGAGTTTCAATAGAATTTGACCTCCCATCCATTCGTTCTGTGTGAATGCTATCTCATCAGTTCTATCCTCATTTCCTCTCCATCTCTTGCCTTCTCGGGAGATGTACTTGTTTGTAGTTGGTCTTTCCTCTCATTTTCGCATCTCTCCTTGTCCATTGGACCTTGGAGGCGATATCTCTACCTCTGTCTTTGTCTGGGCTTTCGTCACTACTTTGCATAGGTGACTCATATATCGGGTTGCTGTACCCTGTGGCTACTTTAAACTCTCTTAGCAGGTATAATCCTTCAACCTTACTGACTTCGATTTTTATTTCAGATGGGGCAGGTGGCGCAGAAGGCGTCTCACCCCCTCTGTACATATGTTGAGTATCCAATCTAACGGCGGTTCCTCCTCCTTATCCTCTTGATGCATCTTCCAAAGTTCTAAATTAGCTAGGCGTTTGTCCAACTTTTTGCCTTTGTATGTGGCATGCAAATGTGTTGTCATGTGCTGTAGCACCGCTTTAGACAGCGATCCACCCTGGGGCCACGGCATAAACATTTTGTTTGCGGTTCCTTTTACCCATTCCACACTGTACGTTTTCAGCTTGGGTGCATGTTTTGGCAACTGTTTGCACAGGTGTACTAATGGAGTCATAACCTCTGTGCTTAAATCTGTTCCCCTTTCCTTCATATAACACTTGTTATGCTCTTCTGTTTCCTTCAACAACTCCAACAATATGAGCGAGCACCAATCGTCGCAAGCTCCAATCCTGTTTTTTTCCACAAAAATGATACTTCTTTTTTCAACCAACAAATATCAATTCGTATTCCACAATATCTCAGTTACTTCAATTGCGTAATTTTTATGCTTGTTCCTTAAAGGAAAAAATGTCATCCTATGATGTCACAACACAAAACACATAAGAAAGACGTTAACAGACTAGACTAACTCCAGCTGGCTACACAGATTTCTACCCCTAACTTGTTTTAAGGCATGCACTTTTGCCAAAGTGTTCAGTCTTTTTCACTCACCGTTTCCTCTCTGGATGCTTGGATCACAGCCTTCGTCACCACCACTAATGCCGTTCGCCCGCTCAGATGCTTGTAGAAGTGGGAAGGGGTTCATAGGGGAAAGTACAGGTCCCTTCAGGCCTTCAGCTGCAGGTTTTGATCTTTACTCAAACCACTATCTAGGGGGAGCTTCACGGTCTACTTAGCTGGATGATATTGCAGAGGACCTAGAGTTACTTTATGTCGACGGTCAATGGGTGTCTTATCTAATCGATAATCGATAACCATCAATCTCTATACCAAGTTGCAGGAGGGACCCCAGCCGGCCCATAGGAGTGGGGTTTTCCCAAACAGCACTTTAAGATGGAATAGCAGCACCTGTGAGATGGATGGGGATGCAGATTCGTACTCAAGCATCAAATCAATAATGACAACTCAATGGGTAGGCAAAGGGAGTCTGTTTAATGACAAGTAAAAAAAACGGGGAGTTATGAGCATCACCGATTGCTCGATCTTCCTTCTTGCTTCAACTCAATGAACTTCACAAAAATCACATTCTTTATACTAAAACCTTGTCATCGCTGATGTGAAACGCTAAAACGTTGTATGCAATTCTATTGGTTATAGAAAGGTAACTTTACTATAGGTACTATATCTGTATATGGTAACGGGGAGAGGGGATTGGATAGACAATGTCAGGTGGGGCAACTAAGCCCTTACTTCAAAATGGCTACTGTAAACATCTCTAAAAGTATGATGTCTCATTGGTTCTACAGGCTATAGGATCCTAGATTACTTGGTACATTGTGATTGGGTTGATACCACGTCACCTTGTACTTTTCCACTTTGCTTCGCAGCATGGAGAATGGTCGGCCAGGTGCAGGGTGTCAGTCAGCTCCACTAGCCTCCCACCAACCAGTACCACCATTCATCACTGACCCACTGACTATGTGTCAATTAGTTTCTAATTTGTGGGCCTCGATGCTGCCTCTTTGTCTGGGAGAACTCATCTGTGTATGGCTCAAGGCTGCGTGTAGGTGTGAAGGCCCCAACTCTTCTTGCTTGGCAGGTCACGTGTTGTAGGCACCATGAAGTCGCCTCCATCTCCATGTAATTTGTGTATTTGATTTTAGCTTTCTGTTCACCAAACGCCTTATGCTGCTTATCTTGACTCCGTTGAACAGGATACTCCGCTCTTGGCATCATAAATTGTATTAGCCTGTGTCAGCTAAAATGACCATGGTTTCTTTGCACGGGTCTCATGCATCTGAGTTTCATTTCTGTCTTTGGCTTCGATTCCCGTGTTTGAGGGCCTTTGCTCTTGGGGCCTCTAGTAACTTGCAATTGGTTCTGCCTTTTTGCAAAGTTGACATATATGTTATATAAAGTGCTCTTTTTGAGGTAGATATGTGTATGTGGTGCTTGCCGCACTAAAGGTTTCTACTAAGCATAGCAAGCCACACAATTTCCTCAGCTTTCTTGCGTTTCCAAGCATATGTACACTTATAAACCGGTTGCATATCTTCGTCGCTTTTATGGCATAAGCTTCTCATACTTGACATCGTCCTTTTAACTTCAACTCAGGATGTCGCTTATCCATGGTGTTTTGTCTCTTTTCGTTATTCACAGGTCATTGTTTACTTTATCTGCGAGTTAGTCCAAGTTCTTGTGACATCACCATTCGGCTACTTTTAGGACTTTCATGGCTTCTTCAGGCATCACGTTTTGACAATCATCATTCTGTCTCACTTGTCGATTTGGTTTTCTCAATGGGTACCTTACTGTCCAAGGATACCTAGGTGTAGGTACTTCAATAGGTGCTGTCGGTCCGATCGGTACCAGACAGAGCCCCACTGCGGCTCTCTGCTGGTTTATTTGTTCGTTGTACGTCACGTATCTCGGCATGAGCATTCCTGGCACTCCAAAATGGGCACTTTGAGTGCGGGTCGTGCTTGGGACCTCCTCTACACATAGTGTACAGTTACATGCCTCTACAGGAAATCCCACCCCCTACCTTCTATATGTTGGAAGTATGAGATTCTGCTGTGTTTGACACCAACAGTTGTGCCAATACAGCAGCATATATCCGAAAGATACCCTTTGAGACAACCCTATCGAATGTATCCCCAAAGAGATGACAATCTGAGGGAGGATCTCCCTGAAGGAATATGAAAAAGAGCAAAGAGAGAAGCTAGTGACATCACAAGAGACATGTGTGATGTCCCAAGATACTGGCTGAAGAGGATGTATGGATCCTATAAGAAACTAAGTAAAGAATCAAGTGAAAAAGAAGATTAGATGTGCATGAAGTGCTGTAGAGAATCAACGGTTCAATAATTGTACACTGAAATGCAAGGTAGACTAAGTCATCATTGAAGCTGGCTATACGTAGTGAATAGAATGCAGGCGGAGCCGCCATTGTACAGGGGCTGGACATCGCTGTCATGAATTTAGTAAACCAGGACCCATGAAGAGAAAAGGCGAGGTTTGTGTTGCATCAAGAATAAGCTGAAATCTTGGAGCTACATGGCGAGGTTCACTGGCCTGGATTCAAAACGGAAGCAGCCAAGTTCGGTCATATATTCTTCATATAATCATCCTTTGTTAAGGTGCAGAGAAAGAACACCAAGAGGGTCAAGGTTTATTCATTTAAGACATTTAAAAACCTGCAAAATGGACCAAACCATGGTCTACTGTCACATGAGCCAAGGATGAAAATAGAGTTGAACTTGGAGTCGTAGAACAAAGATAGTGAGTTCCTGCACTCCCATGTATTCCCAAAGACAAGGATACTTTGCAAGGCCAAGTTCAATGGCACTCATCATGGCAGAAGGCATGGGCGATGAGAGATGTTGGGCTAATTGGGTGGGGAGGTAGAGTCAGGCCCACCTTCTTGCACCTGGGTCTGGGCTTACATGCTGCTAAGTTAACCAAATGTTCCAGACATGGCACAAGCATGCCAAACAATTTTAGAGGTCTGTATAACGAAGGATCTTATAGTTTGAAGACCAATTGAAAACCATGTATTTAATGATTTTGAAGATTACATGTTTTAGAGGTAGGCATATATTTTCCACCTGACATTGGGCAGCCAATCACAATACCAGTTCCTATATAATGTGCACTTAGAATTTCCCCTTAAGCCAGTTACAATCTCCATTATTTTCCATGTAGTATGATGTCACCTCTGATGTATTTTCAGTATAAAATGTATGTTTTACGAGAAGATCGCTGAGAGAAAATTGAGCGAACGTCCATTGATGTTCGTTGTAACTCCTTATTTTAGATAATTGTTAATAAATAGTATCTTTGCCATCTTCCTGAGTTGGTTCGGTTATTTGGACTAAAGGGCCCTAAGCTTATATGCATGCCACAATCAGTTGGGATGACATACGTTCCAGATAGACAAGTGCCAAAATTCTTCTGTCAATTTATTGACTGTATTTTAGAGACTTCACAGATGTACTCTGCCCCTCACGTCAGAAGCAAAAAACAGAGCAGAATGCCCATAATTCCTCTATGTTGAAGGGGAGAAGTCCATATGAGGAATCTGATTATTGCCCTTTTACCCTTGGAATTCCCTTCCCTTCTATTCATTAACATGCAGAAACACACAAATTAGGCCAGTGCACGACTCATAGTGTAAAGCACTGAGTTAAAATGTCAGAGCTTGGGAAGTTGTCTTGCATCTCCAGAGGAACCACATACGCATGAATTACAAAAAAGGATTTGACTAGGGCTTTACCTCAAAGCTTACAAAGGAAGCACTGCCATCTGCGATGAATTGTCACCTAGAAAGCCCTTGCTTTTTTGATTTTGATTAAATAATAAGATGATGTCAGTAATTCCATCTCTGAAAGGAAAATCAGCAGATCAGATTCCACTTGCATAAGCTCCATGCCAAAAGCATAGGCTGTATCTGTGTCCTGCTGCACCCTGATTAGCAGCTCCTGCTCTATTAGTGGCAAAGAGCAGGTTCATATTTCACAGCTGCCCATTTGGCAGCTGCAGTGACAGCCATGTCTCTGCAGCACAGCGGCTGCATTTAAGATATGGACCACTATTAAAAAAACTGCATAACTCTAAGTTTTCGATCATGGTGGCACATTAAACTATAAATACAAGACATGCCACAGTTAGGGTATAGTGGCCAGCATCTCTCATAGTTTCGCCAGCCACATTACATTGATTTCACACATGTGGCAGCCCTGTGGGCCCAGTTTAGCTGTGAAAGCGTTATGTATATTTGCTCCAAACAAGACTCCCCTGCCCACTGGCAGGACTCTAGCCTTGGGAGATGGCCTCTCTGTGTGTTCCTTTGTAAGGGTAGGTAACACCCTTTCCCTGGGGATAGCCACTCCACATGAAGCTGGGCTGGGAACAGGAATCTAAGGTCATACCCATTTGCAAAGGGCTTGGCGTGACACTAGACTGCTGCTGTTCTAAAAGCCTTTGATTCCATTGAGAAGGCAAGGGTGAAAGGTTAGTGTAGCAAGGGAGACATCTGTATAGTTTGGTGAGGATTGTGCCATCTTGTTTCTCTCTGCATCTCTAACTCTTTGCTGTCCCCTCCACTTCCTATAGCACAGAGCACTTTGGGTGTGATGCCAGAAGGGCAAAGTCCACTCGTTCCAAGAACAGGGATTGGACTCCTAAAGTAGGATAACTCTAGTACAATCACCTGTGGACTTTTACCTTTAAAAGAATGTGTCTCACTCCACTTCTTTTAATCATCTCTATAACCAATCCTAGAAGACTATTTTGCCGATTTTTGCGGAGAGCAGTCCTCTCTAAAGTCTGCCAGTTGCGATGTGAAGGCTGGTGTTCCAAGGTAGATGTGAACTTTGTCCTCTAACCATCCCTAGGGACCATTATGGGTGAACTCTGCTCCTGGATGAAGCCCACATCTATTCCTGCCATCCTCTTCCCAGGTTCCTCACCATGTTGCTGCAACCCAGGAGGTGTGTGCTAGCCTCCCTTACTTTTGGGAGCCAGAGAAAAGGACTAACCTTGGCGCTTGAGACCCTGGAGTGTGGCCCACAGCTGCTGAACACCTCTGCATCAAATCAACTTGCCTGCACATCCTGGTACCAGCTCAACCTCCATCAAACCTTGACCACTGACTGAACCTGTTGACTGCCCAATCCACACAGCTCAAGTAGATTCTTTGGGAACACAGCTGCCATCCGTTCGACTCCGACTCTACGCCAGCTTGCCGCTGGACCATTGCGACTGCTGTATCCTTCAACTAAAGAGAACTCACAAATGACTCAGAGAGCCTGATTCTATGATGATGAACTTCCAAGACATTTGCAAAGGTAGTGCTTACTGATATCTGCCCTGGTACATCTTTGGGCCCTAGAGACTGTATAGGTGATTCTAATCCCTTTTGCAAGCACACAACATATATGTTTTAACATTTCGGTCTATTAATTCAATTTGCTCCCCTGTCTCAACAGCAGACCAGCAGGAGAGGGGTAAAACACCATGAACAATGGAAATACATGTATGCAGACTGTTTAGAAGGCTCCCACCAGGCAGTACAAGGCCCCTGGCCTTGGAAAGTCCAAACACAAAGCCCCCAGAGAATCAAAGAAGCCACAGTCAGAGACTGGGTAAGAAAGCAACCCAAACCCAACTCCTAACCGGGAGAGTCCCGAAGAACAACCATGCAAGACACAGTCTCAGCACTGCCCAATGCATAAAGCAACAACTAGCACAACCCTATTCTCAGAGCCAGACAATATGGAATAGCCTTCAGGAAACATCCCCTTACAAGAACACTCCACTGACATCTGCCCAGCTGCAGTCAAAGTGTGAGACTAGTCAAACATTGCAAAGGGGCAAACCAAAGGGATATAGAAAGGCTGCCAGAGTTGGAGGGTGATGACTGAGAACAAAAGGAGGAGTTCCCGAAAGAAGCAGGAAAGGAGTCTGGTGCCCGTAAGACACTGGCCCACACTATGGTTAATGAGGGAAGAGCCATGGTCACTGTGGACATAAAAGCCACATAAACCAAGCAGCCACACAGAACACCTCCTACTCAGTGGCAGTTGCCTCAAAAATAACCAACAAGTAATCTATGCCCACAAACTGCAGTCCCTTGAGCCACACCATGGCTGTGCTGACAAAGAAAGAGGAAAGGACACAATCAAGTGTCAAAGTTCACGGATTCAGACCCCACACCCACAACTTCCAACTTATTGCCCAAGCAGATCCTACTTGCCACCACATACCCGGAATGATCTGAGGTAGGAGGCTAAGGAGGGAATATGTGGATTTAGAGAACAGGTACTAAAAAGCCAATTTAACACTCCAGCATACTCACCCTTCCTACAATGGATATGCTGGTCCTGGCCCACCAGAAAACCCAGCATGAGAATGACCTCGCCCTCACAACAAACCAAATTACATCTAACGACTAAGCGGAACAACCCTCTCAAACATGTTTGAAAAGGCCAAACATGACAACCGACCATACAGCACAACCTGAATACATGCCTTCAGCAGTCAGAGGGTAGGACAGTGGTATGCAAAGTGTGGGTTCTAGTCCCTTATGGCCCCAGAAGATATCTGGGGGCCCAGGTGTGCTACAAATGAAAAGCCGGTAGCTGTGTGTAGCATAAAACAGAAGTAGTCCTGGTTTAAGGAAAGGGGGTCTGGCAACAGCAACAGCAGGCTCCTTCCACATTTCATATCTGAAGCTTGATTCCTACTGACCTCCAGCACTATTTACTTTTTTTGCTCACTCCAGGTTCCCTGCCCTTTTCCAGGTTTAGGGATGTCCATTTGCAGCCAACCACATTCCTGGCTACCCCTGGTGCTCAAGACTGCTGAACCTTCAGTGATGCATGAAACTCACCAAGGCCGGGGCTGATCTAGACCTATTGAAGCCTCATCCCTGTTGGGACTGAATCAGCAATTACAAAACACGTACCTAGACTCACAATGGCCTGCAGTGATTCAACCCTTAGGGAAAACAAGAGACCAGCCCAGCTTGTCTCTCTAGAGCTCACTGTCCTGAAGGACAGAATGAAAAACAAGTGGATCATGGGATTGTTTAGGTGCTTTCTACCCCAGGATTCTAAGAGGGAGGTGAGAAAACATTTGGAGAAAGGGTTCTGTCAGAAGTTGGAATGCATTCACGAAGTAAGTACTGTGATAAGCTAAAGGGATGTAGACGAAATAGATGCTCACCCACCCCCCAAGAGCCAGCCAAATACAGTCTGTGAGTGTGACTATCATAAGTGCTCAACATAGAAATATTAGCTAAATCAGAAAGAGGGACTGGCAAGTGTGAGTCACCCCAACAAAAGTCCCCACTGCATCCTCAAGTAGGAAACCTACAAAGGCGCATTGGGGCAATACCTAAAGAGCCACTTGGGGTCCACTCTTGCCAACTTCACAATTGCATGCACTTCCAGGCATCAGTAGTGAGGTGAAGGTCCTGTGACTGTCGGTGATTGCCAGTGTTGGGGGAGAGGTGGCATCGTACAACCCCCCCTTTAGCATTCCCGCAGCCAGCAGATCACGTGTAAGCAAAGGGGGAGACACCCCCACCCCTTCGTAAACATTTGCACAACATAACATTACCCAGTATGCCCATAACCTAATGTATGCATGTGTTTAGAAACTCCATCTTGTGTCCTGACATCCGCCATCTTTTACTAGGTCCAAATTCACTCCACTGAGATGTCAGCTCTCCCTTCCCCATTACCGCGTACAGGCAGCCCACGATACCTCCTCCCCCTGCCAGCTCCATGCAAGCCTTGTTGTCACGGAAGTCCAGCCATTTATTGTTGCAATTAGCTAGTATTGAATGCCGACAGAATGCGCTCGCTGCAGAGTGTGAGACAGGGCAAGCTCCAAACCCTGTGCCCATTCATCTCTGCTGGCCTACTAGTGCCCTCTCTACCCCCTCCCTGCCAGGCCATGGTCCACTGGGCCCCTGCCCTCCACTCTCTTTGAAGGTAACTGCCTGCATGACCCCCTCCCAACAATCACACCAGCGTACCCACTATATACTTAGTCCCATGCAGTGGTATATTCTCTCCTAAACTAACATCTGTCTATTTATTCATTTGAATCATGAGGCACCAGGGAGCATACATTACAGATTAACCCCCACAGATAAGGCACCTGGGCGAGGGGCCCAGTGCCACCATACCCGCATAAATGCAAGGGTCAGAATGCCAATAGATCTGTCTGTACTTTACAAAGGCTCCCCATCCACATAATAGTTTATGTCCACCATTATTCTCTGTATGCCAATATCTGTGGTTTAGTTTAGATTAGTCAGATATGTAACTCTTCTTGAAATCTGCTCGACCTTCACACCGCAGAGCCCAGCAGACTCACGTGTTCCCGGATAAGGGGAGCAACATCCTATTAGCATCCAACCTCCACTATACTATCCTGTATCGCATAGGCCTTCCCCCAATTGCTTGCCAAGCTTGTACCCTATCTTGAAATGTCATGACTGACTATGTGTGTCTTTTTAATGTGCTGCCAGTGTATTGTTTGGCAGAGCGCTCCCAGCCAGCAGAGTTCCCTGATCGATTTCATATCTTATATACCTTTATTTTACTTGCAATTATTCTCCAGGTCTCATTCCCTAGTAGGGTGTGTCCTTTATTTTGGTCTATTGGATATTACGTTCATTGTGGGCAGTAAACTTCACCAGCTAAGGGATGACAGCTTCAGGTGGAAGGGCCTGGCATACGGATACAGGCAGGATGGTCAGCAGGGACAAAGTCCAAATCATTGAACACAGTCTGTCACTTGTACAGTTGATGACTAATGCGCATGTAGACCCACAACATCCACAACATGATGCGGAGTGTGTACTGCACTTCCCGTAGCCGTGAAGGAAAAACTGCATACTGCTTACTGAGGAGGAGCGCGCCTGAATGCTGTGATGTGCCTTCCGGGAGCTTCTGGGCAAAAAACACTGGTATAGCAGTGACCTTCCACCAGAAAGATCATCATTTTGTAAGTACATTTGACCAAAAACATTTTTAAAATTGTTTGGAAAAAACCGAAATTCCTTGCCCTGAGCCTCTGTGTCAAGTATAAAATTATACAAATGTCCGCAGTGAGGGGGGCAATCATACTGGGCTAGCTTTTGTGACTATCATTACTCATTGACAAAAATTGCCTATGGAGGTGAAACAGGCAATCCCCTGCATAAAGCATCAAATCCGTCTTTTGGCCAATATTTCACACAAACCCAAGCTTCTGAAGTCTGCTGCCCCTTTGGAAGAGTTAACAACTCTAAAGGAAAGGGATCTGCCAGTTGAAGATGCTACGATTTGGCTGCAGGATTTGGCAAAGGGCACAGAATGTGAGGATTTCTGCAAAATTCTAAAAGCAAAAAATGCTATCCTTGAAAAAGGGAACCAGGATTACATACAGCCCATCATTCCATATGCATATGACTTCTTAGAAAAACAAAAGGGGCTGAATAGAACTCTGAGCCGGTCACAAGTTTTTGGTCAGAATCTCTTAAATGAGGTAACACCTCAGGAGACAAATAATTTGACAGATGCAGAAATCCTGAATATTGCATCTGTAATGATGGAAGAGCCAGCCTCCCAAGCAGAGTTAAACCCTATTACTAACAAAGAGGACCTGAGTGGTCTTAAGGAATGGACGGACACAAAGACGTGGGTCAAAGGTAAGTTACCAGACTTACACATTAATATTGATATTGATATTATATTTGTATCGTGCTCGTACACAAGTGTTTCAGAGCACGACAAGGCAAGGAAGGGGCACAGGGGAGAACAATACAGCGATCTCACTGGGCCCAGTGACATTGAAAATGCAAAGTGCATGGGAGAGGGGGAGGGGAAAAGTGCATGGAAGGGGGAGAAGTGGAAAGTGTGAAGCAGAGGAGAAACAGATAAATAATAATACTAAATAAATAATAAAGGCAACAAACAGTGGTAGTGCAGCCAGCAATTTGTAAGTGCTAGGTTTAAGACAGCAGACAGGGTAGGTCTGATGAGTGCAGGAAGAAAACGGGGGGGCTGTGTGGGTACAGATACAGACCCCAGTGCAAAGGGTGGCCCTGTGGCAGTGTGGGAGGGTGAGCAGGTACCTGGTTCCGGAGGACAGAGGGTGGCCAGGTGCATGGTGCCAAGAGAGATTAGATCAGCAGGGGAGAGGGGGAGCGAAGGCAAAAGAAAAGAGGAAGGTCTTGAGGTGATTCCGGAACCAGAGATGGTTCTCCTCAAGTTTTACAGTGGCTGGCAGGCTATTCCAGAGGGAGGCCCCAGTTGAAGACAGAGATTAACCCCCAGCTTGTTTGGTTGAAAAACGACTGACCCTGAGGGAGCTGGAGGTAGAGGAGCAAAGAGCACAAGAGGGAAGGTATTTGCGGAGGGATAGCTGAAGGTATTTTGGACCCAGGCCCGGGAAAGCCTTGTGGACAATGCAGAGGGTTTTGAATTTAATCCTTGCATCCACTGGGAGTCAATGGAGAGATTTCAGAGCTGGAGAGATACAGTCCCAGGGCTTGAGGCCAAGGACAAGCCTCGCAGTCCGGTTCTGGATGAGTTGCAGAAGGCAGCGAGTAGAGGCAGGTAGATTTAGAAAGAGGTTGTTACAATATTCCGACCTAGAGAGAACAAGACCTTGGGATACCGTGAGCTTCTGGGGGAAGGAGAAGAAATGCAGAGTACCTCTGAGGAGGTGCAGTAGGAAATTTGACTTTTTAGAGACCTCAGAGATGTGGGCAGAGAAGGAGAGGGTGGAGTCAAAGATGACCTGAGGTTCTTAGCCTCTCAGGTGGGGGTAGGAGGAGGGCCAAGGGAGGCCGGCCAGAGTGTGAGGGGAAAGGATGGTGAAGGTGTGCCGATGAGGAGGATCTCTGTCTTGCTGGCATGCAGACAAAGATCATTGGCGGCACACCAATCTTGAATGGCAGTTAGGCAATCAGAGATGAGAGTGGGGGAGGAGGCGGCGGAGGGCAGCCTGAAAATGAGTTGAGTGTCATCAGCCTAGCACTGGAAATTTGAGCAGAAAGTGGCAATGCAGTGGGCGAGAGTTGCCAGGCATTGGTTGAAAAGCCAGGGTGAGAGGTTAGACCCTTGGGGAACACCACAGGTAGAGAGGAAGATAGATGAAAGGAAGGACCCAAGTTGGACCTGGGTGGGTCGATCTGAGAGGAAAGAGGTCAGCTAGGCCAGAACCTGATCAGTGATACCCAGGTTTTCATGGAGATGGTTGAGCAGGATGGTATGGTTGACCGTGTTGAAGGCAGAAATGAGATCGAGGAGGATGAGGACAGAGGGAATGTTAGAGTCCAGGTTGGAGAGCAGATCTTCACAGATGTTCAGGAGAGCAGTTTCCATGCTTCTGGCAGCTCTGAAGCCAGACAATTCTTTCCAGGATTGCTGATGATAACATGAAAGATAGAGCACAGCCACCACAACAATCCCAAAACTCCCAGATTGAAATGACACTCTCTACAGAGTAAAATTAGGAGCATATGAGAACAGCGGGAAATAAAACATTGGGAAAAGCAACACATCCCCCACTGAAACTGACTTTGAGTCCTGCGATCCAATCCATCTTTGCCAGCGATACAAGCAAACATTAGCCTAAATAAACTGTGGCAAAGGAAGAAACTGAAGATCAAAGCTGAAGCAGCCAAGGTCGGTCATATATTCTTGAAACGAGTGAACGTGCGAAGGATGAATCATCCTTTGTTAAGGTGGAAAGAACACCAAGAGTGCCAAGGTTTATTCATTAAAGACATTTAAAAACCTGCAAAATGGAACAAATCGTGGTCTACTGATCAAGCAGCATTAAAATAGTTGTGGGACCGCACGGGAATGTCTGGAAAAGAAGGGGAGAAAACAGAAGTCAAAAATAAGAACAGTGATGAAAAGGAAATTAGCACCAAAACATGTAATAAGAGCAACTGTGGCCATTCTGCCCTGAACCAAGCTTGATTAGAAGGCACACACAAACAGGGAAAAAGCAAAAAGAACACAGTCTCCATTTCATCAAAATTTGGTTTGAACAACTCAGTTTTCCATCTAAATGAAAACTATAGCAGAACCCATTCAATTCAACTCCATTCCAAGTGCACTGCAACATGATGGCGGCGCCAAACCTGGCCCCCTTCTTAAAGATGTACAAAGTGATTAATGAGAATTATAAAGATCAGGCCAGTTTACTGGCAATGATTCACTCTAAGTTAATATATGGGGAATCATTTATATGTAGACTCCAATCAAGAGTTGATCAGTGTTAGGCAAAATTATATGCAGTACCCTTTGGGAACAAAACACACAATTAGGACTACAAGTGACAGTACAAATTCACCTTTGGTACAAGCCTGTACTACGTAGTAAAGTGGAAGCAATGGATGAGCAGCCAGACTTATCTCAAGAGTAAAGTGAGCAGTATCAATAGTTACACAAAGGACAGCAATTACTATGATTCAAACAAACATTGACTCAAGGTTTCTGAGTATAAGAATATCCATTTATGTACACATCAGTTATTAAACATTTCACTATTATAAATCAGTTTAGAAATCACAATCTCAATACACCACACACCACCCAATAGATTCTGGACAAGTTAGGCTCAAAATGAACTGTGAGCAAAATGGCACTCCAGTAATTTAAAAGGGAGGGAAAGACAAAGTTAGACAAAAGTTGAGCAGCACCAACAGGTAAGTAAGCAGGGCAATCTAGAAAAAGGATCGACAGTGAGGAGATCAAATCACGAGGCTAGGGCCAAAATCAATGGGTCAAAGTCTTTTGCTCAAGATCACACAGTTCACGGTAGTTTGCGGTTAAGTCTTTGGCAAGAGTTCAGAACGAAATTGGTCAGGTGAAAAGTTACTTTAAAGAATAGAGAAGGACAAGCCCTTGGATTGGCAAACGATTTCACACACTTTCACCGCGGCTGGACGAAATGAACAACCGAATTTGGAAGAGTACCTTAAATGGAGAAGAGGCTGTAGCTGAGGCGAACGTTCCTGGCAGGTCCTGCAGGCTCACGGTTCATGAAGCAACTGTCGGACTGACATGAAATAGGAAGACTGGAGGGTCCTGCACTGCCCAGGGGAGATACCAGCAGCAGAGCTAAGCAACAAATAAAAGGTGCGTTCCTTAAAATCCAAGGAGGGTGCAATCTTCCTGGCTATCCGGTTCACTGTAGCTGTGCACAGCAAATTCGACCAGAGGAGGGAGGCCTGGCTTGCAGTTTGGCGAACTGGCTGTTCCCACCAGCTCAAGGGGAGAAGATTCCTTGTTGCCTGTCATCAAAGTTTGGAGATTCAGACCCGCAGCAGGGCTTCACCGGAAGGTTCAGTCGTGGTAGATTCCTCTTCTGTCAGCTTCTATTCGGTTCTCTCGATCCAGTGGCGACTCTGCCTTTCCAGCCCCAGAGACCTGTTTTTTATGCAGTTTTGCCCCATTCACAAATCCTGGCAGTCAATCACACAGCAGGGTGGCTGTCCTGGCGGGACAGTCACGTAGCCAATCAAACAGGAGTGCGACTTGGGTTACCAAGGGAACCCATGGCAGGGGTCCTGAAACCCCTCCCTCACATCCTGCCTACCCAGACTTTTAGGCACCTAAGGAGGGCTTCTGTGCAGAAGCCCATGAAAGGATGGCAAACAAAGGAACCGAACCTGGTTTGGCATGCAGAGAAAAACATGTGAAAGACTTTTTCAAAAAGAAATGTCAAATAAACCCACCCGGAAAGAAATTACAACATATATGGTCCAGCAGGTTTAAGTTCGAGGCTACCAAGATAGCCTAAAAAAATACCATAGCTATTTAAAATAACCGTGGTAGGAAAAATCGGGTAGTTACCACTGCCACCATCCAAGTTTTATTGAAAAGCGAACAAAACAATGTTCCATGAGAGACATACAAAAAGGGATAACTAGTAACCCTTTCCAGTACTCTGTGTAAGATAGTTTGTACTGGGTCTGTGGATTTAAAAGGACTAATAAAGTAAATGGCAACTTTACATGTTCTGGGAGACATAGTCAGTCCCAGAAAATGGAGTCTGAGTGGGAAGCCTGAAAATGACAACCCTGTGTTACTGCACTGAAGGTGCTGTGTAACACACAGTAAAAGATGTTGCCCATGGAGGCGGTGAGGCTCCACAGTCTGTGAACACAAAAATGTTAAACACACACAGCAAAACACATGTAAGAGTGGGAAAAAAGGCTCACACTCTTACCATGTGAAAAAAAAATCCTAGAAATCCAGCAAAGCTGCTGAGGGACTCAGTAGGTAAGGGAAATTCACCATTTTGGAGAATTCCCCCTAACAATCAGGAAGCAGTCAGCACAGTTATACTACAAAACAAATTGGAGGAAACTTTAATTGCAGAAATAGCTGATAAGAAACTCATACTAGGAACACTGCTGGAAATTGTGTAGGATCAGGGAAAAATAAATCATCAAAAAGGGAAAGAAGTGAAGCAACAGTCGACAACTACTCCCGCCATTATTGTGCCCCATAATGGGGAGCCACTAGTATGCGACCCCTCAAATCCAACACTCATCTATGCATGCGCAATCCTCTTCGCTCCATTCAATTCGAAAGGAGTTTGTGACTAGAGAAGATCCTGTGTACTTGGACAGCTCCATCACGACAAACCGTGTGCCCCCCGAGCAAGATCGGGGGGCCCCTGAAAATGTGACTATGATAAATGGAGTTGCTCCTCTATCAAATGAGAAAACTTCAAATGGCCAGAAAAAGTCACATTTTATATCAACCGAGGGGAGTGAGCTGGCAGTAAAACAGGGTATCTCTTATTCAGTGTTTCAGAAAGTGGAGAAAAAGAATCCCAATCAGGGAATGAAGGAACCGAAACAAACAGATACAAACTTGAATCTCATGCATCCTAGAAAGCCAAAATCAAATGGAGCATGTGGTTTTTTTTAAACATCTCATATCCTCTGAAAACCATAAAATCTGCTCTAACACCCAAGAAGATGGAACCCACCTGAAATGTTAGATTTCGGGACCATGTGGTCTCGGGAAATGTCCCAACTGAGAGTGCAAGGGTCAAGGAAATACAGACGGGCCAAGCCATCAAGTTTGACTTGATCAACTTGTCAACATACTCATTTGAAGATACCTAGGATGAGATAGGGAAAAATCAAATATAAATAGACAGCATGTGTGACGAGAAATCCCCTGATACCAGGGACCAGATGCACAAAGAGGTAGAAACAAGAGAGGATGTATCAGCTCTGTTTCCAACAATGGAGGAAAAGAGGAATACAATTGATAAAACAAGGAGGCACTGGGTGAATGGGACAAGGCAAGCCAAAAGAGACATTAGCCAAAATAATGAAAGGAAAGAAGAAGCGGCCGGGAAGCCCAAAGAAACAAAGAAACTCTCTTTAATACTAAATCAAACACATGATGAGAAACGTGATGTAGACAGGAGCACTGGCAAGTAGCAATCCATCTCCTCACCAGCGTCGGATGGGAGAACCGTCAAATGAATGACCAGACTTGATATACGATAGAGAAAGGGGAACAACTTACCATTTCTGAGATATGACAAAAAGGAAAATGGCAATCTGAAAAAGGAGGGATCTAAGAGCCCATTGCCTTTATCTAAATTGCCTTTTCAAAGTGGACGATGACTTGTTACTGAATCGCCATAATGTCCTCAGACTGTTTCATCATATCCCAGCATGTCAGTTCATGAACACAGAAGATATTAAAATGGTGGAATTCCCAGAGGAGAAATCCACAGATAAAGTTATTCTCCATTTCCACTCTAATGGCGTAAAAACATTGTTATTGGAAACAGCCAACTCCCTCCTGCCTTTGGAATTTGAGTTGCTAGAGGAATTAGGACGGAGTTCAACGCCTGTAGGCACCTGTTCAAAAAGAAACACCCCTATGGAAGGCGACACAACAAAGGGTTTGAAGGCCAGTCAATCATCGGTCTCTTACCCTGGAATTAAGGAATTTTGTGGAAAAGGCCCAGGTGAAAACCCCAAGACTCACTTAAATAGTAATTTAGACACGAAAGCGTTTCAACCACTAAGAATCACTTTATTCTGTGAGCCTGATGAAATCAGCAGCCGGAACGATCATCCAAAAAAAGATGCAACCAACAAAGAAACCTGGCCTCAGAAATCGGCAAAACATTTGGAGGAGCATGATCATTAGCTTTCAATATCTGATGAGATCAGCCAGTTAACACTGATCTCTTGGAATACAAGAGGCTTCAATCATGTATATAATATCAGCAAAACAAATCTAAAAAAATATGCAATCATTTGTCTACAAGAGATATGGATAATGTCTCCTACAACCGTTGATGGCTATAGTGTGCATCTCATTCCAGCTTATAGGGGGACAAAGGGCAGACCAGCATCAGGCCTCATAACTCTAATCAGATAAGGAACCGTCCTGGGGATTATAGTGTCATGGAATGAAAATCCCTTCGTACAAGTAACTCTTTCATCCACCGAAAATGCAAAAGAGACCATGCAAAGGATGTTCATATTGAATGTTTACTGGAACCTGGCAGCTAAACCAGAAATAAACTTCATGGACAGCATTGCAGGTATTGTGGAATAGATACCTTTCTGAGCGAAATCCCCCTCCCCCCCAAACCCTAATACGCAGATACCTTAATATCTGCTCTTTGGATGGAAGGGCCAACCCTATTACACACATTAACAGCATGAGCAATAAAGATGAGGCAAGAGCTGCTGTCTGGATAATGGTCATGGATTCCATGAACTTGCAAATGTTCAATGGGCAAATAAAAGTGGATCTCCTGGGAAAAACTACTTAGACAAACAGATCTAAATTCAAGACACGAGATTACAGCTTTGCCTGTCAAGAGGCCAGAAACCACTTAAATAAATTAGAAGTGGCAGCCATGACAAAAAGCGACCACTCCATTTTGAAGCTGACAATGGACATAAAGCTGATGTCCAAAGCAGATGAAAACACACATGGGGCCTTAACTATATCGCAAGGCAGAAACCGGATTCGTATCCTCCCGAAGGATATTGGAAAAATCTTGGTGAAATACATCTGGCAAAGTGAGCTTGGGGTGGTGCAAACTACATACATCCCTCTATTGCAAGATTATAAGATTCAATTTAACAAATACGGCAAGATCAAAACAGTCCATAAACACATATATGATGCCTTGATTGCAGAGTGAAAAGCGAGATTAAGATCTGACCTGGGGACAATTGGCTCCTGAAATATCCCAATAAACATAGAGGCAAAGAAACACAAAACACTAAAACACAAGAATAGGTTGATTGTCCATAAAGCTTTTAAAAAATCAGCCAGAAACTAAAGACATGCTCAGAAAAATGGCCTACTAAAATATTAGTAGTATGTGGCAACTAATAAATGAGACAATAACACCTCAGGATGCAATGCTGACAAACACAGAAAAATTGATCTGATTTTATGAGGAGCTATTTGGACCAAGTGAATCATGGTACAAGGCTGTTACCCCCAAAAAGGGGGAAAGTGGCACATACCCATGGATGAATTTGTTCTGGAGGAGTTAATTAAAAGAGCAAGGGGTGAATCTGCCCCAGGTCCTGATGGTGTGCCTTATAGAGTCATTAAGTCTGATCAAGCTGCATGGACACCATTTATTTTGAGATTGTTCAAGAATGTCCTGGAAACGGGCGAGATTCCAGAATCGTGGAAAAATGCTATTATTGTCCCAATCTACAAAAAAGTAATCAGAACCGATTCCAATAAATATTGCCTGATTGCTCTGCTTGATGTTCTGGTGAAAATGTGTGCAGTGATATTACTAACACACCTGCAGGCATGGGTGATTGAGACAAAAAGACGGGACGACTGGCAAGCTGGGTTCATCAAGGGTGTAGTCACCGACCTGAATTTATTATTGAAATTGAAGGCACTACAGAACAAAACTAAAATATACGTGGCCTTTATAGGACTCAAAAAGGATTTTGACAGTGTGGAAAGGCAATTGCTTTGGAAACAACTCTCAAAGTGGAACTGCCGATCACATCTACTGGAAGCAATAAATGCGCTCTACACAGACATGAAAGTCCAGATAAGACTGAGTTTGGATGGCTTGCTTTCAAGGGAGATTCTGACAAAGGGATGGCTAAAACTAGGCTGCCCCTTAGCGCCAACATCTTTTAGCCTCTTCCTCTTGGACTTGCATGAAAGCTTAAATGAGGCCAGAGCTTTACCGCCAAGAATGAACGGCTCCTTTTTTGGGTGGTCTCTATATCCTGACAATCTTATCATTATGGACCAGACACCCATTGGACTACAGCAGAGGTTGGCCTCACTGCAGAGTGATGTTAAAAAAACGGTGTGCAGGTCAATGAGGGGATATCAGCCATTATGATAGTGGAACAAAAGAGAGGAAGACACAAATGGTCCTTTAAATGGACTCTGAACAATGTCGAACTTTCCTTTTGAAAGAGATGGTCTATCTAGGAGTATCGATTAGTTCGATCATGGAAGATAAGCAGAGACAACTGGCCCTGAGGATCTGAGCAAAAATGTTAGCTGCTAAAGCTATAGCAATCCATCCAAAATATGGCAAGTTTTCATTCAGACCAATCTTGGACTTCTACAATGTGAAAGTAGTCCCAATCCTCACATACGGAGCAGAGGCAATGCTCCCACTTCCATGGAGCCTGTGGAATACATTAGAAGGTCTCTTCTGGTGTTGGTTCTTACAGCTGCCAAGAACAGTTTCATCTGCATCAATAAGACATGAAATGGCCCTAATTTCTATCCATGGAATAGCAGTCTGGAAAACTTAATCATGCCAAATACTTCAGATCCGTACCGGATACTAAAAAAATAAGGATATGCACCAGTACTTCCCGTTGATAGCTTGGATTCAAAGGTGCAGGGAGATCATGGCACAAATTGCGATTACAGACGAAATATTGATTGCAAATCCAAACTTGGCAAAGAGAAAGTTGTGGCAGACAGACTGCATACTGACAGAACAACCAGACGCCAACACAGGCTGCAAAAAGAGATTTGGTTGAAGCAAAGAGAGAACAATGTCTCATAAAAATACTAGATAAAGTTTCTGAGCCCACGACGTTGCAATGCTTTTCTTGAAGTTCTGTTTAAATATCCTTCCTACATTGGACTCATTGAAACTGTTCAAGTGCCCACCGTGGGATGTCATGTGCAGATTGTGCCAAGAGAAGGAACAGCAGGAAACCCTGAGACGTTTAGTCCTAAGCTGTTCAGGTCTTACAGCGCTAAGGACAAATCATCTGGGGAGGATCATAATGGTGATTATTTCAAAATCGAGCGACAACTGGTGGAGAAGCAACTCTGCAGGAGAAGATTTCAGACTAACTTTTGCAACACTGAACTTCTTGAAGGAGCTTTTCTCTTTTCTTCCTGCAATCTAACCAGACCACAAAGGAACATGCTGACCAGCAGGAAATAGTGTTGTACTGTTTTCCTAATATGACGAGCTGAGATCAAGATTTTTGTTCTTTTGTTATAAACAAAATATATTAATAATAAAGATAAAAAGTAAAAAAAACTCTGTGTGCCACTAAATATGTTTGTTGTGGACACGCTCCATGCAGTTCATCATTGCCTCAAAAGGAATCTGCACTTGAGGGTCTCTATTGCTACTGTTCAAATTACACCTGACATCACTTAATTGTGTGATGTACACACTTACCATAGTTGCCCATCGATGGTTACAACTTCTCTACTGTTGACTCCATTGTAGCGGTTGAGGCCTTCATTGTACAAGGCTGTGGAAGTACAAGGCGATATCTAATTCAGGGGAATATAAACCCACCCCAAACCAAGTACACACAATTATCCTTTATTTAATAAAATTCTCTTTATGAATCTGTGCCCTCAATTTAATAGAATTGATTCACCATAGCTTCCAACCCCTTTTGGGACAAGAAATATGCAGGGTTGCACAGAAGGTGTATTTATTAACCAAATAGAAATAATTGAATCAGATCAGATTGCAGATAAATAAATTGTTTCTTAAAAAAAGGCAAATGGTTGAAAAATAATCAACACACTAGTCACTTTATGTTTTAATACCACAGATATGGAAATAAAAACTTTAGTAACCCACGCTTCAGCATAAGTTTCCAGGCATTTAATTCACCCTAAACACGCCGGCACCATAGATTGGAGGAATATTTCATTTGTGAAAACAACAAATTAGTTAAAATATCCCTGTCTATCCACTTCTCGCTACTTCCCACTTATTCACAATACCACCCATCTTTACTCATTATACAGGTCAGAGTTTGAACCCAATTGTAATGATCTATTGGACCTTCGGGTATGTGAATGACTTGTAAACAAAAAACATGTATAATCAGCAGTATGTTAGCAAAATTCCCTTCAGTGATATTCCTATTCAATTACCATGTAAAATGTGCCTTTCTCCCTTTTGATGGGCAGCTTGAACAACAGAAAGAAATGGACAGCAAATAACCACACTCTTCCTTTTATCTTGAGCAACCCCACATTACTATCAATATTCTGCTTTATGATGTAACTAGGAATTACCTCAATTATCTTCTTTTTGTCTTTTTCAATTTATTTATTTATTTATTCAAATTTGTAGGGCGTTCAGCAGCCCGAGGGCATCGTGGTGCTTGTTACAGATAGAAAGCTTAGTTACTTACATAGTACAGTTGAGAGCCAGTTAAGTTACATACATACATTTTAGCATAGAATGTTTTGAACTGGTGGGGAAAACATAATGCAATTTAGGAAAAACAGTGTTGTTTTTATTTTTTTTCGGAAGGCAAGGAGAGCGTTTTCTCCTCTTATCTCTGGGGGTAGGGTGTTCCATAGCTTAGCAGCTATGTATGGAAAGCCCAGCCCTCCAGTTTAGGCTCTGTTTATGCGTGGGATGTGAAGTAGGTTGGCGTAGTATGCTGTGAGGTTAAGATATTTGTGCGTGAGAGTGAGATTTTAAAGGTGATGCGCTCTTGAACTGGGAGCCAGTGAGCTTCCTGTCTGGCATGAGAGATGTGATCCCTTTTGGGCAGGCTTAGGGCACTTCTGAGGGCATTGTTTTGCATGACTTGAAGTTGGTTAAGGTTTTTAGTGGATTTACCTGCTAGGAGGGCGTTGCAATAGTCTAGTTTTGTGCTGTAAGGATATTTGGCGTGTTACAGCGCAGAGTACAGCACTACTGCACAGGTAGCATTTTTTTTTTGATGCAGCACCACCACATGGGTGTGGTGCATTGCTATATGTGTTGCCAGAGTAACATGGACATATAAGTAAAGGCAGGCTATTCAATCAAAAACGATTTTTACATATAAAATGCAAATCTATTTTACAGTTAAAAGCACACATGTGCACATTCAAAATGCACACTATTTTTCACCTGAAATGCCTATGTTGCAAGAGACACATTTGAAAATTAATAACTAACCTTATTAATAACTAACCTGACTAATAAAACTTCATTTAACATAACCCACTAATAAAAATGTGTCTCCACTGCAGAATTAGGCCTACTCTGAAAGTGAACTTTTAAACGCACATTCATTTTTTTTTTTTCCGCTGCTCTGTCCACATAACTACAGGAAGCAAATAACTCGAAGGAACAGGAAATCAGTTTGTTACAATTGCCACTGTATAAGCGAGCCATTGTGTAGTGAGGGAGGAGATGACATGATTGATTCTGATTGGAGCAGCGTCATAGCAAGTATCATGCTAGAGGCTGTGATTAGAGTTTTGCTGGGGAAGCTTGAGGAGAGGGGGAGATCAATCGAGATCTTGCAGAGCTGGGAGAACGACCTGTTTCCTGGCTGAGGCATTCCTGCTGCAAAAGCTGAGAGTTCCAGGCACTTACAATAACCCCGGTTTGAGAACGGCAGACGCTTGTTTTCACTGGGGTTAATCTTCAAGGGAGCCAAATTCAGAAAGAGAATAGCCGGAGAAAACTCATGCTGAACAGATAAGGTAATTACAGAAGCATGTGGGAGCTGTGCGAAAGTGTGCGAAACTGTTCAGTCAGTGTATTCGAGGGAGTCCCAGTCACTTATCAGCATATTTAATGTTACCAATTGAATATATTCCCGCAGCTCTCTGTTCATTTTATCACAAATAATGTTGTACCATTTCATTTATTTCTGTAAAAAAGTTAAACTGTGTTTAAAAAAAAATTCTATAATACAAAAATATCTGAAAACAGATAGCTAGTGTGTATTATTTCTCTCTTTCATTTTGCATGGGAAAAGGTTTAAACGTGGGTAGATTTTTAAACAGTGCAATTGTCATTTTAAAACAGATGTGTGCATGATTATATTCAGTATGGACAGTTGTGAGTGACTGTTTGTAGCATAGCCTGTTGGAGGTACATGAGCCAACGGGAAGAGAGACTCTCTGGACATAGTTCCATACCGTATATAAGGTAGTGGAAATTACCACAAAAATACCACAATAGCCCATGGTGGCACACAACACTAACACTGAAAATGTGGTATCCCTAAAATGTAGACCTGAGGTCTCTCTAGTGATCAAGTACAATTTAGATAAAAAAACAAGGCATGTTGGATATTGGGGCCACAAATAAACCAACCACGCAAATTACCGCGCACATCATCTAAATAGGTCTGAATTCTGAAATAATGCAATGTATTATTGTTATGTGTGACCCAATATAAATACAGAGAGTGATTATTGCTAAAGGTATTTTGGCGGTAAGAAAATACCGCAAAGCCCCAAATATCCACAAAATACCCAACAGTGCCAATAGTGGCTCTAGCTATGGATAGGCAGTTTGGCTTGGATAAATATGGTTTGACTGTGTTGATAAATTGGGTGGTGTGTGCTGAGGCAGAGGTGATGGCGCTGACCTGTCTGGTCATGGATAGAGTGGAGTCTATGTAGACTTCTAAAGTCTTTACAGCTGAGGAGACAGGCATGGTTGTGTTATCTATGGTGAAACTTGCATAGAGTTTATCTAATTTGGCTAGTGTCTTTTTTTGTCCGAGTATTATGGTTTTGGTCTTCTCCCCATTGAGGCAGAGGCCATTGGTTGCCATCCATGCTTGGATGGTTTTGTATATAGAGTGAAGAACTTGGGAATCCCTGTTGTAAGAGCCGTTGAGAGGTACAAGTACTTGAGTATCATTGGCGTAATTTGTGTATGTGATACCTAGGACGTCAAGCTTGTCGAAGAGGGGCTTTGTAAACAAATTGTATAATGTGGGTGAAGTGCAGGAGCCTTGTGGGACTCCACAGTGGATAGTGGTTGGGGCAGCCTTAGCTATGTTGGAGAATACTTTCATTGCCCTGCCTTCCAAGAAGGAAGTGATCCAGAGCGCTGCTTCATTGGAGAAGTTAGCTGACTGAGTAAGGTGTGTGGTGAGAGTTTTATGATCAACCAGATCAAAAGCAGCTGACAGGTCGAGGAGTAGTAGGAGTGCTGTCTTACCTTTGTCCATAATTTGGGTGATCTGATTTTTGAGGTCCACTATAGCTGTTTCTGTGCCGTCCGTAACCTTTGCGGAACCCAGACCTCCTAGTTCCGAGAATACAGTGTGTCTCTAAGAATTGTTGGCTTTGGCAGTGGACTGCCTTGTCCAAGATTTTGAGGCGTAATGGCACAGTGGTTATGGGGCGATAGTTGTTGGGCTGTGTTGGGTCTAGTGAGGGCTTTTCCAGGAGGGGGCGAACCCACACTTCTTTAAGGCTGGCGTGGATGGTGCCGGTTCTGGAAGAGGCATTAATGAAGGCAGTTAGGAGAGGGGCAAGGAGGTCTGCACAGTCCTTTATGACCTTGGGTGGACAGATGTCCGTTTTGCACATGGAGGGTTTACGGTTTTTGAGGAGGCTGATGTCTCTGAAAGTGAAAAGGGATTTGGTGTTGTTGGGTGTCGAGGGAGTGGGGTCAGGTGGCGTATTCCCTGCATGGCGCAGTAGAGCATTGTGATGGTCCTTGATTTTTTTTTAAGGAGTTCAATTTTATTGAGCATGGCAGATTGGATACTCACACACCAAACTTTGTCTGTGATGATCTCATCTGGAGTGTTAGTAGGAGAGATGAGTTCATTAAAGATGGTGAAGATTTCCTTAGGTTGTGAGTTTGCATTTGCAATTTGCGTTAAAGGGGTTAGCTTTGGCTTTAGTGATGGCATCTTTGTATTGGCGGGAGATGAGGTTAAAGCAATTCTTAGTATCGTCGTTAAGGGCGGTTTGCCAGGTTTTTAGAGCCACCCTTTTGCCGGAGCATAGAGACTGTAGTTCCTCAGTGAACCATCAGTTTTTGTGAAGTGATAATTTCTCTATTTTGCATTCAAGTGGAGCTATAGAGTTGATGGCAGTAGAGAGGATGTCTTTGTAGATGTCAGCTAAGATGTTTGGATCGTTGGAGAAGGGTGGGGCTAGTGCTGGGATGTTGAGGTGAGGTCTTAGATTTTCCTGTGTGAGTTTTTTGGAGATTCTTAGTTAGGCTGTGAGGGCCGGTGTGATGACTTTAGTAGTGGAGGAAATAGGTAGGATGAACTCGATATAATTGTGGTCGGTCCAAGGCAAGGCTGTGTTGGCTGTGATGGAGGTGAAACAGTTGTGGTCTGCAACCCAATCAAGGGTGCTGGCCTTTAGTGTGTGTAGGGCTTGAGATTTTTTGTGTGAACCCTAAATCAGAGAGCTCTTTGGTGAGGGAGGTGGCGGCTTTGTCTTTAGGGTCATTAAGTCCAAGGTTTAGGCCTCCAACAAGAAGGGTCTTAGTTGAACCTTTGATGTTGTCATTAAGTAGGTGGGTGAGGTGTCCCTGGAAATCCGACGGTGGGCCAGGTGGGCGATTTAGTATGTGTAGGTTGGTGGTGTTATTGAGAGACAGTGCAAGCTTGACAGATAGGATGTCTGTATCGCAGTCCCATGACTGGCTAATGGGTCTGATGGTGAGGGTTTCTTTGAAGATGAGGGCTACTCCTCCTCAGGTTCTGCCTGATCTGTCTTGTCTAAGGATGGTGTAATCAGGGGGGAGAGCAAGAGCGACTGCAGGGCCGGATGCTTCATGTAGCCAGGTTTCTGAAATGGCAAGTAAGTCAAGGTTGTCGTTAGCGAGGAGGTTGTGTATTTCTAGAGCGTGTGCTGGGAGAGAGCGAACCTTGCGGAGGGCACATTTGAGGTGTGGAGTGGGTGAGGTATTGGGCTCGATGCTGGTATGGATGCGTTGGGCGCAGTGTGTGTGGTTGGTGTGAGTTTGTGTGTGCAAGTGTGTGTAAGGTGAGTGGTGCGACTGCGAAGTCAAGGGGTGCCTAGGCAGAGATTACGGAGAGCTGTGGGCATGGGGAGGTGAGAGAGTTCTAGTGAGTGTGTTCTGGCTCTGAGCCTGGTGCTTCTAATGAGTATAGGGCATGAGGATGCTAAGTGTGAGTCTGGAGGTGGTTGCGTGGATATGAGGCTAGACATAGTAGCGTGAGGGTGGGGAGCAGGAATGGAGAGGTGCAGTGGGGGAGTGTGTGAAAGTAGTTAGTGATTGTGGTGTTATGGAGGTAGATTTCTGAGAAGAGTATGAGGGCAAGTGCAGTAGTGTTAGATGTAGCGCGACTGGTGAGTATCTTGCAGGCATGCTTGCTAATGAGATTGAACAACATGGTGCATGTGGGAGGCAGGGTCGATCAGTTGGAGCAAACACAGGGCATGATTATCAATAATGAATCAGTTAGGGCAAGCGCTGGCCGTGGGGTGGATCATATGCATAAGGCAGGTACGCTACAGCAATGACTATTCAGCATTAACACGCATAAGGCATGCTACACGGCAGATGAAATGTACGTAAAGGGCAGGTACGCTATGGCAATGACTGTTCAACATTAACGCGCGTAAGGCGTGCTACACGGCAGATGAAACATATGCAGAGGGCAGGTACGCTAAGGCAATGACTATTCAGCATTAACAAGCCTAGGGCGTGCTACACGGCAGAAGAAACATATGTAAAGGGCAGGTATGCTATGGCAATGACTGTTCAACATTAACAAGCGTACGGCGTGCTACACGGCAGATGAAACATATGCAAAGGGAAGGTACCCTATGGAAATGATCAGACAATAGGGACAACCATTGAGATTGGAGGCACTACTTGAGTGTAGCGCTGTTGTGTGTAGCAGAATATGCTGGTCATGTATATGCGCAATGGAAGGCATACCTTGGGAGAAAAGCATGGAGAACAAGCAATGGGATAAAAGTCACAATTGAAGAGTTCAGAATGGTGTGTACTCATTGGTGAGCGACGTGAGGTTGGATCGGCAGGGGTCTAGCCGACAGCGGCCAAGCTGGCCACGGACAGGCACAGACAGGGTTTGTGCCTTATGTTGTGTGCCTTGGGCGTGGGTGCTGGCCCGCGCCTTCCGGCGGGCTGGCACACAGGATATGTGGAGGGCAACCATTGGGTGTGAAGAAGGTTGCTAGGCGACCAGCGGCAACGCCAACAGGCTGGCGGCCATCTTAGGCGAACCACGCAGATTTTGTTTTCTTGCCGTGTGTTTCGTCGTGATGCAGCAGGGTCTGTGGGATCAATTTGGCGGCATTGAAAATATGTGGATGGCAGTACGGTACATCGGAGGGGTGGTTGTGAGGCAGCAAGCATAGTCAGACCTGCTCAGCTCTGCGACGTCCTTTGAGATACATCAGGGGTCGGGTCGCTGTTAGATCAGATCAGCTGTTTGTGCTGATCTGTGAGAAGGGGGAGGGCTCCTGCCCGTTCATGGAGTGCAGACAAGTGGCACATACAGGCTTCGTGCCTTATGTTGTGTGCCTTGGGAGTGGGTGCCGGCTCGCGCTTTCTGGCGGGCTGGCGCACAGGATATGTAGAGGGCAACCAATGGGTGTGAGGAAGGTCGCTAGGCGACCAGTTGTGACGCCAACAGGTCAGCGGCCACCTGAGGCAAACCACGCAGATTGCGTTATCTTGCCGTGTGTTTTGTCGTGATCCAGCAGAGTCGGCAGGATCAATTTTGCGGCTTTGAAAATATGTGGGTGGCAGTATGGTACATCGGAGGGGCGGTCGTGAGGCAGCAGGGATAGTCAGACCTGCTCAGCTCTTCGACGTCCTTCGGGATACATCAGGGGTCGGGTCGCAGCAGATCAGCTGTTCATGCTGATCTCTGTGAAGGCGGAGGTCTCCTGCCCGTTCGAGGAGTGCAGACAAGTGGCACAGACAGGCTTTGTGCCTTATGTTGTGTGCCTTGGGGTTGGGTGCTGGCTCACGTCTTCCGGCGGGCTGGCGCACAGGATATGTAGAGGGAAACCAATGGGTGTGAGGAAGGTTGCTAGGCGACCAGCAGCGACGCCAACAGGTCAGCGGCCATCTTAGGCGAACCACACAGATTTTGTTTTCTTGCCGTGTATTTCATCGTGATGCAGCAGGGTCTGCAGGATCAATTTGGCGTCATTGAAAATATGTGGATGGCAGTACGGTACATCGGAGGGGCAGTCTTGAGGCAGCAGAGATAGTCAGACCTGCTCAGCTCTGTGACGTGCTTCGGGATACATCAAGGGTCGGGTCGCAGTCAGATCCGATCAGCTGTTTGTGCTGATCTCTGCGAAGGCAGAGGGCTCCTGCCCATTCGAGGAGTGCAGACAAGTTAATAGTCAATACCCGTTAATAGTTCTTCTGTGCTAGACGTCTATGCCAGAGATAAGGGTCAGGTGGATCTCACTGTATACACACTATGGGACCTAATCTATAAATGATATATTTTTCCAGAAGCACATACACTTCTGAAATGTTCCCTAACATCTCGAGGTGCACGATTAATGTATCTATTCCCACCCCTCAGTACTAACAAATTACAGGGACTGGGATCTATTCTAATTCCCTTTATAGAACCACTCCCCACAAAATTACTTTCCATTTAGATAATAATCATATCAGGATTTGTTTGGCAACCTTTTAAGGACTGGTTCAATTATCTACCTCTAGAAACAGGTGGGCATCAGTCAGTAAAATAGGATCCGCTTTTCACCACAGCCTGCCTGCTTTCTCTTCCACTGATGAAGGCCTGGGGCTTTACCTCCTGCTAGGCCTCACTTTCAGTCTCTACCAATAATCCATCAAACGGTCCAAAAGGATCCAAAAGGCAAGTAAGTCTATGCCTTGTCCTTGTGTTCAATTCTTTTTTCTGCCCATCAATCATTGAGTGAGCTAGTAAGTCCCTTCAATAAGTATCAATGAGCGATCTCATGGATATTGGGTCTATAGACATTTTTTTTCTACAGGCCCTGCAATCACATGAGTGTGTACAGGGGCTGACATTGACAAGCACGCCATGACCCATAAGCCGCCAAGTGGGAGAACTGGTATGTGTTTGTGTGTGTATTGGGTGTACGTGTTTGCATGTGTGTTTGTGTGTGTTTGTGTGTGTTTTGGTGGGGGTGTTGGGAGGGGAGGGAGGCGGCAGGGGCTGAGGGTGAGGGGTTCAGGGGGTGAAACCCCCCGATTTGGAGTTAAACCAGGAAAGGTGGGTGGGGGGGCGAAGAACAAAAATATTTCCATTTTTGGAGGCCGCCTAAAATCGGCTGAAAAAAATGGTCCTTTGATTAGGTCAGCTACAAAAATCAAAATAATGACATAGAACCATTCCATGAGTGATCCCCTGTGGCTACTGTGTTTGAACCTTTTATAGAACAGAACACTCCACCCTTGTGATGTGTGTATACTTTCTCCAATCTAATTGGTCAATGTATATGATTGGACAGTGACCAAAAGTAATATCACAGTAGACATACCCCTCTGCAATAGTTGGGCACATTAATGAAGGAGTCAGTCTGATAGAAGTAGCTTCTACACCCAGTTCCTCTCCCATTGAATGTGATATCATTTCAGGTATTTCTTGTGTTAAATATTAACACTTTCTCAAACATTACATTCCAACTACGTGACCACTTCAAGAATAGGTGCATCCGATTCTTGTCTCTAGTACAAATCAATTAATGTAATCCTTGTCATTATATCATGAATAATTTCTGAATTATAGATTTGTCCCTTTAACTCAATTCTACATTTATATTCAAAGATTAAACTGAAAGGACAACAGATTCACCTGATATGTATTTTTTATTTCAATAGGCACACGGGGCATGTCAGAACATTCAACACTCAAACTTTATGGCTTCGCCTGGTTTGCTTCACCTGTTGAAGAGGGATCCTTATCTGCAGTGGGCAGTTTCAAAGAGTATATTAGCATGGGAAGGCAATTTATCTGTTTTCCCATCCTGTGTGCTAGGGCTGGGGGATGTCTATCTGAGTTGAAATATGTCATATGTCAGGATTCAGTGCTGGCTTCATTAATAGTTGGTTTCAATCATAATTGCAACTTTGAATGTGCACATTTTCATAAAACAACCCTGTTAACCTTGCATTTGCTTATCAAACCCCTATCAAAATTCCATATTGTTAACATCTGAAGGTATCCTAATCATGATTTTTATTTATGTAGAAGAAAATGAACTCACACAGCAGGAACAATGCGCATCTGTTTTTTCTTTCTTGAACTTCTGTTCTCTTTCTCATCAGGTTAGCAGTTCCACGTTTAAACACAAATTGCAGGTTATTTTCACGTACTTGAAATATTCTTCTCAGGCCTTGTCAGTGAGTTTTCTCAAAACATTGCACATGTTGTATGCGCATGTGCTTCCCAACTGCTGTGGGCACACTGCAGCTTACATATGGTGTTTACATTGAGGTCTTGGCTGCCATCGTCTGTTGAACATTGATTGGATCTGCAATGTGCAATCATGGCATTTTCACAAACATCACCTCATGAAAGGAGTATGGTCTTGTTGACTACACTGACAGCCAACAATAGAAAGTCACCAAAAGATCTCAATGCATGTTTGCTTCCTTACCAATGGATGTGGATGACTGGGGTGGTGTGACTCGTGTGAAAGTCAATTCTCACATTGACCAACACATACAGTATAATTGGGAACACATGACACATTGTTTTTAGGGTACTGTGACAAATCAGTGGAATTCATCCCTTCTTCCCAATGGGGAGCCTCCCCCTTTGAGGATAGGGAGGTGAGTCTGCTTTGCAAGATCCCCCCAAGGGGTCTGGGCAAGTGGGACCTCACTGGGACAGACTCCCCTTTAGGGCACAAGGACTCCTATTCTTTTGAGGACCTCCCTTAGCCATTTCCCATAGTGGCATATATGGCACTGTCAGACATGAACAACACTATAGAAGCCAGGGACTTGACAGATGACAAAACTAAAATATACAGTTGCAAAAAAGAAAAAGGATCTGTCTTTTTAATGAGACCTCCAGAAAAAAAAGATGAGTAGACTGAAGAGTGATGATCACCTGCTGAGGAGAGGTGAAGTCCTGAGAGAGCGCAGCGAGGGTGAGCAGGGGAAGCCCCCTGATGGTTTGACGCCTGTGAGAGGTGGAGGTGAGGAGAGCCGCAGAGCCCACAACTTTCATAATTAGCCTAAAAATGAGAACAAAATGCATTGAGAAGTCAAGGAGACGGGAATCCAAATACCGGTGGTGGTGTGACTATGACCCTTTCGTGGTTGGCAGAGGGCTGTCCAACAATGCCAGAATCACAGCACAGAGGAAACAGCGAGACATCTGCTTACCCACAGCCATACCTAATCCTGGGGAGAGAGAGTGGGGCACCAGCAGAGATGAGAGAAGCAAAGCAAAGCAAGAGAACCTGAGCCAGTAAAGCTCTGATGACGTTCCCCTGCAGAATCAAAGGTAACAGGGAAAACAGGAGAGATGGGAAGCTTCCTGCAAATTGGTATGAAGCAGGAGACAATTGTCCCAGAAGAATTGATGAGACATTGAGTTTGAAATTAATAATGTTGAACTGTATTAATATGGAAAGAGAGATCTCTGCCACTGGGGTACACACACCCTGGGAAGAGGAACAAATAGCCCATATGTCAAAAAGTAAAGAGTGGGAAGAAAAGTCAAGTTAACCACTTAAGGGGAGAGATATTCAGAGTAACCAGCCTAGGGAGGCGGGGGCAAACCCTAAGAGGCAAGAAAGCATTTCACAGCTAAGAAGGTATATGGTACCAAGCACAAAAATGTATAGAAACCTGAATCAGAGAATAATTAAGATACCAAAAAAAGAGTTTTTGAGAAGTATTCCAAAAGGGGAAGCAAGACCCAGAAACATTGTGAAAGAGTGGCAAGAACTATAACAAGAAGTGACAGGAGACTTTTTAAAAATGGCCTAATAAAAAGGAATCAAGAAGAGGAAAAGAGGCATTGCCATGATACTATCTGGAGAATGGAGACAATCTCCTGATCTATTTTAAGTTGGTTAGAAAAATGGTAGAAAAAAGAGCAGAACAGTGGTAGAAAATATTGCGTATTGCCTCAACCAACATCATAATTGCCAACAGTATGGTTGTAGGTGAATGCCCAAATATACATCTGAACAGTCCTCAACATCCTTTTCCCTCTACATTAGTAAGTTTTCTCCATCTTAGGTGGAATCCCCAACATATAGAAAGAGTATAGAATAGATGACCTCAGTAAAATTGGTTCCCACCATATTTTAAATGACTATATTCGATTATCTAGCTAGGAATTGGATAAAAGACACAAATATGTGTAGTTGCTCTTCTTGGGTCACCATTCGATATATTTCAGTCATATCAAATGGAATTTTGTTACATTCTGTGTAATGAATTTTACTGTGATTCAACCTTTGTAAATATAGACCTTTGAGACTGTTTGCCTAAGTACCAAATGCTTATCACCACCAATGATATTTTCTTGTACCACCATAAGCTTGGTCATTCTCCTTGCTTTTAAATTCAGTTTGTCCTTAAGCATGTATCTCAAATCGTGATTTGGTGCAGTCAGGCCCTTACGGATCTTAGCTTGTGGCTCTTGCTAAGATGACTGTGTCCATGTAGTACAACCATTGAACCTTGAGCTCAATATAAACATGCACATCTTGTTGTCACAAACGCCATGACACCTAAGTTGCGAGATGTAGTGACGTCATCACGGTCAAGCGCATGCTATTTTTAATAGTGGTCATTTTGAATCATTGATAAAAGAGTACACACTTGCCGGTCTTGGAGGTGCGCTTCTGGTTGCCCCTTTTATGTGGATTCATAGTAAGATATTTTGTAAGTATATTTGGTAGTATTGAGACAGATGGTGCATACCTATCAATATTTAGGTTAACTCCACATTTTAGGAGTAATTTCTCCTTACTTTTTGATTTTCTTTGCTTTTAGGCATTCATTGTGAAGCATCTGTCCAGAATTGAAATTATTTAGAAACCAAGTCTAGCCATGTAGACATTACATACTGATACGAAGGTGAGGATATGTGGCTCACACACTCAGTACTCTGGGTTATATTTATAATGTGTAGGTCCTGTTTTTACAACTGGTTTATATGGCACATTGTGGCCTCTTGTTTGCATCCATAGGGTCACATGAACGGTTTGTGTTCATCAGAAGGTCCCCACAATAGTTACACATTTACCAGTTTACTATCTACTCAATCTCTGGTGTTGTATGTGCCATAAGAGAAGTCTATTAGTTGCCATAATTCCCTTGTGTCGTCTTTTAAAAAAAGCTTTCTCCAGATGTTGATCTAACACATCCACACATAGCTAGAAAATGACTACTGGTCTAATGCGCATGGATATGCACCTCGCAGATTTTGGAATTGATGAGGTGAATTATCAAGCTTATGGTGCTTTTCTTATGAAATCACTTTTTTTGAATTTGACAGTTTGTGTACAACCAGCAAAAAAACTGCATAAACTTTCCAAAGCAGGTCCCTGAATCACTATTGTCTAAGTCTTGATAAAAGAAATTAATGATCCACTGTATCAAAGGCGGCAGGGAGATCCAGCATAACTAAAAGGGATAGATGGCCTTGATCAGAATTGTGTAGTAGATCCTCCCAGACAGCAAACCAGCGCAGCTATCAATCACCCATGCTAAACATGTCTAGTTCTTGGTTAAATGTTCCTTGACAGCATTTCTTTTCTATTAACCTGGAGACGTTCAAAGTGCAATCTTCCAATCAACTTCTAAAACTCTAAGCAGATCACTGAAAAAAATGAACTAGACTCGTTTAGCCAGGGCGATTGAAAATGTTATCTCAAGTGAAGCTCGCGTGCTACTTAGAAGCAATTGAGAGTTATCGGATTCTTAATGAACTGGAATGGTGGAATTAATTCTACAATGTGGCAGAAGTATCAAGCATAGTCAGCAGTGTTCTCTACACTGAGGAGTGTTTTATGTGAGATTCACCAAAAGCACAAAGTTTTGGAAACCACACAACTAATTTGTAAAGGACATCCCCTGGTGAATGTTCTACCAACGTGGTGCAATGAACAGAAATATTGTTGGACTTTGAAATTGTGACACATTATTTGGATCGAGTTATAATTTTTTTTAAATGTGTCTGATTAATTGTTTGTTGTTTATGTATTGCTATTGATGTGTGATTTTAGTGTACAGGTATATGACTTGCTTAGTGTATTGTTGGGTGTTAAGATTTTTTCTACAGTTGATATATGTCATATTGAAAAAGTAAATTGATTTTGGATTTTTTATTTTAATGTCTACTGGGTCATTTTTTTCAGGACGTACAGTGGTATAAAAGAAGGGCCTTTCACCAGATATGAGATATTGTTTGAGAATGTTGTTTAAGAATATCTATCTATCTATCTATCTATCTATCTATCTATCTATCTATCTATCTATCTATCTATCTAGCTATCTAGCTATCTATCTATCTCTTTTCATTATTTACACGTCCAATTCTATGTTACCACCAGAACAACTTAGCCTACCACTTGTCATGACTTTTCCATTTTCTTTTCTATTATTCCATATTGATCGTTCTTGCAAAATGTATATTTTGGAGTTCTAAAAGCATTTCTATTTTATAAAATGATAGTCATGCAGATACTGGCACCACAAACAGCTTTTGAACCCTTGCCAGTTGGACATCTTCGACATCAAGCAGTCTGATTTCTTTCGACATACGCTTATTTCAGAGAGATGACGAATAGTATTAGGAGGTATCTGTTTAGATGTTCAGGCGACATACAAAATAAAGACCGTAATGCTAAAAATATAAACATTTAAAAAAGCATGCAAAAAAATATAAGTTGGAAGTCATAACTCACTCATGAAAAGTGTGTTTTTTAATAAGCACAAACAGGCCACACAGGGTTCGGCACCCCTTAAGTTTTCTTGAATTTCCCAGTAGCCTCATCATGTTCAACAAACTGCTCAAGAACATGCAGGCTGCAGGAACTAAAGATAAGGTGAAGATAAGATCCTGATAAGATAGCTCAGCAGGTTCAGTGCATGCTGCTGCGATTTGGTGGCAGGATCGAATCCCAGCAAGGCCACCTCAGCTTTTCATCCTTCTGAGATCAGTAAATGCATACCAGCTTCAATTTGGTGATAATTGCTTGTAAATATGATCTACGTACAGCGTTTTGACGCAAGTGCCATTTAAATAACATATTATTGTCATTCACTAAACCTATCATTCTATTCTACATCTGTCCAGGAAGCAAACAGATTAAACGCATAAGAACAAAACATTAGCAAAGTCTCACTGAAGGGTGTGTCAGAGTTCCAACTGAGAGCCATAAGGAGCCTACCATAACTCCAATCTGGTACCTATTCCCCATCCGGAAGTTCCTTGAAGGTGCAACCTTGTAGAGGGGCTGCATGCAACACCAATCCACAAGGACATCAGGGGCTGAATTACTGCACAATTCTGAAAGCGAAAAATGCATTTTGCGTATATGGGGAATGATTCGCAAGCATTTTCCAATGGGATTGCACCATTATAAAACACATCTGTAAATCAGGCCCTCAATGTTGCATAAGTGCCAGTGCAATTAACTTTGAAGTGCGTTTGCACTGGTGGTAATGTAAGTGTGTATTTGCTACTGGAATTGTGCATTCACTAACCGGATTTGTGTTTCCACTAATGTGCAATAATCCGGCCTCAGAGGTGGCACTATGGTAAATTGCAGGGGCTTTGCTAGGGGGGGGCTAAAGGGGCTATAGCCCCTGATCTTTTGGTTGTAGCCCCGGATAGAATCTCAGAAGCTACAGCCAAAAGACTAGTTAGCCCCCAGTCCCAACAGTTCCGACATCATCTTAGCCCCGGGTCTTTTCCAGACCTAGCAACTCCCCTGGTAAATTGTTCAAGTGAAATCGCAGTTTGAGCAATGGCATGTTGAAACGACATCAGCGCAAATACAGTGCAGATGTTTGCACGATGCAAAGAATGTGCAAACTGCGTTTGTGCTTAAACAATTTATCGTAATACCAGCAGTAAATGAGAGAGGACGGGGGAGAGGTACCATTTCTGAGAGCAGTCTCATATAGGGCCTAATTCGCTGAAGCGTTTTATAATGGCAAAACCCCATTGGAAAACGTTCTGTGAATTAGGCCCATGATGTCTTCCTTTTCCAAACAACCAACTGTTATTCATTTGCTGACCAGAACAAGGCTGACAGGTGACCACAGGCCATGCACCTGGCATTTTTATCAACAGGTTTTTTTTAGCATGCTGGGGTGTGGAGGCCCATCGTTAGAATGGGAAAGATAAACTGAGAACTACAAGAGCTAAAAGGCCAAGGGTGGTTGGTTTACATATCAGGGCCTGTGTTCATTGTATAGCTAAAACAGTCGTGTATTAACAAAGTTTATCCATCGCCATATATGTCAGATTAGAAAGTACCCATTAGACTTATCTGGGGCACACTTTTCCGAAAACCCCCACTACTAAGGCCCTTATTCCCAGAACGTTTAACACTGAATAAAGTGAATTTGGACTGCAAAAATACACGAGCCTAATTCACAGAGCGAAGCAGCGTGACTTTGCAGTGCAAAAGTACTCTGCACTGCGCTAAATCGGCCTAATTCACACACAAAAACACTGGTTGCTCAGACTTTAGCGCGGCGCAGAGTACTTTTGCAGTGCTGCGAAGCCACTTTGCTCAGTGCTAAACGTTCTGTGAATTAGGGTCTTATTGTACAATATGTGGCATGAAGGATTACACTGCAACATGTTAAAAATGACAACACATCAGTGGCCGGGATGGCATATGTTTATGCCGGAACGCTATAATTTGCAGTGAGAGAAATAAAGAAGATGAAGAAAGTCTGCACATCCAGTGATAAAGATTCTAAAATATGATAGAACCAGAAATAAACGCATATTTCCTCGTAGAACTGGCGCTGCTTAGCAACCAATAAGCGGCCTAATAGATGCCGACCCGAGAGACACATCTTTGATGTCAAGTCATGAGCTACCAGCCAGCCTTGCAAATTCTTAGCTGATTTCTTGGCAAATTCTTAGCTGGTTTTCTGTTATGCGACTCTGCAATTTATGTCTGAGGGGCGCCAAACTCACACCACAAGAAATCCTCACAATATGCTTCGAGGAAATAGATCAACATTTGGCAACCCCAGATGAAGTATATATAAGGAACCGCACCAACTTACAGTTAAATGCCAGGGAAGCATGTTCTCGTGCCATGCCTGCTGGTGTTCCTGGAAGAGGGGTCGCATGGCTATTGCTAAATCATTCGGGTTCCACCTCATGTTGCAGAGTGCGCGCGCTTTTTCGCAGACCTCCAGTGTGTTGGCTTCAGTCTTGGGTGCACAGTATGTCTCTTCTTTGTTACAGTTTGATCATCCTTGGCAGCGATTCACAAAGCAAATACCGGGCCCTGCCGGATTTACAGCACAGCGTGAATGTTCGTCTACAGTGCCACTAATTGAGTTACATTTGCATTAGGTTCTTCTATTGGGAAATAAATCCATGATTGCGACTCTGCCATCTTCCATCTGATCACTTTTGTCGATGCTTGGGGGTAGAATGGAATTGAATGGAGCACTGTGGTACTCGCGCGGGAAATCTATGTGTCCAGCATACTTGAATGGTTAAATCCTCTAATCATATTTTTGCAGCAATAGTAGCTGCAATTCCCATCTTAATGGAAGGGTGCCGAATTTCCATTCACCTTCAAAAGTAAACGAGAAAGGAGACTTAACTCATCAGGTGTGCTTTTGGCACGGGATACGGATGATTAGTGTGCATTAGTGTGTGTATTTGTGTTCGTGCACGCAAACAAGGGTTCATATTTAGAGTGGACGAAGTGGGCAGAGCCTGCCCAGTGAATCCATTGATCCTGTTAGAAGGATGAACATAGCACGGTCCACAGATTGGATGTGCTGCTGTGTCATAAGTGTATTGATACTGGCCAGGTTAATAATGGCAAAGCAGGAAGTCCAGCCACAAGGATTTATTTTTGTAAACTCCTACCCCTGCGTGTGGCTCAAGCCACGGCTCATATTATATGGTGTGCCGTAGCGACCGTGTAGTTATGGTTAAGTTGCTAAACCCATAGGAAGAACACGTTTTGGACGGCTTATAACTTTGCTCTCCCTGGCCAAATCTGATCCCAAAAACTGCACAAAAAAATATGTGGGCCGCTGATAGACTGAATGGAAAAAAACTTTGCTTATACCTACAGCCCAAACCGCTAGACGGATGTTCACCAAATTTGCGGTAGAAGCGGTGGCTTGCTCCCGAAAGCGTGCTTTTGTAAATTTGGTGAAAATCTGTCCTTTTTTTTAAACAGGCAAAATGTAGGTCAACAAAATGTGTGATATCTGGCTCCGCTCCGCAGACCCATTTCCCTGTTCGGTCTGCAGACATGCATTCAAAATGTTGGCATAGGTGAGGTCTGCAGACTGACACAGGTTTTCAGTTAGTTTTCTGTATTGTAGATGTTGCCAGAGGTTCACATTTCCCATGCTGCCAAGTGTCTTCCGGCACAGTTTGTGTCCTAAGGTTTTAAAAATAGGTTGACCTTTCGTGGTGTTAATTGAAGAAGATCTCCGAAAACAATAACGTGTTTTCCTCTAAAGAGTTCTTCATAGTCTGTTTTAAGGAACTCTTGCAATCTGAGGTGAATCAAAGCCAACATTAGGTTGGAGACCATGCTCACCTCATCTATTAGGAGCTGTAGTATAATATATAGCGCCTTGGGGTGTAGCAATTTACTGAATGTGATTGCATTTTGTGGCCAGCAATAATGTGGCATACACATATAGCCAGTCCTATGTTGCTAGCATAATATATGAGTATGCAGATGGAGACAGGCTGCAGGTTTAAAAGTGCAGCAGAAATGTTTCTTTTCTCTTCTTTGAAATGCCTCCTACATAGGAGGCTACATTATTCATCTAACTGACTTAATTACCAAATACTAATCACTAGTGGTAACTCATTAACATTGTAATGTAATCTCTATGTGAAAAATGAGGTGAAAGTACATGTTCTGAAATTCGTTTTCAAATGTGCACTAGAATATTTTTTTTTCTCTTCTTTTCACTGGGTTTGCAGTAAGCAGAATCTGCATACCAGGAAATGATATTAGTTACAGTTTCTCACTATACCACTGCTCTATTGTGTGGAAGGAAGGGTGATGCAGCCTTTTTAATCTGATTGGCACAAAGCATCTGCCGTGATTTCATGTAAGAAAAGGGGAACATGCAGAGTTTTGCTGGGGAAAGTCGGACAGAGGGAAAAGCAGTTCACTTTTGCTGGGCTCGAGAGATGGATGATCTTGGTGTCTTGGCACTGGCTTGGAATTTTCGCCGTGCATAACAGACATTGAGATTACAGAGGCAACCCCATGTCGACTGGGCCCGCTCTTCTGAAGGAGGTCGCCTGGGGGAGAAAACCACAGATCTGTGGTAAGCAGCCAAAGTTAAGTGAGGGGGTCGCTGTGTACTTTCGTGTGAATGAACAGTAGCAATCTAAAATGTTATGTAGGTAGAGTAGCCAAAAGAAATCCCCTGCAGTTAGTTTGTCATATAATAATGGTGCAAAGTGAATGTTGCTCTGTCTCTGTATTGTTTCTTTTCTTGTTTTCTATTACAGAAAATAACGCAATGTACATGGTAAGATATTGTTTTGAATTGCAATTGTTTATAATACACACAATATAAAAGCAAAACGTGTAGAGAGTTTTTGTTTTTCTCTTTTCTTGGTGCATTTAGAATAGCATATATGACACGGGGAAGATTTTTTTTTTAGGTAGTACATTTGTCATTCTTCCCATGTAGATGAAATAACAGACAGAATAAGCTGTCCTAAAATAGGACTTAGCAGTAATAAATAGCTGTATGCATGTGTTCCCCAGTGCATGCTGTCTGGGTGAAATCTAATACAATATATAGATGGGGTCCATGAACCAGTAATGAATCAGTAATGAGGCCTATGGACGCATAGTTCACTGGTGTAGATAAATCAGTGATAACAGCCACAGGTTGTAGGGGGCACTCTATGTGAAAGTGTGGTGTCCCTGAATGTAGGTCCAAGGCTCTCTATAGATCACAAGAGTATTATAAGAATAAGGAAGGTTTTGTGTATGATGGGGTTATAAGTAGGGGAGGAAAATTATGCTCACTACTAAGTAATTTATCACCAGAAAATACCGCCAATAGTGTATATTACTATATATCCAGCATAGTGTAAAAAAAATATGGTCACTAGAAGGCGGTAAGGCCAAACCTAATCTAGATGCAAGGATAAGTTATTACCAAATTACCACTCTTCTTTTGGTGGTAAGAAAATACTGCCAAACCCCAAATCTACCAAAAATATCCTGCATATATATGGTGCGTTGCAGGCCGGGAAAGTGATTATAGAGCACCTACTGGGCGTGGCAGGTGTGTCTCACACTACTATCCGTGCATTAGAGGGAACCCATTTCATAATAGCAGTGTGACACTAAGGGGGTAATTCATAGAATTCAGCGCACAAGTGGCGCACGCGGCTGGCGCACAGTGTGCGCGTGCGAATCCCTGCGCCAGCCGCGTGAGCTAAAATCCATTTCCGCGCACAGCGTATTCATGGATTCCAGCCACCAAAACCAGCCGTGGCGCACAGTGGCGCAGCGACCCTGCAGCAGCGCCAGTTACGCCCCCAAGAACGCCTCTCGCACAGGGAAAAGCCATCAATATACCCAATCCAGCGCAAAGGGCTGCGCTAACCCTGTACCAGCACGGCAAGCGGGCTACGTGTATCACTGGGGTGCGCGGGAAGTACCTCACGCGATTGGCCCCGTGCGAGTAGGGTACGCGTATTTCAGGGGTGCGCGGGAAGTTCCACACGCGATTTCTGTAGGGTACGCGTATCTCAGGGGTGCGCGGGAATTTCCACATGCAATTGGGCCCGTGCAAGCAGGGTACGCGTATCTCAGGGGTGTGCAGGAAGTGCCACACGCGATTTCAGCAGGGTACGTGTATTTCAGGGGTGCGCGGGAATTTCCACACGCGATTGGGGGTACGCATATCTCAGGGGTGCGCAGGAAGTGCCACACGCCATTTCAGCAGGGTACGTATATTTCAGGGGTGCGCGGGAATTTCCACACGCGATTGGGGGTACGCGTATCTCAGGGGTGCGCGGGAAGTGCCACACGCGATTTCAGCAGGGTACGTGTATTTCAGGGGTGCGCGGGAATTTCCACACGCGATTGGGGGTACGCGTATCTCAGGGGTGCGCGGGAAGTGCCACACGCAATTTCTGCAGGGTACGCGTATCTCAGGGGTGCGTGGGAATTTCCACACGCGATTGGGCTTGTGCGAGCAGGGTACGTGTATCTCAGGGGTGCGCAGGAAGTGCCACACGCGATTTCAGCAGGGTACGTGTATTCCAGGGGTGCGCGGGAAGTTCCACACGCGATTCCACCAGGGTAAGTGTATTACAGGGGTGCGCGGGGAGCACCACACGTGAATTGCACGTGTGGGTCCTCCCAGGTGTTCTCTCTACACCCTCCACGGCCCCTGCAGGTGGCTCACACCCCAGGGGCCTACCCTGCACATGTCCTGCAGGCACACCATCCACCATGGCCATGACCCCCAGCCAACCCACATGTCAACTTGCACTACTGCCCACCAACGCATGTCCCCCTGCACCCCCAGTCACCAGAGGCAGCCACCACCAGGCCCCCACCCATGTCTCCCAGCACCCCCACCCCCCAGCCACCAGGGGCAGCCTCCACCAGGCCCCCGCCCATGTCTCCCAGCACCACCACCCCCCAGCACTGTGGGGCACCTGCCAGCAGGCCCCCACCCATGTCCAACTCATGTTCCCCACCACCCCCACCCCCCAGCACCGTGGGGCACCTGCCAGCAGGCCCCCACCCATGTCCAACTCATGTTCCCCACCACCCCCACCCCCCAGCACTGTGGGGCACCTGCCAGCAGGCCCCCACCCATGTGCAACTCATGTTCCCCAGCCAACATGTCATCACAATCTAGATCCCTGGTCCCTATGGTCAGCCTCCAAATGCAAAACACCTACCCGAGTATTGCATCCACCCACTCATAATTTGCAATTACATCACAGAACACCAATTGCAAGTTCCGAAACAAACACATTTCCCTCACATACACCCAATGGGTGTCAGTGAATCTCAAAACACATATCATGAAATGCATGAAACCAATGAGATACCACACATTGAAGTTCACCAAAAAAAATATGTTTTAAAGGAAACATAAATAGAATAAAAAATGAAGAAACAGAAACGTGAATGTACAAAAATGAAAATAAGCATGTCGGTTAAAAAAAGCAAAACCAAAAATAAAATTCCAAAGTAATGTTGTCCAAAGTCAATGTCCACAAAACAAAATCCAATGGAAAATAAAAAAGAAAGCCATTGCTCCATGGTTAAAAAGTGAAAAAAAAATACAATCCAACTGTGAACTATGTACATGGGAACAAGCCAGGGTCCATTATCACAACAAAATAAAGGAAACCTATCTAAATACACTAACTAATAAAATAAACTATATACAAAAATGTGGCCAATGTCCGAAAGGTCCAAATAAAATAAAAACAAAAATGAAACCTAAGACTACCTACATAACTATGTACAAGGGCAGCGGGCTAGTTTCACGGCTCACTTGTGGATGTCCCGGGCCAGGGCATCATCAAACTCCTCCTCAATGTCCCGGAGGGGGTCCTCCTCCATGGCCCCGAGGGTCCGCAGGGCCGTCGACATCTCCACCTCCAAACCCCTGCGGATTACCTCGAGGCACTCTGCCCGCCTCAGGGCCCTCCGCATGGAGTTCTCCACCCTGACCATTGTGAGCCATGCCTCTTCCGCCCGCTGCCGCTCCGCATCTATGGCGTGGCCCAACCGCTGCCACATGGAAGACACTCTCTGTCCTGGGTCCTCCTGCCCTACGGCCGATGCCTGCCCCTCCGATGTTGAAGGCCCCGAGCCTTCATGGCTCCCACCACGTTGCTGCTGCTGCTGTGCCTCTGCCCGTGCACTGCCTCCTGCTGCCTGCACATCCTCCGCCGGCTGGGGTGCAGTCGTTGATGTGGCCACCCCTGCTGGACGTCCGACTCCCGACTGTGGCAGGGATGCCTCCTCCACCAGCCTGGCCGCACCGTCAGAGGCAGCTCCACAGGGCACCCAGGTGACTGATGGGTGGGAAGATGGCACAGAGGATGACTGGCGCGTAGGGGGTCCAGTTGAGGAGGGGGTCGGAGCAAGCCCCATCAGACGGTGGAATCCGGCCTGGGTGACCTGTCCCAGCAGGCTGACGTGGTCAACGAGCCATTCGAGATGACTTGCAGTCTCTTCATGAAAAGACTGCAGGTCACCTCGCATGGCCGTTGAAGCAACGCCACACCAGCCAGGACAGGCTCAACCCGGACCTGGATAGCCACGTCTGCAGGCAGAGGAAGGCCAGTTGACGTGAGCTCATCCCCTGCCTGAAAACGGGTCTGGACGTAGGCATCCCTGCTGGTGCAAGATGATGCAGGGACAGGATCAGGGACGGGATTGCACACAGGCACCTCCGCGGCGGCCTGTGCTGCCTCCTGTCCCTGGTCCTGCACTGTACCACTAGCACCAGTGGGATCCCCACCTCCAGACCCCATCTCTGGTGCTTGCACGGCCTCCTCCTCCACCAAACCCCCCACCAACCTGGATGACTCCGTGCCATCTTCCCCTGTTGGGCCCTGTGGGGTCCCGGCTGGCCCTTCTGCTGCCGAGGAGTCCAACTTCAACCTCCGCCTCTTGGACCTCCACCCGGCAGCAGCGGCCTGGGACGCGGCACCGGACTCCTCACTCCCCGACGAGATCACAACATGGGAGGGGAGCCGGGCCTTGCGTCTCCGGCTGGCGGTGGGATCCCCGCTGCTGTGCTCCACAGCACCCTCTCCGCCCTCTTCATCAGTTGACGCTGCAGACAAGGAGAAAAAAAACACAGGCATCAGGGCACTGTACAATGGACACATACACACATGACAGTTGTACATGAGTGGCATTGGCAAACCTCAGACATGTCATCACAATCCCCAACACACATGTCATTACAACTCGCACACATGAGCCATACCACAGCCATATCGCAACTGCCACCACCATCCATACACATACAACAGCATGAGCAGCCAAAGGTGAGCCAGACATCACATGCAACACAGGAAGTGCACCACACATGTACACACACCACCACACTTGCATGCATGTGTACACCTCTGCCAAGTGTCGCAGTGTTCAGACGGGCATCCATGTCACATCTGCCAATCAGGCTTCCACATACCGCTGTCACATGCATCCATGTTGCATCACTGTTGCACCCTTGTCAAATACACACACATGCACATGTACACAGTGCTGATACATGCAGCCAAAAACAACATACATGCGTGACATCACGGACATGTCTACTTACATACACATTCATCCAACATGTGTGCCCACACAACTGCATTTGGCATGCAAGTCTACACACACAAGCACCATCCATGTCTCACACATTACAGCCCTCGCATGTGTCAGCCCCACGGCCCTGTACACCCCCACCCATACTCAACCCCATACAAACAGATGTGCAACCTGCACACCACTGAATAATCACCACACGCACTGCTCACAATCAGGATGCATGTACACTCACTGCTCAACTCCAAACGGGTCTGCTTCTCAAGAACCTGGACGTGGAGCGCTGGGGATATGCGTTCCAGGACCCTCATCTGTTCTTCCGACAAGTGGCCCCGGCGCCCCTTGGCATCCGCTGCCTTCAAGAGGCGCCGGGCCTTGTTCAAGGTCCTGGACCTGAAGTCCTCCCAGCGCTTCTTGACATGTTGTAAATCGCGGACTGCCACCCCCTCCGCGTTGATGGCAGTCACGATGTCAGTCCAGATCCGAGTCCGTCCTTCCTTGTCGGCTCGGGAACCCCAGGACTTGCTCCACCAGGGCATCAACTTCGGTGGCACTGAAGCTGGTGACCCTCTGCCTCTCTGGCCGGGGGTTGTCAGTGGTCCCAGATGGTGTTTGCCCCGACATGACAACCCCAGAGGCAGGAGTGGGTGGCAACTGGGTCCTGGGGGTGGGCTGTGGAGCGCTGGAATCCCAGTCGGGAGTCTTCGGTTCCAGCAGGGGTGGTCACAGCAACAGCACCCCTGGGTGATGTGCAGGCAGCAAATGGCAGGGCACGTGGGCAGCAGGCAGTCAGGCAGCAGCAGATGGCAGGTGGGAGCGTGCTCGGGGCTCTGGGGGGCAGTAGTTCGGCCTTCTGGGCAGGAGCGTGGTCTTCCGTGTGCTTACGCGTGGCCAGCTTGATACGGAGTGATTTGGCACGTGAAAAATCTGCACGTCAGCGTGTAATTCGAGGAAAGGCCCTTAGCGCGTAAGCGCGTCTGCACGCATACGCATTTTCATTGGACAGAAGGCCCCTCAAGCGCAAGCGCCCCTGTGACGTGATACGTACAGACGTGCATGGGCATTTCAGCGCACGTGAAAAACTGCACGTCCGCGTGTAATACCAGGAAAGGGCCCATGCGCGTAAGCGCGCGTGGAAACTGCACGTCCGCGTGTAATACAAGGAAAGGGCCCATGCGCGTAAGCGTGCGTGGAAAACTGCACGTCCGCGTTTAATACAAGGAAAGGGCCCATGCGCGTAAGCGCGCGTGAAAAACTGCACGTCCGCATGTAATACGAGGAAAGGGCCCATGCGCATAAGTGACGTGACGCGCGCGTGCGTTTCCCTCAGCACGGGTTAAAGGTGAGCGGGCCCAACAGTTCGCTGTACGTGCCTTTCGTGGAGACCGACGTGTGTTGCTGCTTCCTGTTGTTTCGCGCGCCGTCACAACTTCACAGCTATCAAGGACGTATCTCTTCTTTTGGCGGGGGTATTGGCTACGCGTGTTTTTCTGCATCGCGCTAGTCAGACGGTGAGTCGCACACGCTCTTTTTCCCACTGCGGGTGCCCCTGTGTATCGCACCCATTTTCCATGTCATAGTAGCCTGCGTGTCCCACGCGTACGCGTTATTCGTGTTACTGGGTGCCACCGCGTACTGCGGGAGGTTGAATCCACGCACGTAGGCTGCAGGGTTGCGTGCACGGTTTTACTGCAGTTTTGGGGTGCCTGAGCGTTGCATGACCCGTCACCACATCACCGCGGTCACATACAGCCTTGCAGGTGCAGGGGGGCTGTTAACATCTTGCTTCCCACCCCCTTCACCCCAATTGCCCAGGTCAATTGTGGTGTACACTCCCATTGGCACCACTCCATCTGTGCCAGCACTACTACATCTGTGCCATGGTTGGGAGGCCACCAAAGGTGAGGGGCGCCTCAGCTGGGCATACTCCTCGTGGCGGGCGTTGTCAGGGACGTGGCTGTGGTGACCAGGTAGTAGGGGGACTCCAGGGTGTCCAGGGCAGCCACAGAGGGGGAAGAGGCAGGGGTGCGCCATTTGAGCACAATGTTGTGCCATGTGTCGGTGCAGCCATGCCACCACCCCCTGTGGTTCCGGGGGATGCAGCTCCTGCATCTGGCACTGGCACCCATATGACCCGGCAGTCCGTTCCATCGACTGCCACGGGCCCAAGGGTAGTGGTAGCTGCAGGTGCAGCTGTGGACATCGCCACCCAGGCTCAGGGTCTGCCAGCGCAGGCTGCGTTGGCACTTGAAGAGCCCTTGGTAGATCTCCAACAGGCCAGGGGGGAAACCATAGGGGCAGGCCGGGCTGCTCAGACCAAGACATGTGTCCCTGGGGCAGTCATGTCATCTGCTGCCCCGAACAGCCGGGTGTTGGCAAGTGCAGGGGCAGATGCATCCGACAGCACCCCGGTTGTGAGTCTGCCAACCAGGACCGTTGCGGTCAATGACCCTGCCACAGCTGATGTTGCTGTGCAGGGTCCATTAGTGGGCACCAAGCTGCCACAGACACATGTCAGGCCTTTGGTCATCCCTCCACCTGCCACTCCCTTGGCTCAATCCACCGAACCCACTGGCCATACTGGTCAGGGCGGCATTAGCCAGCCAGGGTTTGCGCCACAGTCCAAGAGGAGGAAGGTTGCACCTGCAGCACAGGCTGGGACCCCACACACAGCCACGACCTCCTGCATGTCGAGGAAGAAGCCTTTCTGTAAGCAGGAACTGGACTTCCTCGTGGACTACGTGCGGGGCCACAGCCGTGACATGCTAGTGGGTGCCAATAGTCAGACTACGGCTGCCCAACGTGACACCCACTGGAAGCATGTTGCGGAACATGTCAGTTCATTCGGCCATGAGGTGCGCACGGCGGAGGAGTGCAAAAAGCGTTGAAATGACATCAAGCGCAGCACTAAGGCCAAGCGAGCCTCAAATTACAACTTGACTCTGGTGACTGGCGGTGGGCCTGCACCAGAGGAGGAAGAACTCACTCCGCATGAGGCTCTCGTTGCGGAGTTCATACCACCTGAATTGGTCGAAGGAGTGGGAGAGATGCTGGACTTTGATGCCCAGTCCAGTGAGTGTTGATGCGTGTTTGTTGAGGACGTGTGTGTTTCACTTGTGGGATGTGTTGTGCATGATTGCTGCTACATGTGACGTGTACATGGTTCTGATGTGTAAGTAATGCAATGCTACCGTCATGCATGTCTCCTCTGCTTGCATGCAGGACTCCATGTAGGCATGCTCCCTTGCCCCTCCTCTGCCACTCTGCACCCCAGTTCCACCTTTGCACTGGTCTGCTTCAATCTTGCCAATGTGTACTTTCTTGTTCATGTGTCCTGTGTAGATGCTAACTTCCAGCGTAGAATCTGCCAGACATATGCCGTGTGGTACAGCCTTAGTACTCGATGCAGGGTATCTCACTTGTACTGTGCATGGGTCAGATGTCCCGCAGGGACATGAGTGCCCATTCATGCTCCATGTGCATTGCACGCATGCCCCTATGTGTCCTTGACTGGATGATGACTGGAATATAAGTCCTTGGTTACATACATTGCCTGCCATCTCATCAGCCTTCCCATGTCAACTGTGGCTCAGTCCTGCGTTGCACACATGTTTAGGCTCTGACAATCTGTGTGGCTCACAGGCCTCAGCCTGTTCAATGGCCAATGACTCTGTCCAACTCTTGTTGTGTCTTCTTCACACGTGGGCGGCCTCCGGAATTTCCATCATGTGTCCTGCCCACTGTCCCAGCATCATTTGCAGTGTTGTAATTTGAATCACATTAAGCTGTTGATGCCAGTCAACACTGCCTGTCAATACACAGGTGTATGGTCAGCCTTTTGATACCATGCTAGGCATCCCTGCTTTGGTACTGGGGTGGAGGGGTGCTTGGCTTCTAGACATGGTACACATTGAATGCACAATGCACGTGATGTCTGAATTTGACATTGCACTGCCTTCACATTTCCTGGCACACACCATGTAGTGCTTGTACATGTAGGTAGTGAGTGGCGTACACATTTTCTGCACTGCATAGACCCACTTCCATGGAAACTGCCACCTTTCAACAGGTCTGATCACAGAAGCTATTCAAAGTAGACCCAGCATGCATGCCAGGTCATATGTTGTGTGTCACATGTCTGCCGGATGCCTTTGCTGTCGGTGTGTGTGTGTGTCGTGTGCTTCTGACATGTGTATTGACCTTTTTCTCTCTATTTTTCAGGTGATGATGCAATGGAGGCGGAGGATGGTGTTGTCATGCCAGATACAGGGTTGGTAACACTACATCAACACGGCACTAGTGGGGGTCGTGGGGTGGTAGGGCACGAAAACCCCCAAGTGCTGCAGTCCATCTTGTCTTTGGCTGCCTATGAGTCCAGCCTTGATGACGACTCTGACGTCCATGTTGAGTTGGATGACTATCAAGTCCATGTGTCATGGGTGAGTGATTCTGATGTGGACACTCCTCTGTCTGCGACACCTGCACTGAGGGATCAGACAGTCTTGGTTCCTCCGCCCGTGGTGGATCGGGACGCAGGGTCACCCTCCACACCAGTCACTGATGTGCCTGGGACATCACGTCGACGGGGGCATGTAGTCGTGCAGCCGCAGGCGGTGCCAACACAGCGAGGACACCCGGTCCTTGGGTCCCGCAGGGGTCAAGCCCGGCAACGCGGTCACTGCGCACAACCGCTGTATACTGAGTGGGAGCAAGACATGACTGCCAATTCAGAACGGCAGGGGGCAGCAATGGAGAACATCGCTGAGAGCATGGAGCGTGTGGCCCGATCTGTGCTCCCCACTGCTAGGCAGGTGCTTCTCCAGCAGCAGGCGGCACGGTCCACGGCCCGCTCGCTCAGGCTGGGCATGGCGGCCTCAGACAGGGCACGCCAGGCTAAAATGTCATCTCTGCGTCAAGCAATTGCTGCTCACGCAGAGGCGCACATGGATGCCCTGAGGGAGGAGTATGCTTCCCTCAGATCCACTCTGGGTGTCCTTATGATGTCCCAGAGGCAGCAGGCAGAAGAGAGGTTTGCACAGCTTGAGCGTACCATCTCGGCTGAGCTACAGGCTTGCCGGGAGGTGCAGCGGTTGTCCAGCCAGGCCTTGCAGGAGGAACTCTGTGTTACACGTGCTACCTTGCAAGAGGAAGCACGTGTATCACGTGAGGTTCTGCATGCAGACCTATGTCACATCGCCACACAGAACCAGGCTCACCCGTCCGGCAGACTTGCTGCCGACGAGGGGCAAGCTGCGGCTAGGCGTGGCCAGGCTCCTGTGCCATGTCCTCCTTTCCAGGATGAGCCAGACTCGGACAACCATCTATCTCCCACATAGGTCGTGCTGTGCAGGCGTTGAGCCCATGGAGGATTTTTTTTTTGGCTCAGCATCATCGCATGTGGATGTTGAGCAGCACCCTGTAACTCCCCTCTCCTGGGTGCCTCCCCTCCCCCCCGGGTCGTATGTGGCCATTTTTGATTTTTCTTTTAGTTTAGTTAGTTAAGTTTCTGTTTGATAGTTAGTTTAAATAGGTAATGTAGGTTTTCCCTAGTTAGTGTAATTAGTTAATAGTTGAGTTAGTTTAAAATTGCTAGTCTATTGTGCTTTCATGTGACGGTGCGGTGCTTTGTGGCTTTTGAAGGCATCCACTGTCTGTTCCAGCTGGGCCCTTCATGGTTGTCTTGTGTATGTGTTTGCTGCTTGAGGTCCTTGACTCACATATGCCACTCCTGCCTCCCTTATCCATGGGCTCGCAAGGATGGTTCGGTGTTACAGCATTTTACTCAAGGGCTTTGGACTGTCATATCTGTGGCATGTCTGGTGCTGTGTGACTTGTGTTGACACCCCTAGTGGGGATGATTTAGGTGTCATTGTCCACTGTTCAGCTTTTGCTAGATGGGGTGTGTCATGATTAATGTGGACATTGATTGCTATGCATTGTGTAGTATGTTTCATATCTTTCCTGTACATGTGCTTGTTGCAATTCATGCTGTACATAGTGTTCCACACTTTGGAGGTGAAAGACGGACTGATGGTGTGATTTGTGATGTGACTCTCTGACATGTTCAAGTAATGAGATGCCTGATGAGACACACACAGTTGACTTTGAAGCATTAATCATGTGTTTCATGCCCTTTCTGCAGGGGGATGAGCCTCCAGAGCACCTTTGCCAGCAGACATGGCCCATTGGACGACGGAATTCTGGACCCGTTTGTTGGTGCCCACATGCACATGTGTGCACAAGCAGAGGCACAGTGATTGCAGACCCACATCTTAGAACTGCTGACATGTTCCAAGGAACTCCAGGCAAGGTGAGCATCACATCGGGGCCACGACACAGCAAAGCTTGCACCAGGCGAGTTGCACATGCAGGCTTAGTCACAGCACTGAGGGTGAGCTTAGACCAATATTGGTGTTGAAACACACAATGCAGCTCAGATGTGTTTGTGGACTGATGGCTGTTGATAGTAGGGTTGTCTGGGACACATGCAGGGGCAGTGGCACATACCCTCCGGTACACCAAGGTCCATTGAGGCACTTGTATCAACCATGTAGCCTTCCGAGACATGGAAAGGGGCAGCTCACAGGGACATACAGAGAGGGACATACTCGGGTGCAGTGCATGTCTTTTCCACGTACTTCATGATAAATGCACTGCCAACTTTGTTTTGGTCATGGTGGTACGCAACTTGCTCTGTAGTCATGGCTTGCTATATGGGTCTGTCTGCTTACCCAGGGAACATTGCATGTTGTGTGAATTGTGACACATTGGTGTTCCATTTGCCACGCACCCACCAGCGGCTGCCTTACTGCATTGACTGTGTATGACCCGTCACAGGGGTGATGTTATATATGGGTACAAAGCATCAACCACAGATTATCTGTTTGTAGAGTAGTTTGTTGCTATGGGGCATGTTTGGTGTTGTGTTTTTGTGTAATTGGCACGTACAGGTTGTTGACTGTGGCTCTCTTTGCAGCATTGCAGTGCTCCTGTAACCGGACCTGAGAGTGCGCAGGCAGGAGGCCAGCACTCAAAACCAGAGCTAAGTGTCTTGTTGTTTTTCTTACGAACTGCTCTGCATAGGCTTGCTGGGGAGTGTACTGATGCATGGATGTATGTGTGGTTCAATTTGGTATGTTTTTTTCTCCCTAATCACCCGTGATCCTATGCAATTTTGAAACCTGTACCTTCTACCCGGTGTCCCTGCTTCCCGTGCCTATCCAAGCAACGTTCCCTGACCCTCTTTCCCCACTGGGGTTGCGGATGCCTGTGTAAGCCCTGAACTTGCAGGCCCCAAAACCCTAGAGGGGGTGGTTGGTTCGTACCACTCCTGAGCCTGGACTACAGAAGGCCATGACAATGATGTCCAAGTTTGTTTGGATTGTGTATGTGTTCATGCAGGTTGTACATTTTCATGCATTCCCTAGTTTCATGTGTCATTCCTCCTCCCCTCTCCTGCCACTCATTCCAGTCATCCAGTGTGTCAACACCTGTCCCGACTGCATATCCCTGAACCTCATTCCCCACCAGGGTCTCAGGGGCCTGTGTGAGTTTGACCTTGCAGGCACCCGGGACATGGTGGGGGTGGTTGTTTCGTGACACTCCCGTGCCTGTACAGGGGACCTGTGACAGTACACATCCATTCATGGTGCATCATCCAATGTCATGTACCACACATGTCTCACATCCTGTCGTGACATTGTTTTGCTGTGCTACCTTGGTTGTTGCATCATTGTGGTAGTACTTGGCCTTTGTGAGGTACTGCTACGTCAAGTCATCTACTGGAGGGTGTTCGGGTTCGTTTTTATGCCTTGGATTTTGTGATTTTGGAAATGAGTGTGGATTCTGAGGGTTCAGGCATCTTTTTACACACAAGGTGGGAGATGGTGACAAAGGGTAAAGGTGATCCTGTGGCCAGGTGGAATTGAGGTTTGGAGGCTCCATGACCCAGGTGCAGTTGTTCAGTGGGTCATGGTCATTTGTGAGGGGGGGGGTTGTTGTTGATAGTTGCCTTGCCCTGCAGTGTGATGGGAACTCTGACATAGTAATGGTGGTATCCTATGTACATGTTGTGTTCTGCTGATCAATGCCTGTTCATGTGTTGTGTTTTCCTTTCAGGTGCGAGGGGATAGTTGTGGTTTGAGATGCTGGGGTGTACACATGGTGGATGTTCACATGTGATGTGTCGGGAACACCGATGGTCACTTGAGTGCACATGCATATGTGGAGTGCATGTCCTTGCAGAACCACACACTTGCACTCTGATGCACTACATGTACTCCCACCCTTGCATATCCACGTGTACACTGTTTGCCTTCTGGTGCCCACTGTGTCCCGGCAGCACATGTTCTGTGACCGATCATGGATCCAGTACATGCCTAATTTGATGTTTGACGTGGTCTGTCACTTAGATGTGATGCTCAGGGTGTGCATCACACACAATGGCTGTTCACTGTGCTGTGCACTGAGTAGTGTGATGCAGGAGTAGGACACTGCACACATGAGCTGCAGTGTTGATTTTGCAATGCATAATGTGCATGTAGACAGGCATTCATTGTGATGTTACGTCTACGACTGTTGTAATGCATTTGGAAATGACTTATTTTGGGTGGGTGATTTTGTTGGTCTGTCATTTCATCTGATTCCGGGTTAGGCAGCAGTGTCCGATGCTACTGTACATTTAGGACATGGCAATCTGTACCTTATCGTTACTGCATTGGTGTATGGGTATTGCTTGCCATGTCATGTTGATGTTTGGGAGGGTTTGAGTGACATGACAGTGATGGCCATGGCCTGTTTTGCAGGTGTGTGTGATGCACACCTTGCATGTCCGGGTCATCCGCTTCTCAGAGCAACTAGCTGGGGGTAGATTTCTCTCCGCAGCAGGCCCTCCCCCTGGAACAGACTTCCGGCCTGACTTGAACTTGAGGGGAACCATCTCCAGTTCTGGAAGCACCTCAAGACCTTCCTCTTTGCTTCTGCTTACTGTCTGCCTCTCCCTTGCAGAATTCTCCACTGGAACTGCACAGGAGCTGCAACAGGGCCACTCTCACTGACCTCGGTCCCTGGCCCAGCCACTCTCCACTTGCACTGCCTCCCTGGCAACCCCTGCACTGCAGTACTGTCTCTCTATCCCTACAGCCCTCCCTTCCCAGCACTTGTCTGCACTTACCTTTGTAGTTGCCACCAGGCGACCTATGTATTATTTTTTTGGGCTACTTCCCCTGTACTGGACTCCACCCCACCCTTCCCCTTGCACTTTTCCCATTCCCCCTACCCCTGCACTTGCACGATCTCAATGACACCTGGCCTAGTAGTACCGTTCTCTGTGTTCCCTTGTTCCCCCTCCCTGCCTCATTGCGCCTTGGAATACTTGTGTATGGCCCATATCATGTCATATGTCATATGTGTGCCTTTTGGTCACACAGGATAGCTTGTGTTTAAGTAGCTAGGGATGCAGACGATGTGGCACTTCCATGGCAACTATCTCAGGGTGGTAGGGTTGTGACAGTTGACTGTCTCTTTGTCATCATCGATTGTCACCTGGTATGTGCCAGGCCTGTGTGCACTCCGCAGGGGTGGGAGTTTAGGTGAAAAATGTGGCCACAAGCTGGGTCCGGGCTTCCTCACCACGTGCCCTGTCCCCTCCCATGGGCAGCGCCTGTGCCTGTGGTTGGGGATGTGGGGGCACCACCATGTCCACCGGGACGCCCTGCCGTGTTGCAACATTGTGCAGGACACATGCTGCCACAATGATCCTGCACACTACTGGTGGTGCATAGAGTAGTTGCCCACCAGAGCGGTCAAGGGAGCGGAAACGTGACTTGAGCACTCCGAATGTGCGCTCCACTATACCCCTGGTTGCAATATGGGCGGCGTTGTATCTTACCTGGGGTGGTGTGGTGGGGTTCCGGTTGGCGTCATCATGTGGTTGCTCAGAGGGTAGGCACTGTCCCCTGGGGAGGTGATAATAGTTGAGATTATTAGGGTTTGGATATTTGTCTGTGTGTGACTTGCATGCATGTGCAAGGGCATTTGTACTGACCTAGGAGCCATGTGTCGCCATGCTGCCCAGCTTCCAGGGCCCGGCTCAGGGCGGACATTCTGTATATGAAACTGTCATGGGTGGAGCCAGGGTAGTTTGCATAGACAGAGGTGATGATTCCCTTTGCATCACATACCACCTGTACATTGATGGAATGCCAGTGCTTGCGGTTTCGGTAGATGTGCTCAATGGCCCTAGGTGGACGTAGGGCCACATGGGTGCAATCTATGGCACCGAGCACTTTGGGGAAGTGTGCCACCCTGTAAAAATCCAGGACAACGGCCTGCCTTTCTGCGGGTGTTCTGGGCATGTATATGTGCCTGCGGACTGAGGGGCGCGCTGTCATGATTGCCAGTACCTGGTGTAGGCAGCGTGACTGCGTGGCCTGTGAGACCCCCCCCTATGGCAGTGGTCCGCTGAAATGACCCAGTGGCCAAAAAATGCAGGACATTGAGCAGCTTCTCCAAGGGGCTCAATGCTTGGGAGCAAAGGGTGGGGGGTGTGAGGTCATCTTCCCACTCCCTGACCAGGTCTAGGATGATATGGGGTGGAAACCTATACCTGCCATAGACCTGGTCGTCAGGCATCCCAAAAAGGCTTGTCCGTGGTGCGAAAATGCGTGCCCTGGCTATTCACCTCCTCCTGCGGTGTCCCACGATCAGTGCAGCGACAAATGGGGCATTCATCGTAGCTGTATAAACGCGTTTGTTGTTTGCGCGCACTTTTATGCTGTGCGCGGGGACGGCTCTGCCTGCCTTCGTGTGGTCGGACGCGTTGACGCCTGTGCACGTCTTTTGCTGTGCGCGGGTTTCCCGTATTCGGATACGGTCCAAATGTCATCGCGTGTGATCGGAGGGGAGTGAGCGTACACGCAACTGGCCTGGGTACGTGTGTTTCGGGGTGCGCGGGAAGTTCCACACGCGATTAGCCTGGGTACATGTGTTCCGGAGTGCCGGGAACTTTCACACGCGATTGGTGGAAATCCACGTGTGTTCTGTCATCACGTGCAATGAGGGAAACACCTGCGCGCGTCACGTCACAGATGCGCTCATGCGCTAAGGGCCTTTGGTCCAATGAAATCGCATATGCGTGCTGCCGTGCATACACGCTAAGGGCCTTTCCTTGTATTACACGCGGACGTGCAGTTTTCCAAGCGCGCTTACGCGCATGGGCCCTTTCCTCGTATTACACGCGGACGTGCAGTTTTTCACGCACGCTAAAATGCCCATGCACGTCTGTACGCGTCCCGTCACAGGGGCGCTTGCGCTTGAGGGGCCTTCTGTCCAATGAAAATGCGTATGCGTGCAGACGCGCTTACGCGCTAAGAGCCTTTCCTCGAATTACACTCTGACGTGCAGATTTTTCACGTGCCAAATCACTCCGTATCAAGCTGGCCACGCGTAAGCACACGGAAGACCACGCTCCTGCCCAGAAGGCCGAACCACTGGCCCCCAGAGCCCCGAGCACGCTCCCACCTGCCATCTGCTGCTGCCTGACTGCCTGCTGCCCACGTGCCCTGCCATTTGCTGCCTGCACATCAGCCAGGGGTGCTGTTGCTGTGACCACCCCTGCTGGAACCGAAGACTCCCGACTGGGATTCCATCGCTCCACAGCCCAGCCCCAGGACCCAGTTGCCCACCCACTCCTGCCTCTGGGGTTGTCATGTCGGGGCAAACACCATCTGGGACCACTGACAACCCCCGGCCAGAGAGGCAGAGGGGCACCAGCTTCAGTGCCACCGAAGTTGGTGTCCTGGTGGAGCAAGTCCTGGGGCATTATGATGCCCTCTTCGGAAGTTCCCGCGCCGACAAGGAAAGACGGACTCGGATCTGGACTGACATCGTGACTGCCATCAACGCGGAGGGGGTGGCAGTCCGCGACTTACAACATGTCAAGAAGCGCTGGGAGGGCTTCAGGTCCAGGACCCTGAACAAGGCCCGGCGCCTCTTGAAGGCAGCGGATGCCAAGGGGCGCCGGGGCCACTTGTCGGAAGAACAGATGAGGGTCCTGGAACGCATATCCCCAGCGCTCCACGTCCAGGACCTTGAGAAGCAGACCCGTCTGGAGTCGAGCGGTGAGTGTACATGCTTCCTGATTGTGAGCAGTGCGTGTGGTGATTATTCAGTAGTGTGCAGGTTGCACATCTGTTTGTATGGGGTCGAGTATGGGTGGGGGTGTACAGGGCCGTGGGGCTGACACATGCGAGGGCTGTAATGTGTGAGACATGGATGGTGCTTGTGTGTGTAGGCTTGCATGCCAAATGCAGTTGTGTGGGCACACATGTTGGATGAATGTGTATGTAAGTAGACATGTCCGTGATGTCACGCATGTATGTTGTTTTTGGCTGCATGTATCAGCACTGTGTACATGTGCATGTGTGTGTATTTGACAAGAGTGCAACAGTGATGCAACATGGATGCATGTGACAGCGGTATGTGGAAGCCTGATTGGCAGATGTGACATGGATGCCCGTCTGAACACTGCAACACTTGGCAGAGGTGTACACATGCATGCAAGTGTGGTGGTGTGTGTACATGTGTGGTGCACTTCCTGTGTTGCATGTGATGTCTGGCTCACCTTTGGCTGCTCATGCTGTTGTATGTGTATGGATGGTGGTGGCAGTTGCGATATGGCTGTGGTATGGCTCATGTGTGCGAGTTGTAATGACATGTGTGTTGGGGATTGTGATGACATGTCTGAGGCTTGCCAATGCCACTCATGTACAACTGTCATGTGTGTATGTGTCCATTGTACAGTGCCCTGATGCCTGTGTTTTTTTTCTCCCTGTCTGCAGCGTCAACTGATGAAGAGGGCGGAGAAGGTGCTGTGGAGCACAGCGGCGGGTATCCCACCGCCAGCCGGAGACGCAAGGCCCGGCCCCCCTCCCATGTGATCTCGTCAGGGAGTGAGGAGTCCGGTGCCGCGTCCCAGGCCGCAGCTGCCGGGGGGAGGTCCAAGAGGCGGAGGTTGGAGTTTGACTCCTCGGCAGCAGAAGGGGCAGCTGGGACCACAAAGGGCCCAACTGGGGAAGATGGCACGGAGTCATCCAGGTTGGTGGGGGGTTTGGTGGAGGAGGAGGCCGTGCAAAGAACCAGAGACGGGGGCTGGAGGTGGGGATCCCACTGGTGCTAGTGGTGCAGTGCAGGACCAGGGACAGGAGGTAGCACAGGCCGCCGCGGAGGTGCCTGTGTGCAATCCTGTCCCAGATCCTGTCCCTGCATCATCTTACACCCACAGGGATGCCTACGTCCAGACCCGTTTTCAGGCAGGGGATGAGCTCACGTCAACTGGCCTTCCTCTGCCTGCGGACGTGGCTATCCAGGTCCGGGTTGAGCCTGTCCTGGCTGGTGTGGCGTTGCGTCAACGGGCCATGCGAGGTGACCTGCAGTCTTTTCATGAAGAGACTGCAAGTCATCTCGAATGGCTCGTTGACCACGTCAGCCTGCTGGGACAATTCACCCAGGCCGGCTTCCACCGTCTGATGGGGCTTGCTCCGACCCCCTCCTCAACTGGACCCCCTACGCGCCAGTCGTCCTCTGTGCCATCTTCCCACCCATCAGTCACCTGGGTGCCCTGTGGAGCTGCCTCTGACGGTGCGGCCAGGCTGGTGGAGGAGGCATCCCTACCACAGTCGGGAGTCGGACGTCCAGCAGGGGTGACCACATCAACGACTGCACCCCAGCAGGCGGAGGATGTGCAGGCAGCAGGAGGCAGTGCACGGGCAGAGGCACAGCAGCAGCAGCAATGTGGTGGGAGCCATGAAGGCTTGGGGCCTTCAACATCGGAGGGGCAGGCATCGGCCGGAGGGCAGGAGGACCCAGGACAGAGAGTGTCTTCCGTGTGGCAGCGGTTGGGCCACGCCATAGATGCGGAGCGGCAGCGGGCAGAAGAGGCACGGCTCACAATGGTCAGGGCGGAGAACTCCATGCGGAGGGCCCTGAGGCGGCCCAAGTGCCTCGAGGCAATCCGCAGGGGTTTAGAGGTAGAGACGTCGACGGCCCTGCGGACCCTCGGGGCCATGGAGGAGGACCACCTCCGGGACATTGAGGAGAAGTTCGATGATGCCCTGGCCCGGGACATCCACAAGTGAGCCCTGAAACTAGCCCGCTGCCCTTGTACATAGTTATGTAGGTAGTGTTAGGTTTCATTTTTGTTTTTATTTTATTTGGACCTTTCGGACATTGGCCACATTTTTGTATATAGTTTATTTTATTAGTTAGTGTAGTTAGATAGGTTTCCTTTATTTTGTTGGGATAATGGACCCTGGCTTGTTCCCATGTACATAGTTCACAGTTGGATGGAGCAATGGAGCAATGGCTTTCTTTTTTATTTCCCATTGGATTTTGTTTTGTGGACATTGACTTTGGACAACATTACTTTGGAATTTTATTTTTGGTTTTGCTTTTTTTAACGGACATGCTTCTTTTCATTTTTGTACATTCACGTTTCTGTTTCTTCATTTTTTATTCTATGTATGTTTCCTTTAATACATATTTTTTTGGTGAACTTCAATGTGTGGTATCTCATTGGTTTCATGCATTTCATGATACGTGTTTTGAGATTCACTGACACCCATTGGGTGTATGTGAGGGAAATGTGTTTGTTTCAGAACTTTCAATTGGTGTTCTGTGATGTAATTGCAAATTATGAGTGGGTGGATGCAATACTCGTGTGGGTGTTTTGCATTTGGAGGCTGACCATAGGGACCAGGGATCTAGATTGTGATGACATGTTGGCTGGGGAACATGAGTTGCACATGGGTGGGGGCCTGCTGGCAGGTGCCCCACAGTGCTGGGGGGTGGGGGTGGTGGGGAACATGAGTTGGACATGGGTGGGGGCCTGCTGGCAGGTGCCCCACATTGCTGGGGGGTGCGGGTGGTGGGGAACATGAGTTGGACATGGGTGGGGGCCTGCTGGCAGGTGCCCCACAGTGCTGGGGGGTGGGGGTGGTGGGAGACATGGGTGGGGGCCTGCTGGCAAGTGCCCCACAGTGCTGGGGGGTGGGGGTGGTGGGGAACATGAGTTGGACATGGGTGGGGGCCTGCTGGCAGGTGCCCCACAGTGCTGGGGCGTGGGGGTGGTGGGGAACATGAGTTGGATATGGGTGGGGGCCTGCTGGCAGGTGCCCCACAGTGCTGGGCGGGTGGGGGTGGTGGGAGACATGGGTGGGGGCCTGGTGGTGGATGCCCCTGCACTGCTGGGGGTGGGGGTGGTGGGGAACATGAGTTGGACATGGGTGGGGGCCTGCTGGCAGGTGCCCCACAGTGCTGGGGGGTGTGGGTGGTGGGGAACATGAGTTGGACATGGGTGGGGGCCTGCTGGCAGGTGCCCCACAGTGCTGGGGGGTGGGGGTGGTGGGGAACATGAGTTGGACATGGGTGGGGGCCTGCTGGCAGGTGCCCCACAGTGCTGGGGGGTGGGGCTGGTGGGAGACATGGGTGGGGGCCTGGTGGAGGCTGCCCCTGCACTGCTGGGGGGTGGGGGTGGTGGGAGACATGGGTGGGGGCCTGGTGGAGGCTGCCCCTGGTGACTGGGGGGTGGGGGTGCTGGGAGACATGGGTGGGGGCCTGGTGGTGGGTGCCCCTGCACTGCTGGGGGGTGGGGGTGGTGGGGAACATGAGTTGGACATGGGTGGGGGCCTGCTGGCAGGTGCCCCACAGTGCTGGGGGGTGGTGGGGAACATGAGTTGGACATGGGTGGGGGCCTGCTGGCAGGTGCCCCACAGTGCTGGGGGGTTGGGGTGGTGGGAGACATGGGTGGGGGCCTGATGGAGGCTGCCCCTGCACTGCTGGGGGGTGGGGGTGGTGGGAGACATGGGTGGGGGCCGGGTGGTGGGTGCCCCTGCACTGCTGGGGGGTGGGGGTGGTGGGGAACATGAGTTGGACATGGGTGGGTGCCTGCTGGCAGGTGCCCCACAGTGCTGGGGGGGGTGGTGGGGAACATGAGTTGGACATGGGTGGGGGCCTGCTGGCAGGTGCCCCACAGTGCTGGGGGGTGGGGGTGGTGGGGAACATGAGTTGGACATGGGTGGGGGCCTGCTTGCAGGTGCCCCACAGTGCTGGGGGGTGGGTGTGGTGGGAGACAAACAGTGCTGGGGGGTGGGGGTGGTGGGGAACATGAGTTGGACATGGGTGGGGGCCTGCTGGCAGGTGCCCCACAGTGCTGGGGGGGGTGGTGGGGAACATGAGTTGGACATGGGTGGGGGCCTGCTGGCAGGTGCCCCACAGTGCTGGGGGTGGGGGTGGTGGGAGACAAACAGTGCTGGGGGGTGGGGGTGGTGGGGAACATGAGTTGGACATGGGTGGGGGCCTGCTGGCAGGTGCCCCACAGTGCTGGGGGGGGTGGTGGGGAACATGAGTTGGACATGGGTGGGGGCCTGCTGGCAGGTGCCCCACAGTGCTGGGGGGTGGGGGTGGTGGGGAACATGAGTTGGACATGGGTGGGGGCCTGCTTGCAGGTGCCCCACAGTGCTGGGGGGTGGGTGTGGTGGGGAACATGAGTTGGCCATGGGTGGGGGCCTGCTGGCAGGTGCCCCACAGTGCTGGGGGTGGGGGTGGTGGGAGACAAACAGTGCTGGGGGGTGGGGGTGGTGGGGAACATGAGTTGGACATGGGTGGGGGCCTGCTGGCAGGTGCCCCACAGTGCTGGGGGGTGGGGGCGGTGGGGAACATGAGTTGGACATGGATGGGGGCCTGCTGGCAGGTGCCCCACAGTGCTGGGGGGTGGGGGTGGTGGGGAACATGAGTTGGACATGGGTGGGGGCCTGCTGGCAGGTGCCCCACAGTGCTGGGGGGTGGGGGTGGTGGGAGACATGGGTGGGGGCCTGGTGGAGGCTGCCCCTGCACTGCTGGGGGGTGGGGGTGGTGGGAGACATGGGTGGGGGCCTGGTGGAGGCTGCCCCTGCACTGCTGGGGGGTGGGGGTGGTGGGAGACATGGGTGGGGGCCTGGTGGAAGCTGCCCCTGGTGGCTGGGGGGTGGGGGTGCTGGGAGACATGGGTGGGGGCCTGGTGGAGGCTGCCCCTGGTGGCTGGGGGGTGGGGTGGTGGGAGACATTGGTGGGGGCCTGGTGGAGGCTGCCCCTGCACTGCTGGGGGGTGGGGGTGGTGGGAAACATGAGTTGGACATGGGTGGGGGCCTGGTGGTGGGTGCCCCTGGTGGCTGGGGGTGCAGGGGGACATGCGTTGGTGGGCAGTAGTGCAAGTTGACATGTGGGTTGGCTGGTGGGCATGGCCATGGTGGATGGGGTGTCTGCAGGACATGTGCTGGGTAGGCTCCTGTGGTGTGAGCCACCTGCAGGGGCCATGGAGGGTGTAGAGGGAACACCTGGGAGGACCCACACGTGCAATTCACGTGTGCTGCTCCCGGCGCACCCCTGTAATACACGTACCCTGATGAGATCGCGTGTGGAACTTCCCGCACACTCCTGGAATACACGTACCCCGCTCAATCGCGTGTGTAACTTCCCGCGCACCCCCGAAATACACGTACCCCGCTCAATCGCGTGTGTAACTTCCCGCGTGCCCCCGAAATACACGTACCCCGCTCAATCGCATGTGTGACTTCCCGCGTACCCCTGTAATACACGTACCCCGCTCAATCGCGTGTGTGACTTCCCGCGCGCCCCCAAAATACACATACCCCGCTCAATCGCGTGTGTAACTTCCCGCGTGCCCCCGAAATACACATACCCCGCTCAATCGCGTGTGTAACTTCCCGCGCGCCCCCGAAATACACGTACCCCGCTCAATCGCGTGTGTAACTTCCCGCGCGCCCCCGAAATACACGTACCCCGCTCAATCGCGTGTGTAACTTCCCGCGCGCCCCCGAAATACACGTACCCCGCTCAATCGCGTGTGTAACTTCCCGCGTGCCCCTGAAATACACGTACCCCGCTCGCACAGGCCCAATTGCTGTATGTTGCCACTTTTGTGATGTGCTGGGACTCTACCGCCTGCCTTCGTGCGGCGGACGTGTTTCAGCTTGTGCGTGTCTTTGGCTGTGCGTGGCTTTGCCCTATTCGATTCCATGAATACGTGTGGTTCGAGTGCGTCTGGGCGTTCCGTCTGCTTCCCTGCAGTATATCCCCAGTTACGCCCTTATTTTTGCGCGTTGTTCCCCATTCCGCGCGTTACGCCCCGTGTCCCGCCCACTTTCTGGTGTATGCGCCGAGGTTGTGCGCTTTCACTGTGCGCGTCGCGCACGCCTTTCGGGATGTTGCAGTGACTTGTGCGCCATGCACGGGTTTGGCGCACATCCAGAGGTGTACACGCGCAGGGACTTCCATGAATCGCACGCGTGCGCGTGTGCTTGTTTTTTCCGCTTGCGACTGCTTGCGCCTGCTTGCGCCTGCTTGCGCCTGCATGCGCGAAGATTTTCGGCGCACGTTTGTTCCATGAATCGGCCCCTAAAAGTGAATTTCAGAATGGCTCAAATAGAAGCCACATTCTCAGAGCTAGTGCAATATCTGGAGGCAAAGTTATATGCACATTGGACATGGTCATCAAATAAAGCCACAGAATGGCATGACCGCATTTATGGTGAAGTACAGAAAGAACCATTAGACAGCATTTTTGCAGAAGGCACCATAATTCAGGTCTGCCTTTTGAGACTATTAAATGCAGCTGATAAACATGCAGAGAAAGATTGTCTGATACGGCTATGCGCCAAGACATGCTTTATCTTGAATAGGTCCCTGCGAATGCAAGAAAATGATACTAATCTGATTAACAGGTTAAAAGCTGATCTAGATGGGTGTTAGGGAGAATTCTCTGTTTAGGCTGAATTTCCTAACCTTGTGAGTCCCCCAGCAGCTTTGCTGGATTTTTGGGGTTTATTTTTTTCTCCTGCCAAGAGTGAGACTCTTTTACCCTCACTCTTGGGCATGACTTGAGAGTGTTTCTGTGACTTGCTATGTGCTTATGGGCTATGGGGTATTTTTTCCCCATAGGCTATCATTGGTTTTTGAATGTGTGTTACACAGCACCCTCAGTGCAGTAACACAGGGGTGTCATAGAGACCCCCAAACATAGACTCCACACCCTGGGACTGACTACTGTCTCCCTGGGTCTGTAAAGTCACCATTGACTTTACTAGTCTTAATTTAGGAACTTAACCAGTACAAACCATCATACTGTGGAAGTACTGGTAGGGGCAATTAGATTGCCCCTGGGTCTGTTGTCGAGGGGGTACTGTCCCGTCCCCCCTCGCCGAGTTTCTGGCTGGTGGCAGTGGATACCATGGAAATATTCTACCGGAATATTTCCCAATGGGATTTCCCATTGATTTTAATGCACCACTTTTTGGTGCAATGTTAAAGATCCCGCCGGTTTATTTATTTAATATAAATTCACCGGTTGGGATTTTTTGCCGGAACTCGCCGCCAAAATGGCGTCTAGGTTCACTTCAGTAACCCTGAACCCGAGTCGAGCCTTTGTTCCACTTTTGGCGGGCTTCTGCACAGAAGCCCTCCAAAGTGGTGCCATTCTGTCTGGGTACCACAGGGGGTGTGGGAAGGGGTTTAGGCACTCGGGACTGAGTTGCCTTGCCAACTCATGTCGCACTCTGGTGTGATTGGCCCAAGTGGTGAGCCGCCCCGCTCACCACTTAGCATGTTTGGGTGACAGCTAGGCTGTATGAATGGGGGTTTGCTGCATAAAAGCAGGGTTTTTGGGACTGGTTCTTCAGAAGTCACCACAGGACCTAAGAAGCCGAAGAGGGAGAAGCCGAGCCGACCTGCCAAGACGACACCACCGGGGGAGCCCTGCGGAACCGTCTCACCACTTTTCCCAACGACAGAGCAGATCTCCAGCCGGGAGAGTCTCCCTCCCTTGACTGGTGGGGACAACCAGTTTCTGTCTTCTTTTCGCCTCCCTGAAGCATCTCGTGGCCGCCTTACCTGTGCCAAGCACCCCGGCAACCGGGATACCACTTTATACCCCAACCGCAAAATAGGGGTAACATCCTTTTAACCGGAAAACTCCATGGCTGGTTCCACGTCGAGATCTTCTCTTCCTCTGGACGACGCCGCGACTTGCACCCACTACCAGGAACAACTTCCCCCGCTGGAGGATCCTTTCCATTTTAAAGGTACCGTGTTCCGCCCGGCTTCCCTTGCCACCGATTGTACGGGGTAGATTTAGCCCTCGGCTCTCGAACCTGGGTAAGCCTGGGACACCCTAACTAAACTTTTCTAAACTTAGTAAAACCTTTTCTACTCACCTGTAAAGACTTGTGACATTGTGTGATCTTTGACATCTTCTCGCCTGGCTTGCCCTAGAGTGGGCCTTGCAACCGAACTTCCTTGCTCCTCAATAGACTGCCTTTCTAACCTCACTGTGAATCTCTGAAAAGTGTTTTACCTTGCTGTTTTCATTACTTCTGCCTTTTCCCTCCCTTTTTAACTAACTTGTTGGAGTGCCATCTAACGTTAAGCGCTCACCTCTGTTTGGAAATACGTGGTGTTAACTTAGATTTGTCCAACAAATAACTAGGGATGTACATATAAGTAATAGTGACTGTGTTTTGACTTACTTACCTTTTCTGTGCTAGTGTAATTTATGAGTGTGTCTTTTAAATAAATAATTACATACTTTTACACCTAGCTCTGGTCAGTGTTTGCTTGTACTACTGTGCCTCTGTACATATTATGTATGCTCTATATACTGCCTAACTCTTCTTGAGAGAAGTCTGACTGCTCAGCCACAGCTACCAGGTAAATCTGGGTGGTACAGACTGCTACCAAGTGGGTTTACTGCCAAACACCTGTAGTCTTAAATCTTTTGCAGTGGTCCCAGAGGGAACTGCACAGGTTTCTGCCTAACACTGGTGTACAGCAGTGGGATTTGTATTGAGTATACACTTTAGTGTACTTTTGAGATACCTCAGTGCAACTAACCACAAAGCTTAAGCACAAAAAGAAAAAGTCATTTTCTAACATGTCTGCTATGGAAAGTTATAGTCAAGAGTCCCTTGCTACAAAAACTCTGATTGTTTAAGAGTTCTTTGTAAGCATAAGAATCTCATGACTAAAGGAAAGAAAATGGAGCTAATAGAAAGGTTGTTAGAAAACCAAAGTCTGGATGATGATTCAGAGGAACCTACCACTCCAGCAAATGTAGAGAACAGCAATGATATTGATATTGAACAAAGTATTGATGATCTTGGGTCAGAAACAGAAGAGGAAGATGAAACTGCTATAGATGTTCCCTCTAGGCCTCTCTCTGCCTTACCAGCTGTACCTACTGGACCTTTGCCAGGTCCCACATTTAGTCCTCAATACTATGAACTAGAGAAAATGAAACTGGAATTAGAGTACAAGAAACATAATACTCAAACTGACAAAGAACTAAGGCTACGAGAAATGGAGCTCAAGTATGAGCTAGAAATGAAGAAATTGTCTGTTGAGAATGCTTCTCTCTCTGGCTCCTCTAGAAGTTCCAGTCCTAAAAGACCCCAGATGCCTAAAGAACTGATTGGTATGTATGAGCCTAGGTTGGATGTGTTGGATTGGTTGTCTATGTTTGAGTATAATCATGGGCTCCAGAACATCACAGGTAATGAGTTACTCACCTGGTTGTTCTCTAGGCTCCCCCCTGTTGCAACTGATGCCGTAATGGAGTTGGGGGAGGAGGATAGGAAAGAGTATGAATGTGTGAAACTAGCTTTGATAGCTAGGTTTGGGAAGACCCCTTCCCAGTATCTTAGGTGGTTTAGAAGCCTCAAAAAGCATGATGGTACCCCGTGGGCTACCTGGGTGTGTGAAGGGTTGAAAAACTTAGAGGGATGGATTAAGGGTTACAAAGTGAACACTTATGAAGGAATGAGAAATCTTGTAATGATGGAGTCAATTTATGATGCCTGCTCTCCTGAGCTTAGACAGCACTTGGCTGATTCACAGGAATTAGATCCTAGAAAGCTAGCTAAGGCTGCTGACTTGTGGGTTGCCAACAGGGCTACTCACAAGGATTCTGGGGTAACTCAGAAGCAGGATGAGGGGAGACAGCCTAAGAAAGACTCCAAAGAGAATTCTAATAATTCCAATTCCAAAGAGGGCCCCAAACCACACCATAAGGGTAAGCCACCTGGGAAACCACAGCAGAGTAGTATACCTTCTGGTGCCAAACCAGAAGGAGGTCAGAACAAGCCTCCATTCCAAAGGACCTTTGGATCCTGTTATGTTTGTAAGGCTACTGACCATGTGAAAGGAGATCCCAGATGTAAGGGTAAACCTTCAGGGATCCAGCTTGTCTCCTTAGCCTTCGCTCCAGAGAAGGAAGTCCCTATGGCAAGTGGAAACCTTCTGCTACTGGCTGATGAACCCACTGGAGTCTCAGCCAGTGTTTCTTTAGTCTCTCTGGGGTTGTGGGAACAACAGAATTTAGATGTCTATAATTCTATCCCAGATAATACTAAAGAGTATTATAAGGACAGTGTCCACGTGAATGGTCAGGAGACTCCTGCCATCAGGGACACTGGGGCCAGCATAACTGTGGTGGATGAATCATTTTTCAAGGCAGAAGATGTTGCTAAGGCACCCACATGCCTCACCAAGTTAGCTGGAGGGCCTGTGCAGATGTGTCCCCAGTTACCAGTTCTCATCCAGTGTAATGATATGGCTGTGAAGATACCTGTCAGTATACAATGTGAAGTACCAGGAAGGGTTCTATTGGGTAATGACCTGAAAGCTCTTGGAGTTGTGTCACATACCCCCAGACCTCCTAGTAAAAGGATACAGGAGCTCACCAAACCTGCAAGAGAGAAAACCCTGCAAGGTTTATCTCAGGAGAGGATGACAGAAATCACTCCTCTCCCACTGGAGCAACTTACTGCAGTAACTACCAGATCAAGAGCAAAGGGGCAACCCAAGACTCCTAGAAAAAAACCTACAGCAAGCACTCCAGTGCTTCCAACAAGTACTTCCCCGAGGTTGTCCAAAGTTACACCTGTAACTCCACCTCCAGCTGAGGCTGAGAGGGAGGTACAACCCTGTCTGGTTGAACTAGACTCTGAAGAAGAGCTAGTAGGAGGCCCAGAACTTATTGGAGACCTGGAACCGGCTGACCATCCTGAGCTGCAGTCTTTACTGGCAGAAGGTGGACCCAGCAGGTCAGCTTTTCGTAAGGGACAAAGAGAATGTCCAACTCTGGAGGGCCTTCGCCAACAGGCAGCTTCTCAGGCTGATGGGCAAGAGCCTGGGAAGTATAGGTTACACTGGGAAGATGGCCTCTTCTACAGTGAACCAACTGGATCTGATCCTGGAGCCTACCAACGCCAAATAGTGCCCCAAGAGAACAGACAACAGTCTTGCAACTAGCCCACGAGATTCCTTTGGCTGGTCACTTGAGTTTCAAGAAGACCAAGAAAGGCTCTCTCTCTACTTTTATTGGCCAAAGATGGGGGCTGAAGTAGATAGATATTGCAGGAGCTGCCATACCTGCCAGACCTCTGGTAAGGTTGGTTCCAAGAATGTGGCACCGTCAGTGCCTCTCACAGTTGTGGGAGTCCCATTTGAGAGGGTAGGGATTGACATTGTTGGTCCCCTTGATCCTCCAACCTCCTCAGGCAACAGGTTTATCCTTGTTGTAGTAGACCATGCTACTAGGTACCCTGAGGCAATTCCTATGAGGACTGTTACAGCTCCGACTGTAGCTAAGGCCCTCCTTGGTATTTTTACCAGGGTTGGGTTTCCTAAGGAGGTGATCTCTGACAGGGGGTCAAATTTTATGCCCCACTACATGAAAGGCATGTGGAAAACCTGCGGAGTTACCTACAAGTTCTCAACCGCATACCACCTTCAGACAAACGGGTTGGTAGAAAGGTTTAACAAAACCATGAAGAGCATGATAGGTGCTTTAGAAGAACCCCTTAAAAAGAAGTGGGACCTTCTACTGCCATGCCTTCTCTTTGCTTATAGAGAATTCCCTCAGGAGGGAGTAGGTTACTCTCCCTTTGAACTTCTCTATGGCCATCCAGTCAGAGGCCCCTTGGCCCTGATTAAGGAGGGGTTGGAGAGTGCTCCTTCCCCCAAGCCAGTCAGAGTGACTGACTATGTGATAGGTCTCCGAAGGAGAATGTCACACATGATGGCAGAAGCAAGTGACAACTTGAAAGCTGGACAAGCTCTGATCAAACATTGGCATGATCAGAAGGCTAACATGGTTGAGTTTACTCAAGACCAGCTAGTTCCAGTTATGCTTCCAACAAGGCAGAGGGCCTTGCAAGACAAATGGATGGGACCCTTCAAGGTTGTGGGAAAACTTGGAGAGGTCAACTATCTGGTGGATCTGGGCAAACCCAGGGAAGCTCCCAGAGTCTTCCACACCAACCGCCTCAAAGCCTAGGTCTCTAGACCAGAAGTAGGAGCCTTGCTTCTAGCTTCAACAGAAGAGGAGGAGGAGAGTGAAGCTCTCCCTGACCTCCTAAGAGGCTTACCTTTGGACGAAAAGGTTGAAGGAGTTAATCTCTCTTCAGATCTGACCCCTGAGCAACAGGAGGAGTGCAACACTATGTTAAATCACTCTGCCCCTCTGTTCTCACTTTCACCAGGCTTGACCCCTTGGGGACAGCATGATATACTCACTGGTGACTGTCTGCCAGTCAAAAGCAGAGGATACAGAATGTCAGAACATGTCAGAACCCACATCAAAGGTGAGGTCAAGAAGATGCTTGATCTCGGGGTAATAGAGCCCTCTACTAGTCCATGGTCTAGCCCAGTGGTGTTAGTACCAAAGGCAGGATCCAAAGAGTTGAGATTCTGTGTGGACTATAGAGCTCTTAATGCAGTCACCAAGACTGATGCCCACCCTTTGCCAAGGACAGATGAGTTGGTGGATAAACTTGGTGCAGCCAAGTACCTCAGCACACTGGACCTTACGTCAGGCTATTGGCAAATAGCCCTGACAGACCATGCCAAGGAGAAAACTGCATTTTCTACCCCAGTTGGCCTATACCAATTCAAGGTTATGCCTTTTGGACTAAAAAATGCACCTGCAACATTCCAAAGGATGGTGAACCAAGTTCTAGCTGGGATGGAGGAATTCTGCATGGCATACTTGGATGACATTGCAGTCTTCAGCCACTCCTGGGAGGAACATGTGACCCACTTAGGACATGTGTTGCAGGCTCTTGAGCAGGCCAATCTGACCATAAAGGCAAGCAAATGCCAAATTGGACAGAGTAAAGTGGTCTACCTTGGACATGAGGTAGGAGGTGGAGAGATAAGGCATTTGCTCAGCAAGATTGAAGCTGTGCAAAATTGGACAACACCTACTACTCAGACCCAGGTGAGAGCCTTCTTAGGCCTCACTGGGTATTACAGGAATTTAATTGAGAACTATGGGACCATAGCTTCTCCTCTGAATGTGATCTCCTCTCCAAAATTCCCTAAGAAGGTCAAATGGAATGAGGAATGCAATCAGGCCTTTGAAAACTTGAAGAAAGCTCTTTGCCAAGCTCCAGTACTCCGAGCTCCTGACTACCACCAAACTTTCATTGTGCAAACTGATGCTTCCAATGTAGGTATAGATGCAGTTCTTAGCCAACTGGATGAGAAGGGTAGGGAACACCCCATTTGCTTCATCAGTAGAAAACTGAAGGATCCTGAAACAAGGTGGGCAACAATAGAAAGAGAATGCTTTGCTATTGTGTGGGCACTGAAGAAGTTTAGGCCATACTTGTATGGTTCTACTTTTGTCATTCAGACTGACCACCAACTCTTGAGATGGTTAATGCAAATGAAAGGGGAAAATCCAAAACTATTGAGATGGTCAATCTGCCTCCAAGGGTTTGATTTCACCATTGAGCACAGGTCAGGGTGTCACCATCAAAATTCTGATGGACTCTCTAGGATGTATGTCATCGACTAGAGGTATGAGGTTCATCCAGGAGTGGATTTAAATCCTCCTGTCCCTTAGTCTGGGGGGGGGGCGAGTGTTAGGCAGAATTCTCTGTTTAGGCTGAATTTCCTAACCTAGTGAGTCCCCCAGCACCTTTGCTGGATTTTTGGGGTTTATTTTTTTCTCCTGCCAAGAGTGAGACTCTTTTACCCTCACTCTTGGGCATGACTTGAGAGTGTTTCTGTGACTTGCTATGTGCTTATGGGCTATGGGGTATTTTTCCCCATAGGCTATCATTGGTTTTTGAATGTGTGTTACACAGCACCCTCAGTGCAGTAACACAGGGGTGTCATAGAGACCCCCAAACATAGACTCCACACCCTGGGACTGACTACTGTCTCCCTGGGTCTGTAAAGTCACCATTGACTTTACTAGTCTTAACTTAGGAACTTAACCAGTACAAACCATCATACTGTGGAAGTACTGGTAGGGGCAATTAGATTGCCCCTGGGTCTGCTGTCGAGGGGGTACTGTCCCGTCCCCCCTCGCCGAGTTTCTGGCTGGTGGCAGTGGATACCGGAATATTTCCCAATGGGATTTCCCATTGATTTTAATGCACCACTTTTTGGTGCAATGTTAAAGATCCCGCCGGTTTATTTATTTAATATAAATTCACTGGTTGGGATTTTTTGCCAGAACTCGCCGCCAAAATGGCGTCTAGGTTCACTTCAGTAACCCTGAACCCGAGTCGAGCCTTTATTCCACTTTTGGTGGGCTTCTGCACAGAAGCCCTCCAAAGTGGTGCCATTCTGTCTGGGTACCACAGGCGGTGTGGGAAGGGGTTTAGGCACCCTGGACTGAGTTGCCTTGCCAACTCATGTCGCACTCTGGTGTGATTGGCCCAAGTGGTGAGCCGCCCCGCTCACCACTTAGCATGTTTGAGTGACAGCTAGGCTGTATGAATGGGGGTTTGCTGCATAAAAGCAGGGTTTTTGGGACTGGTTCTTCAGAAGTCGCCACAGGACCTAAGAAGCCGAAGAGGGAGAAGCCGAGCCGACCTGCCAAGACGACACCACCGGTGGAGCCCTGCGGAACCATCTCACCACTTTTCCCAATGACAGAGGAGATCTCCAGCCGGGAGAGTCTCCTTCCCTTGACTGGTGGGGACAACCAGTTTCTGTCTTCTTTTCGCCTCCCTGAAGCATCTCGTGGCCGCCTTGCCTGTGCCAAGCACCCCGGCAACCGGGATACCACTTTTTACCTCAACCGCGAAAGAGGGGTAACATCCTTTTAACCGGAAAACTCCATGGCTGGTTTCTTCCCTGGTAGTGCAACGACCTTCAGCTTTCCTCCACGTCGAGATCTTCTCTTCCTATGGACGACGCCGTGACTTGCACCCACTACCAGGAACAACTGCCCCCGCTGGAGGATCCTTTCCATTTTAAAGGTACCGTGTTCCGCCCGGCTTCCCTTGCCACCGATTGTACGGGGTAGATTTAGCTTCGGCTCTCAAACCTGGGTAAGCCTGGGACACCCTAACTAAACTTTTCTAAACTTAGTAAAACCTTTTCTACTCACCTGTAAAGACTTGTGACATTGTGTGATCTTGGACATCTTCTCGCCTGGCTTGCCCTAGAGTGGGCCTGGCAACCGAACTTCCTTGCTCCTCAATAGACTGACTTTCTAACCTCACTGTGAATCTCTGAAAAGTGTTTTACCTTGCTGTTTTCATTACTTCTGCCTTTTCCCTCCCTTTTTAACTAACTTGTTGGAGTGCCATCTAACGTTAAGCGCTCACCTCTGTTTGGAAATACGTGGTGTTAACTTAGATTTGTCCAACAAATAACTAGGGATGTACATATAAGTAATAGTGACTGTGTTTTGACTTACTTACCTTTTCTGTGCTAGTGTAATTTATGAGTGTGTCTTTTAAATAAATAATTACATACTTTTACACCTAGCTCTGGTCAGTGTTTGCTTGTACTACTGTGCCTCTGTACATATTATGTATGCTCTATATACTGCCTAACTCTTCTTGAGAGAAGTCTGACTGCTCAGCCACAGCTACCAGGTAAATCTGGGTGGTACAGACTGCTACCAAGTGGGTTTACTGCCAAACACCTGTAGTCTTAAATCGTTTGCAGTGGTCCCAGAGGGAACTGCACAGGTTTCTGCCTAACAATGGGGCAAGTAAAAAAGAGGAAATGTTAAGAGCAGAATTGGAGGTATGTCAAAAAGACTTGCAGTTAAAATGTAGGGATCTTGATACTCAATTGTCTAAAAGCAAGAAACAGTTTGAGGATAGTGAACAAGAATTGGTACATTTAAAAGCATTTCTAGACCATATTAGACAAGACAAAGATGAGGTTGTTTTGGAAATGCAGATTTTGCAAAACGAACATTGTGAAAAAGAAAGTGATCTCCAAAATGTTGAACAGGAAATGGTTAAAATGTTTAAAGAAAGAGACAAGAGAAACAAAGAATTCAATGAATGCCAAATGCAAATGTGCGATATGCAGGAGGTAATTAATAAAATTAGTGATGAAAACAACTATTTGCAAAAAGAGGCAGATAGGCTCCTTAAGAAGTGTAAGGATTTGGAACAGCAAATATCCATTTCCAGGTCCCAGGATAGACGGCAGGGCACCACATTCAATGGAGTTGAGCTGAATCCTATTTCTACCCAAAGAGCTAGTGCCCCAGTGATTGGGCCGGTGACTGAACTTGGTTGCAGCACCCTTGGGGGATTTGATATACCCATTGGGGGCCACCACCAATCCCATGCACATGAAACTAGGATTGAATCACAAAGTAGTGCAATTCCGTGCATAGCACCAAATAGCCCCATAAAGATAATGAAATCCATCAAAGCTCTGATAAAACCATTTAAAAAGGGAGGGGAGTGCTGCATAGAGGACCACTTAGAATCAGTACATGATATGTTTAAAGCCCTCCAGATACCTAAGGAACAATACAGACAATATTTTCATTTAACTCTGGATGCCCCCACAGACAGTATCATTAGGGGATTAAATGAACAGCAGAATATGACATGGGCTGAGTTTGAAAAAGAGATTAGACGTCATTTTTCTCCTTTCCAATCATTGCAGAGGCGAAAAAGGTTGCTTACACAATCACTGCTGGGCCTAATACATCCCCTCGCCAGTTTTTGCAAGACTTAAAAAGAGCTTTTTCCCGTTTTGATGTATCTTTTGACCCCAATTCCAATGAGTTTAAAACTGCCTACTACTATGGACTACAGAAAGACATCATATACCAGTTGGTCCGTGAATTTGACCGTGACAAATCACTTGAATGGATTATACACCAAAGCACAAAACTATATGAGGTACTCTATTGTCAGGGTAGAGAAAATGATAAAAATGAAAGACACTAGACCAGAAACTAAAGAACCCTCAGCAACAGTTATGGAAATCAGGTCAGCCAAAATGTCCCTTGAGTCTGCTCAAAGTCCACGTAAAAATAATTTGACACCTGAACAAAGGGGTAATCGTCACTCCCTGCACCAATGTTTCAATCACATGACACTAGTAATAGAGATAATTACATTAGCCCTAGGTACTTAGGAGATAAACATTGGGCAGGCTATCAGCCTGATATGTCAGGTATGAATAATAATCAGAGACAAAGTCAGGATCAAAGAAATAATGGTGCCTACCAGACAGTGGGGACACAGACTAGATTTCATCCCAACACCATGATATATGGTAATCAGGAAAGACCCCGATATGTGGGTCGGTTTACTGATAATAAGAATCAACATAGGGGTCAGTACCCACAACGTGAGAGACAGGACATGAGGCAGAATATGAATTCCCCTCCACGTCAATACAATGATTCACCACCACCAGGGGACTACAACCAAAGGATGGGTGCACCTCGCTCCCCTCCACATGTGAATCAAGAGTTCAGAAGCAATCCCAATAGAAATCATTCTCCGGAGAGGTATTAGAATAGATTCAATCAGGGGGAAAACAACCAATATCGATCTAGGCCACAGAGAGAGGATTCTAGAGAAATGGAAAGATTCCAGTGTCTTGAGGCCCAAGTGAAAATGTTGGCTGTGCAAATAGCAAAGCTCTGTACAGCACAAAAACAGTCATCAAAGGAGGGGGCAGAAGGCCATAGCACTGACCGGGTAGATTCTGATAAGTGACTAAGTATTTATGATGCAGTGCCAAGAAAACAGATTGCTCTGATGTGATTTTGCATAATGGCTCCTAATGATTTAAAAATTAAAGTACCAGCAAATGAGCATGTGACAGAAAGTGCAAATACTTATAAAAAAGAAGTTCGGTTTAACCTAGAGCTAAATCAAACATTGGAGATTTGTACAAATGATAAAGGAAAACCTGAAATTCCCAAAGAACAAAGAGACAGATTTAAGAAAAATGACTCATGCATGGGGAATACCAGTGAACAGGGAGCAAGTGGGGATGCTATAACTCCTTCTCTGGGCAATAAGAACAATAACCAAACACAGGCAGAAAAAATAAATACTCAAAAGGAGGGTACAGTTCAATCACCCGAAGAATTTGTTGAGCCACGTATTTATGAAGAAGTTAAAAGGACTAATACCATACTAAATAACTACAAATGCACAGAGTTAGACAATGACACATTGCCAAGTGATGTTGTTACACATGTTCAGTTGGAGGATTGTAATGTGACCTCTGATGATACCTGGATGGATGGGCAAACAGTGGCCACACTCCAAAAAACCTCTGAACATGGGGAAATGAATAAAATCTCTCACACAGAAATGGACAGAAAGGAGGGAAAAATGTCTTTCCATTTACCTATGTGCTTAGCCAAAAGTGAAAAAGGCCTGAGAATGGTCAGTCCTGAAATCAGTAAGAATTCACACTTCGTACGTGTTTTAGCGGATGTTGAAAACAGGTATTATGCTCCCATCACTGTGGAAGAGAAATGCAGTACATTCGCAATGATTGACACTGGCGCACAGGCCACAATTATGTCCAAAGAATTGGTAAAAAGTATTAATGAGGGGAGATCTCCACAGAATCAGATCACAGTGAGGCAAAATGAAGGTCCTGTGCATAATTTTAATGGGAAGGAGGTGCCTATTATAGGTGTTACCGAGGTTGACATAAAAATAGGAAAACACAGAATGAAACAGGAGGTATTGATCTCAACTATTTGTGAAATTCCATTTCTGATGGGGACAGATTGCCTGAAAAGATTGTCTCCTCTTATAGATGGGGTAAATGGAGTACTGCGGCCCTTAACAAAAAAAACATTGAGACCTAAGAAAATAAAATCACAAAACAGCAATATAAATGAATGTCCCACCGTTGCCAAAACAAATGATGCAGTAGAGGTATATCTCCAGAATAGCTGTATAACTAGCATCACTGTTATCTTGATGTGTCAAGATAAAATGAAAAGTGAAAATGAGAAACAATATGTACAAATTTATTTAGACCCTAGGAAAAAATGGCAAACTGCAATAGATGAGCACACATTACGTTTTTATTTAAAAGAGAAGACATGCAAACAGAATACTACTCCTAAAACAGACACAGAAAAAAACATTACTACTCTTGCTGAAATACACATGGAAGATGAGCAACCATGGGTTCACATTGGTATAAATGACCGTTCTAAAGTAGTAAAAGCCATACTAGCGCTTGAACAGGAAAGAAGCTTTATTAATGAGAAATTACTGTAAAAAATAATGGAGAAGGAGGAGATCCCAAAATGTAGAATTAAAAACCAATATGTCTCTGGTTTGGACAGTCTGGACTTTGAAAATCAAATTGCAGGCAGATGCATGCTGAAGATTAGTATGGGACAGAAAACAATTTACCATAATGTGTGGATAGTGAGTGGGACACAAAATGACTTTTATATGGGCAATGATATCATGCACAGAATGTGTATGGTGTTAGATTTACTTAATCAAAAAATATGGTCACGGCTAGGAGGGCCTGCACCTGAATTTGAAGACAAAAGAAGGGCTTACCATTGCGCACAGCTGGTCCCATATGCAATTGAATTACAGCTGAGGAAGGATACTATTATCCCTACATTCACCAAGCAGGTTGCTATACCGCTAAAATGCAAAAATGGACAACAGATGAAGGATTCTGATGCATTTGTGTGCTTGAATGAATCCATAAAACAGCAAGGCCTGGATTATGAATACATCCCATTGATAGATGTTGGTGAAGGGTCTCTCAAAATTATGGTGAATAATAAAGGGTGTCAAGATATTCATTTAGAGGAAAATTCTTCATTAGGAATGGCCATACAAAAATCACATTATACTGCAGATCTAAATAACATGGTGATTGGAAATATCCCTGAAAGGTATGTGGATGCCAGGGGTGTGTTGCCAGAATACCTAGATTCTCAGCCCAAAGGAATCTTTAAAATTCAATCTGTGTACCCTTATGATTCAAATGAGACAGTGTGCTGTCATCAAAAGGATTATATAGTATTTGACTTAAATTAAAATGAAACAGAAAATCAGCCCATTGAAGTGGAAGCTGATATGCCAAAATATTTAAAAGTAGCAGCTTTACAGAGAGACACAGTCACACAGTTAGAAGAAAGCACAGAGATTCCTCCACAGGAGGATTTCCCAGAATTTACAAAAATGGTAGAGGAACAGATTTTATCAGCAGATGCATGCAATAGCGATGAAGATACAAATGAATTGAGAAAAATATTTATGGAGTTTAAAGATGTCTTTCCTAAAGATGCATATGATTGTGGACTAACTAACTTATATGTTGCCACATTACCGCAAGGGTGTAGTAGAAGCCCAGTATTTTGCGCCAGTATAGATTACCATGGGCATGTATAGAGTCATTGGCAGAGATAATAAACAATTTGGAGTCTCAGGGAATTATCAGGCCCATTCATAGCACATCCAACACATCCATTTTAGGTGTGTTTGTCGGAATTGAAACAATATTATGCCTCCTATCGTAACGATTGTATGTGTATTGGCCTACGCCAAGTTGTCTAAACATCATATGCGAACAAACTCCACGGCAAGGTCTTGACCTTAGAGAAAGTAATGTAAGTCGCCATCTTGGATTAAGCCGCCATTTTAGGTTATCTTGTTATATGGAATTCAACCTGAACATCAAAATGGAGGCCGAATGACATTCTGAGTAAGATTCTGGCCGTTGTGACCTCCGTACACATGAATAATTAATATGCCTGCAGGCCACTTGTCCGGGTCACGAACTGAGAACTTGTCCTACCGTTGACCTATATGTAAATGTACAACTATATCAGTGAAACTAATCGAAATGCATATATTACAGGATTGACCTGGCAAGGAACCCATAGGCCTGTTTCACAGACTGGTTAACCCGCCAGAGGGTTGGCCGAGGGCTGGACAAATCGTATAAAGAGCCCGAGTATTCCAATGTGCGGTCTCTCTCACTAACGCATCAAACCCTCGTTGAAGTTCGTTATGTTACTCTGAGAGCCGAATAGCTATCCATTTGTCAATTGACTTGGTAACTGTTGTAGCTTTTAAATAAAGCAATTGTATGTTCTTTGTAACCTGTGTTGGTGTGTTTCTTTTTGGGCTTCCCGGCCTCATATTATTTTTCTGTTTCCACAGTTGGCGCCCGAATAGGGACCCTCAAGATTGATGCCGGATCATTGAAGGTTGACGCAGACTATCGAACCGGGATCGAACGGTGTGATACTGCGGGCCCGACCGAACGAGACGCGATACCTCGGCAGCGCTGCATGATCCGATCCTTGGACGATAGTCGTGTGGTCTGACACGGCATCTTGACGAGGGTCCAGTTTTGAGGTGGGCAGATTTGTCGAAACCACCAAACACAAGGTAAAAGTTCTTTGGTAAACCGTACGGTCCTCCTTAGGTTTGGTCAGGTGTAGTCTTGACCCGACTCTTAATTTAACCCTGACAATTTGAATTTGGCGTATTGTATCTGCAGACACAATTATTGACCAGGTAACACCAGTCTTTTGTGAAATGCCTGGGAAATTGTCTAGCTGCTTTAGGGCTCTGTTCCGCAGCGATCGACAATCTTTGGAATTTAGCCGCCCGGCACCACAGGAGGGGTCGCCGGCATGTACTATGTACTGTAAGTATGGCATTGGACATTGGAAGTATAGTATTTAATGATATTTGGCACAGACAAACCAGACATGCCTCCGAATTTCAGTGGCCAATCAATGGTAGTTTCGAGATCCCCCGTATTGAATACTTAGAATCGGTCTTGCTAAAAAAGAAGGCCAGACCTGCAGCATTTGATGTTTTGCAGAATTGGAAAAAAGAAGCCTTGCAGCAGCTTAAAAGTAGGGATAAACATGCACGCCGTCATAAAACAAATGCCGAAAAGGCATTTTTATATCATAAAGAAAAACATTCCGAGTCAGTCAAAAATATGGAAAGGGCTTTCTCACTCGGTATCCAGAAAATCTACCCCTCTAAAGATTTCCATGTTTCAGACGAATTTATTGAAAAGTTGTTAAACGAACGCAGGCCTGGTGCCTCTGCGCCACCTCCGTATGATCCTCTCCCTGGTGCTCTGCCCATTCCTGCTGTCATTCCTGCTGTTATTCCTGTTCCCCCTGTACAACCTATTGTTCCTATTCCTCTAGTTGTTGTTCCTCCACCTACTCTACCACCCCTTCCTCTTGCGCCGATAGTTGCAACCCCATTGAATTTGCCCCCACCTCTGCACCCGAGTGGTCCTAAACTGACTGAAGTTGATCGGGGTGCCGGGTCAAAGATTGTCACTCGAAATACTGTTTCTGCAGACAAGAAACAGGAATTATTTGCATGGGCAAGCACTGTATGGAGAGAGGTGATCAAACTGACGTTTATTCCACATTATCAAATATGGGCGATTTTCTCGGAAAAAATGTTTTTATCGAAGGTTTGGGGACTCATTTATGTGTAATGTGGGGTAGATTACATAATACGGATCTCCCACAAGGGTTGAGGGATCTGAATACTTTAGCGCTTTCGAGGGACACAGAGGAGAAAGTACATGGTCATGTTGAGAGATTGTTTGAGTATAGGAGGGACTTTGAAAGATTACGGGATGAGGATGGTGACGACGACAGTATGTATGTACAGAAATGCTTCCTTCCGTGTCATAGATCGGCATCTGAGGAAGTACGAATTTGTACCAAAGATGCGATTCGATGGATCTCGGATTCATCGATACCGCCGGATGAAGTATATGACACGTATAGTCAGTATACAATAGAAATGCAGAGGAAAGTGATTCAGGTAATGGTACAGTACCTGCAGGATGAATGTGTAAGGAAGAAGGTTAGTTGTCCTATAGAGTTATTGGGTATTTGTAAAAGGGCTTTTTCGCCCGACGCTTCTTCGACTGCCTTAGCACTCGACCTAGCTCTGTTGCTTAGTAAGCGGTCGGAGTTACCTATATCTCAGTTGCCTATGAGAGAGGTTCCTCCGACATTTGTCCCAAAGGTTGAGATTCCCGCTAACGCTGGGACTGGTGCACCCGCTGTGGACATCCCTGCACATTATGTATCGCAATTTGTTCACGTCCCGTTTTCACGACAGGAAGTGAACACTATTAGACAATCAATTCCCGACATTAGGAAAAACCCGACAGGATTCTACAAAGAGATAGGGCCTCATTACACGGAAGGCGGTAAGGGTTTACCGGTACCGGTAAACCCTTACCGCCTTACTACGAGGTCCCTATGCGGGTCCTCCCTTAACGCCTGGATTTTACAGGCGTTAAGTACGGGACCCGCAAAGGGACCTTGGTGCTAATTACGGTACCGCAATTTGCGCTACCGTAATTAGCACCTTCACCATTAACATGGAGCCCTATGGGGCTGACTGGCAATGGTGAAGAGGCAATGGTGGATGGCGGAATTAGCGCCCCCACACACCTTGGAATATGGCGCTAATTCCGCCATCCACCAAGGCGGACATGGTAAGGTACCGGCGGCAGCCATGGCGCTAATAGCGCCATGGCTTACCGCCTTCCGTGTAATGAGGCCCATAGAGTCCGTTTTGCAGTCCTCTGTGTTCACCTTAAGTGATATTGACTTGCTATTCCCTGTACTCCTGCCCATAGATTTATGGAAGCAGGTTCGAACAATAGATGATGTGCCAGGGTTGGGAGATACGTGGGCTAACATGACTAGGTTTGATGGAGAAAGACCAGCTGGTGAGAAACCACCTCAGGTAATACTTACTTTGCCTGATAAAATTGTCGCCAAATTCAAAACCATAATTCCGGAGAAGAGAATTATTTGGGACAAGCTTATGGCCTGTGTTCAAGGAAAAACTGAAGGTGCCACTGAATTCTTTAATAGATTCAAACAGGTATTCTCTGACTTCAGTGGACAGGACTTGGGCACAGAGTCTGGGAAAAGGTTATTTGTGGACAAATTTGTACGTGGATTGTTGCCCGACATCTAGTCACAGATTATGTCCTCTGAGAGCGCTTGGCAGGCAAAATCCTAATCTGAAGTTTTGCACATGGCTCAGTATTATGAGAACCGTGTTAATAATGAAAAAGAGAAAATAGAGAAGAGGAAAGGAGATTTGAAGACTAAAGTATTGTTACAACAAATTGTTAGAAATCCCAGAGGAGGTAATTCACAGACCAGAGGTCAGTATGTTCCAAAAGGAAACGCTCCCTTGGGTCCTGTGAATGTTAATCAATGTGCCTATTGCCGCCAGGAAGGTCATTGGCGCGCACAGTGCCCCGTCCTTCGACAAAGGTCAAACAACGCATTTGGGAGTATGGGTAGACAACCTAGAGGTCGCCCCACAGTGGGGGGCCCGGATAGAGGTCAATTCTCACAAGATGCTCAGTAACCTTTTTCACGTGGACATCAGACTTTGAGTGTGGACACGAGAAACATATTTGATCACCCTTCTGCTGCCTACCTTTCTGAAGAGCTTCCTTCCGACGACATTTTATTTCATTAGGACTGCCCGAAGCTGGGTTTGGAACCTTCACCTATTCCCGTTAATCAGAAAGGTCCCTACGTTGAATTGTTAGTGGGGAATAGGAAACATCCGTTTTTGATAGACACTGGAGCACAGAAGTGCTCCATTGATCATTCCCGGGTTCCAAACATTCCACTGCCAGGGCAAACAAATGTTTCTGTACGGTTTTCTGGCATACCAATCGCTTGCCCGGTTTCTTCGCCGGTACCTGTTTCTTTGGGTCCCTTTATGGACCATTGTCCCTTCCTCCTGACTTCAAATTGCGGAGAGAATTTGCTGGGGTTAAATTTGTTGAAGAAACTGAATGAAGTAATTCACTGTTCCTCTGACGGAGTGCGACTGACGGTTTCACCACAGCAACTTCCCAGTTCTCAGTTTTTGACTCAACCATTGCCTCCTGAGTTTAGCGTTGTCCCGGAATGTTTGTGGGCGGTTGACGACAATGATGTCGGGGTGCTACAGATTGAACCCGTTAAAATAGTTTTGAAACATGGAGTTAAACTACCACGCATTCCGCAATATAAAATATCAGTTGAGGGCGAGCGTGCTTTGAAGTGCATTGTCTCCGATTTTGTGCATCGAGGAGTGATTGAAGAGATTGCAGGTAGCTTATGTAACAGCCCGATTTTACCTGTATACAAGAAAGGCGACAATACAATCCCATATCGTTTCATAATTGATCTACGTGTGATTAACAAAGTCGTCGCCCCACAATTTCCAATTGTGCCTGATGTGACAACGATACTAACGATGATCCCTGCTACAGCTACGCACTTTAGTGTTGTGGATCTGAAGAATGCTTTCTTCAGTATTCCCATACACAAGGAGAGTAGATATTTGTTTGCGTTCACCTTGGGGGGACGTTTGTTTACATTTACTCGTGCACCTCAAGGGTATACTGAAAGCCCAAGCATTTAGGGCTTTGAAAGAGCAGCTTGATACCCTTGAATTGCCACCAACTTGTACACTGCTTCAGTATGTCGATGACATGCTTTTAGCTGCAGATTCTGAAAGTGCTTGTAAAGAAGGCACTGTATTGTTGCTTATTCATCTGGCTGAAAACGGTCATAAAGCTTGGCTGAAAAAAATTCAATATTGTTGTCAGGAGGTCGCCTCAAAGGAGGGGAGAAGATTGACACCTGAAAGAATAAAACACATTTCTGGCACGTCTGTCCCAAATACACAGAAGGAAGTCAGAGCCTTAATAGGTATGGCTTCTTACTGTAGGATGTGGATCCCGAACTTCTCACTAGTGATAAAAACGATGTTGGCTTTGACGAAGAAGGGCATTTCTTCGCCGCTGCCATGGAAATCAGAACATCAACGATCATTTGAGCTTCTCAAAACTGCGTTATGCTCTGCACCGGTTCTGGGTACTCCAAATTATGACAAGGCCTTTGTGTTGTTTGTGCATGAATGTGATGGATGTGCTTTGGCTGTGTTAACACAGGAACACGGAGGGAAGAATAGACCGTGCGGCTACTACTCTTCCGCCCTTGACCCTGTCGCATGCGCTTTGCCAAGATGTTTGCGAGCTGTCGCTGCTGCTGCTGTGTCTGTAAAACAGAGTGAGGGAATGGTCCTAAGCCATGATTTAATACTGATGGTACCTCACTCTGTAGATGTCCTATTGAATAAAACCCAAACGCAACACCTCACCTCTGCACGGCTGACAAGGTATGAATTAATTCTGTTTGCCCCTCACATTCAAATTAAGAGGTGTTGTGTTCTTAATCCGGCTGAACTCCTACCTTTCCCGCAAAATACTGTTTGCGGTGATGAAGAATCACATGACTGCCTGTATACTACTGAACAGGAAACGAAGGGCAAGATATACCTTATAGATACTCCTTTGGGCAATGCGGAAGGGGAGCTGTTTTGTGATGACTCCTGCTTCAAACTCCCAGATGGTACATCTACAGCTGCCTATGCAGTTACTACATTGAGTACGGTTGTTGAAACTAAGAGAATTCCGCATAACTCTGCGCAAGCCGCAGAGATTATAGCGTTGACCCGAGCTTGCGAACTCTCCGAAGGGCTTACAGTAAACATATATACTGATAGCCAGTTCGCCTTTGGGGTGGCTCACAACTTCCGGAGACTCTGGTCGGAAAGAGGGTTCCTAACCTCACATGGGACCAAGATTCAGCATGGTCCCCTGATAGTGCAATTGCTCTCGGCACTCTCACTCCCTGGGCAGTTAGCGATCATGAAATGTGCAGCACATCGGAAGGTCATAGATGACGTGGGAAAAGGGAACGTTTTTGCTGACCAGATAGCCAGGCAAACGGCCACAGCCCTTAGCACAGACATGTATGCCCTAAGGGAAACAAAAGATGCCTATGTAATGGATGAGGGTATTGGGTCTGTGCGAGATATCCAAACTGATGCCACAATAGAAGAATCTAAAAAGTGGGCCGAAGGGATGGGGAAACTAGATGACGATGGGTGTTGGGTGGATACATCTGAAGGGAAATGGTTGCTCCTTGATTCATATGTGCTGGTGATGGTTACGATGGCACACGGTCCTACGCATGTGTGTGCTCAGCAGATCACGAAAATGTTAGAACAAGTTTGGGTAAATGATAACATTTTGAAGATCACACAGCGCCATGTTCAAAATTGTATGATTTGCTTACAGCACAATGTTGGGAAAGGAACAGTAATTCCAAGGGGTAGTTTTGGGTCTCCTTCTGTTCCCTTCGAGGTCATGCACTTTGATTTTATTGAGTTGGAACAGTGTAACAATCTGAAATATGTCCTTGTGATCATTTGTGCTTTTAGTAAATGGGTTGAGGCTTTCCCCGTTAAGGATGCTACTGCCATGACCACTGCAAAGACTATGGTAAAGGAATTCTTTCCACGATTTGGGCTACCTAGGGTAATTTGGTCAGACAACGGTCCCCATTTTGTTGCAGCAGTAATTTTGCAGATATGCACAGCGTTAAACATTGAAAAACGATTTCACTTGGCTAGACATCCTCAAAGTGCTGGGTTGGTAGAGAGACATAACGGTATCCTAAAGAACAAGCTTGCCAAAACATGTGCCGGCACTAAACTGAAATGGCCAGATGCCTTACCTATTGTATTGTTAGCCATGCGTACCACACCTCAAACTAAGACTGGGCTCTCTCCATTTGAGGTAGTGATGGGGAGACCTGCTAATATTTGGGGCCTTCCGAAGCCCAAAACTCTGAGGGAGGTCAAAAATGTATTGCTTGTAGACTATTGTAACCAGTTGACTAAAAATCTGTATCTCATTTATCATCAGGTCCAGTCAGCTTTACCTGTACGGTTTACGGGCCCAGGACACAATATTCAGCCTGGCAGTTGGGTCCTGGTGAAGGCCTACGAAAGGTCTTCCTGCCTCGCGCCTCGCTGGCAGGGACCCTATCAGGTGGTGTTGGTCACCCAGACAGCAGTGCGGGTGGCTGGAAAGAAGCATTGGATCCACGCGACGCATGTCAAGAAACTTCCTCACCCAACGCCACATGCTACAGAAGAAGCAGAACCCCTCGCTGATGCTACAATCTCTGATCCTGGAGTAGCAAACAGCGCTGTGAGTCTGTCGGAGAATTCCTCTGAGCCTGTGGAGCTTGGGGAACAGTCCATTTCGTCTCCACACTCTATGAAAAGGTCACTTCCGGAAAACACTGTTTCAAGTTCTGCGACTTCCGTCGCCTCTGATACGTTGCTTCCCTCAGGAAGTGAAGTTACCTTATTTCCGGATCAAACAGTACCGGGTACCACCAGGTACGACCTTCGACGAAGAAAATAGAACTACGGCACGGGTTTCGCCTGTGCATCTGGAAAGAAGAAGTAATTGAGAGTTTTTCTCTTGCAAAAGAAAGTTTTTTTGAACAAAAGAAAAAAAAGGGATTCTGCTGGCTAGGGTTGGGGAAGGAGTAAGAAGTCGCGCGACCGTAGTGTCGCCAGCAACGAACATTGGGGTCGTCGATTGAGAAACTACGATGCCGGTCACCTCCACCGCTGCTGCCCGCATTAGACTTGTAAATAAGGGGGTGACCAACTCGGACAACGAACAATGTGCCTGGGCCCCGAAAACGTATTGCTGTGTTGTGTTAATAGTAATTGGAGTTTGTATAATTACTGCTGTTGGACTTTGGTACTTCGAAGAAATTTACCCTCTAAAACCTCTACTGCCAATTGAGATTGTACCTACTGCTTTGACTCCCTCTGTACACCTTCATACTTTGTCACCTAGAGACTCCCAGGATAGACAAAAGTATCATAATAACACTTGAATGATAATAATGAATTCAACGCATGCCATTTTTAATAAGAGTAATTGCTGGATTTGCACCCATTTACCGCAACATGGGAATAAGGGGCTAGGATGGTATATTCACCCTTTACCTCTAACAACGGCTTGCTATGCCTCTTTGGCCGGTGGAATGACAGCATCTCGGGGAACTTTGATGGAATTAATTTAAATGATTTTGAAAAACGTGAATTGACTCCCCTGGGATGCTCGCTTTTTGCAAATAGAAGTAAACCTAATGTTGCTTCTATTAGGCCATCTGATAAACTATCTCTTCCTTTTCAAACTCTAATTTCCTTTAAAATGGCTCCGATAGGCAATAAAGACGCTGTGCCTCCTTCCTACTCTATTAACCATACCCCCGATTCAGTCCCCTATTGTGTACAAAGAAATGGCACTCGGTCAATGGGAGACTTTGAAGGTTGTGTGAACATTGTAAATTTGACCGGGGAGAACAGGCCTCTGTATGTAGGGGGGCCTGTCTATTTCGTTTGTGGTAGTACAGCATTTCCCTGGTTGCCCAAAGATTGGCAGGGAACCTGTTATTTAGGAATCCTGTTACCTGGGGTATTTATAGCTAGTACATTGGACATTTCTAAGGCTCGCCCACAGCGGGACGAGAACGGAGATACCGCTGGGCAAGTATTGGGAGATATAGCAAAATCAGTTGTGCCATTTTGGGGACAGATAGTAAATTCTGAAAATATTAGAGGGCTAGCAAGGGTACTGGAGAGAACCATCAACCGGACCACGGATATACTTTACAATATGACGCTAGAACAGAAAGCAATAAGATTGGTAGCACTCTAAAACCGGATGGCATTAGATGTCATCCTGGCAGAACGTGGTGGAGTATGTAAATTAGTGGGGTCCGCTTGCTGTGTTTTCGTACCAGATTCCTCACCGACAATTTTCAAAGCAATACCGAACTTGCACATCCTTAGTTCAGAAGTGCATGTTCCTGTGGGAGATTGGAGTATTAGTGCCTGGTTCTGGGATCCTCTACGATCCTGGGGTTGGAAGGCGCTTTCTGTTATACTGGTTATTTTGGGAATCCTGCTATTCCTTTGTTGCTGTTTCCAATGTCTAACTAGTATATGTGCAATGCTAGGGGGATGTTGTGCTCAAGCAATGAGCACAATAGGGCACAAAATGTATGCCCCAGATACAGCATCTAAAGAATTTCTGTTACAAGAGGTTCTGATGAACGACCTAATGGCTATAGATATTACAGATAATGATTCAGGATGTATGGACGACAACGCATGGAGTTATTTACAAAGATATTAGAAATGATATTAGCACTTGGCATAGGCCAAAAGGAGGGTTTGTCAGAATTGAAACAATATTATGCCTCCTATTGTAACGATTGTATGTGTATTGGCCTACGCCAAGTTGTCTAAACATCATATGCGAACAAACTCCACGGCAAGGTCTTGACCTTAGACAAAGTAATGTAACTCGCCATCTTGGATTAAGCCACCATTTTAGGTTCTCTTGTTATATGGAAGTCACCCTGAACATCAAAATGGAGGCCGAATGACATTCTGAGTAAGATTCTGGCCGTTGTGACCTCCGTACACATGAATAATTAATATGCCTGCAGGCCACTTGTCGGGGTCGCAAACTGAGACCTTGTCCTACCGTTGACCTATATGTAAATGTACAACTATATCAGTGAAACTAATCGAAATGCATATATTACAGGATTGACCTGGCAAGGAACCCATAGGCCTGTTTCACAGAATGGTTAACGCACGAGAGGGTTGGCCGAGGGCTGGACAAATCGTATAAAGAGCCCGAGTATTCCAATGTGCAGTCTCTCTCACTAACGGATCGAACCCTCGTTGAAGTTCGTTAAGTTACTGTGAGAGCCGAATAGCTATCCGTTTGTCAATTGACTTGGTAACTGTTGGTGTATGTTCTTTGTAACCTGTGTTGGTGTGTTTCTTTTTGGGCTTCCCGGCCTCATATTATTTTTCTGTTTCTACATGTTAAAGGCAAATGGTCAATGGCGTCTATGTGCAGATTTGAGAGAATTAAATAAAAGAGTGCCAGTGTCCAGATGGCCACTGCCATTCATTGATCAAGGCCTGGCTCAGGTGCATGGCTCAAAAGTGTTTACTACATTAGACCTCACATCTGGATATTGGTGCGTGCCATTGTCAGAGGAGATTCAGAATTTATTTTCATTTGATAAGACCCAATACGCTTGGGTTAGAGTTCCATTCGGGTATGTTAATAGTGGGAGTGAATTTGGCATATTTTTGAGAAAGGCTATGCCTGATGCAGCGGAAAGAGGAACTATAGTTTATGTGGATGATGTCCTGTTAAAAAATGAAACCTTGAAAAGCCATTTTGATGAAATTAGACATGTCCTTGGCCAATTGCAAAGGCAGGTGCCAACGTATCTTTACAAAAAGCACAATGGTGCAAGAAAAAAGTGAATTTTCTAGGCCATGAAGTGACTGAACCCACAAAAGAAGAAGGTAGAGGCCATACAAAAGCTAAAAGATCCTAAAAGTGTGAAAGGATTAAAAAGTTTATTAGGAATGACGGGCTATAACAGAAAGTTTATTGAAAATTATGCTGAAATTATTCAACCATTGACTAAACTACTGAAGCTGAATACACCCTGAAAGTGGGAAAAAGAGCAGTCTGAGGCAGTAGCTAAATTAAAGGAATGTCTTATAAAGGCACCATGTTTATCATACCCCATAAAGAAGAGGGATTTCTTTATAGAAATAGGTTTCTCTGAACATTGTATGTCAGCAGTTTTATCACAAAAAATGATTTGAATTACAACACCATTGCTTATGCAAGTAAGGCATTTTCCCAAGTTGAAATTAAATTCAGTGAATGTGAAAAGGCCCTTTTGACCACTGTGTGGGCACTGCAGCATTTCCGCCCCATTGTACAGGGAGAAAAGGTAATTATTGAGACAAATCATCAACCTTTGCAGTTTTTAGAGAGTAAAAGAATTAGGTCAGGCAACCTAGCGCAGTCCAGAATTACTTTGTGGGCACTGGCATTGCAAGGTTTTCCTGTAGAAGTGATGTATGGCCAAAATAAAGAGCCAGTTGCTCAAGGTTTAGCAGTTCTACATCGATGTGCAGCTGAACATATATCAAATGAAGTAGAATTTGAATCCAGTTTACAGGAGTTTGGGCTGTCACCACACAAAGCTTTTGATGAAAAGACATGCAAGGATTTGCCAACTGTATATGTTGACGGTTGTGCTTTTTACAATGAAAATGACAGCAACAAACAATTGGTGTCAGGAATAGGAAATGTCTGGTTGAAATGTGAAGGCATTCCCAGTATATGGATGAGAATTGGGGCTAGGAGCAGTCAGGTAGCAGAATTGGCAGCCATTTATAAAGCAATTACGACTGCAGTTGATAATAAATTTAATGAAATTGTCCTAGTGACTGATTCTGATTATGGACGAAATAGCTTTGTGGAATATTTGCCTGGCTGGAAAGCAAGAGGCATGAGTACGTACAACAAAAAGCCCCTTAAACATGGAAAAATGATACAAGCCATAGACAAATTGGTGTCAGAGAATGATTTGACAATATACTGGAGGAAAATTCTTGGACATTTAAAAACTCCAGGAGAGCATAAGGAGGGAAATGATAAGGCAGATCATTTAGCTAAAATTGGAGTTGTGATGGGAGAGTTGCTACCTATTGAACATTTACTTTATGAAATACAAATTGATGCAGTTACACGCTCTAAAGCTCCAAAAGAGGTGGATCAACCAGTAGTACAATGGAGTTAAGATAACCAGATCAAGATCTGATTAAAGCACAAAAGGATGATCCAATTTTGGGAATCTATTATAATCATTTGATAGACCCTGAACAAAACACTTTATCAGAAAATGATTGTGTGGGAAAAGAAGAGTTGAGGGTGCTATTAAAAATAAAAAACGAATTAGACTACAGGATGGACTCATGATTAGAGAGTCCATAACAGGACAAATACAGTACCCCCTTTCATTCAGAGGGCTAATGCTACACCATGCACATGATGCAATAACTGCGGGACACAGAGGTTCACAAAAGACATTAGAGATACTGAAAGATTATGCTTACTGGCCACATATGTACCAAGATGTGGAATTATATACTAGGGGATGACTAGTAAGTGCCCAATTTAAACCTGCTTCACCAATGCATAGAGCCCTCTTAATGAAAAGAGGCTTAACTCTTCCATGGTCAGATTTGCAAATAGGCTATGTAGGGCCTGTAAAAAGGTCGAGCAGGGGGAACCGGTATATTGCGAGTGTGGTTTGTTTATGTCAAAATGGATATAGTGTTTTCCTGCACCGGATTGTAGTGCGCAAACAGCAGCTACATTACTGGTAAATCATATATTTTCAAGATTTGGGTTACCACAAAGAATAGAATCAGACAGAGGAAGTCATTTCACAAGTGCCTTGATGAGTAAGGTGTGGCAAATACTGGGAGTGAAAAGAAAGCTACATTTTGCATACAGACCCGCCTCTTCTGGTGGAATTGAAAGCTGTAATAGGTCTGTTGTGGATATATTAAAGAAGTTTGTAGCAGATGCGGGTTCCAGTTGGGATTTACGTTTACCTCTGGTTTTGATGGCAATCAGATCAACTCCTGCCAAAGCGACAGGTATCAGCCCTCATGAAGTAGTGACAGGTAGGAAAATGGTGTTGCTGCAACACCTGCTATACAGGAAAGATGAGCAGACACGTGTAGGCGCACCTTCAGTTCATGAATATATAGAAGAACTGAGGAAGCATTTACAATATGCATTTGCTTTTGTGCAGCGGAATTTAGAAAGGGCCGCTGACAGTGAAAAATCATATTATGATAAAAAGACATCCGTGAAAGAGTATAGTGTGGGGGATCAGGTGTATAAATTTCATTTTGGAAAAGGTAAACAGAACATTTCTCAACTTCTAGCAGTCTGGCAGGGGCCATTTCAAATTATAGATAAGGTATCTCCAGTGGTTTATAAAATTTTGAGAACTGAAGGTGAAACGGTAACAGAGCAATTTGTTCATATTAACCAAATTAAGCCCTTGCATCCCAAACATGAGGTAAGGAGGCTTAAGCGTGTAGAAACAGATCAGGCCCCTTGAATACATGAAAGAAGACACATGAGTCTATTCATAGGACCCAGTAACAGAGAAATAAAAATAGAGGTGATTGTTGTAATGGAATAGATGTAAATAAAAAGACTATTGGGGCGATTCATGGAATAAATGTGTGCCGAAAAGGGGAACGCAAGCGTGAAAATCACAGCGCAAGCGTGAAAATTGCAGTGCACGCGTGCCAAAGCCGTGCACATCGATTCATGAAATTCACTGCGCATGTAAATCCTGGGATGTGCGCTAAATTTGTGGGTGGCGCACGCAGGCGCACTTGTCACTAAATGGCGTGCGCTATGCACACAGGGAAACAGCACATAGTGCAGCACACACAAGAAAAATGGCCGTAACACGGGGCGTAACACGCGGAATGGGGAACAACGCTTGAAAATGTGGGCGTTACGGGGAAGTACAGGAGGTAAATGCTCGCAATGCCCACACGCGCGCTAACAACACGTATTCATGGAATCGAACAGGGGAAAGGCGTGCACCAAAAAAGGCGCGCTAATCCGGAAACACGTACGCCAGCAGGAATCAGGCGTAAGCGGCCCCTCGCAGCATACAAGTGCGCACAAACAACAAACAAGCTCAGACGCTACAATGAATATACCGTTCCTCGCAGCAGTGGTCGTGGGACACCGCAGGAGGAGGATAGCCAGGTCCCGCATTTTTTTACCCAGGACCAGTTTTTTTGGGATGCCTGGTGACCAGGTGTATGGGAGGTACAGGTTTCCACCACACATAATCCTAGACCTGGTGAGGGAGTGGGAGGATGACCTCACATCACCCTCCCTGTGCTCGCAAGCACTGAGCCCCTTGGAAAAGGTGCTCAATGTACTGCACTTTTTGGCTACTGGTTCATTTCAGCGGACAAGTGCCATAGTGGGGTTGTGTCACAGGCCACGCAGTCACACTGCCTACACCAGCTGTTGGCCATCATGACTGCATGCCCCTCAGTCCGCAGGCACATATACATGCCCAGAACACCTGCAGAAAGGCAGGCTGTGGTCCAGGACTTTTAAGGGGTGGCACACTTCCCCAAAGTGCTAGGTGCCATTGATTGCACCTATGTGGCTCTACTTCCTCCCAGGGACACTGAGCACATATATCGAAACTGCAAGCACTGGCATTTAATCAACGTGCAGGTAGTATGTGATGCCAAGGTAATCATCACTTCAGTATATGCCAACTATCCAGGGTCAAGCCATGATAGTTTCATATTCAGAATGTCACCCATAAACCGGGACCGGGAAGCTGGGCGGCATGGCGACACATGGCTGATTGGTGAGTATAAATGCCTCTGCACATGCATGCATATCAGACACTGAGTAATGTGAAAACCCCACTAATGATAGCCATTATCACCTCCCCAGGTGACAGCGCCTACCCTTTGAGCACCTACATGATGACGCCAATTCGGAACCCCACCACACCACCCGAGGTAAGATACAACACAGCCCATATTGCAACCCGGGGCATAGTGGAGCGCACATTCGGAATGCTCAAGTCACGCTTTTGCTCCCTTGACCGCTCTGGTGGGCAGCTGCTTATGCGCCCCAAGTAGTGTGCAGGATCATAGTGGCAGCATGTGTCCTGCACAACGTTGCAACCCGCCGGGCGTGCCAGTGGATATTGTGCTGCCCCACATCCCCAACCGCATGCACTGCCGCTGCACATGGGAGGTGAAAGAGCACGTGGTGAGGCAGCCCGTACCCAGCTTGTGGCAAATTACTTCACCTAAAATCCCACCCCTGCGGAGTGCACACAGCACTGGCACATACCAGCTAACAATCAATGATGATGACAAAAGGGACAGTCAACTGTCACAACCATACCAGCCTGAGATTTTTCACCTGGAAGTGTTACATTGTGTGCATCCTTAGCTACTTAAAGACACCCAATGCTGTGTCACAAAAAGACACACATTCATGCAACATGAACAACTACCCCCTTGCAAAATACCACATCAAAATAGTGCCATGTCACCCAACCACTCCCCATCTCAGCTACCCAACACACCATGGCATGGCATGCAATGTGAAAGCAACCAAATGAATGCACAACACATTTCACAAGTGTCACAAAGTGCACTGTCCCTAATGGAAACAGGCCACAGACAATATGCTCTCAGTAATCAATAAGAAACAGCACACATAAACAAATACTTACCAGCAACACAAAACATCAGTACAGGATGAAACAGTGGCAATATATGACAGTAAAAAATTAAAGTAGTGCAAGTGTCACAACCTGACTAAGGCAGCATATCGACCCCTTCCAACTGCAGAGTGTTGCTGTCAGGCAAATGTGTCAGTGTACTGCATACAACATGAATCTGCAAAGGAGATGGGCTTGTTAAGACATGAAGAAGCTACATGTATATAAGGATAAAGAAATGGATGCACAAGCAAATATCAATCCACCATGCAGTGGAGAATCGAACAATCCCCACTAGGGATGTACACACAGTTTTGACTACAGACTGGCCACACAACTCATGTAAGTTACTGTCACTTGGTTACACCCTTTGCAATACCATGGAAAGGGGAAGCAGGAGGGGTGTGTGTGTCAGGAACCCAAGCATCTAACCCAAAGACAGGACAAGCCTGCATGTGCCCAGCTGGAATACACCGAGGATGCCTACGGGAGCCACACAAAGTAACACACTGTAAAAAAAGTGGACCAGGGGGGGTGGCCACCCAGGAGGGTGCGTGGATGTTGAGAGAAAAAAAAAACCTCCATGGGCTCATGGCCTGCACGGCTACGCTACAGTCGGAGAACTGTTGTCGCTGTCATCACCCTCTGCTGCTACATCAGGAGGTGGCTGTGATATGGGAGGCAGACCACGCAAAGCAGGTCTGGAAGGTTTGGTTCTGGAGGATAATGGTACAGAGATCCCCATGCAGCACCTCACGGTAGCACGCATTTCTGCCTGCATGGCCTCGCGTGATGCCCGGATCTCCTGACGGGTTGCCTGGAGCTCAGCTGACAGTGTACGTGTCAGCTGCTCCAGCTGCTGTTCTGCCCTTGTACTCTGGGACACCTCAAGTTTACCCAGAGTATCTCTGAGGGACCTGTGTTCTAACCTGAGGGCTTCCCTGTGGGCCTGTGACTCTACAGATTTGGCTGTGCACAGAGTCTCCAGTCCAGCCCATCGGTCCCTGTCGGACGCCACCATGTCCTCCCTGTGTGAGTGACAAATGGAGTCTGTTGCCTGCTGCTGGAGCTCCATCTCCCTTTCAGGGGGGAGAATGAAAGTGGCCACCCTAATCATTGCCTGAGCCATCATTTCACACGATGCCCCCTGTTGTGCTGCTATACTGTACATGGAGTTCTCCCACACAGTATTGCCTGGTGGTGTATGGCCATTGTGTTGGCGGGCACCACACCTGTTTTGGGCAAGGCGATGTGCACCTTGCTGTGTTGGCACTGCCTGAGGCTGCAGGACTGCGTTCCTCCTTTGATCTGCTGGCCCAGGAACAGGAGCAAATATTGTGGAGTGTGACCCTGCATCCGTAACCGCCACAGGCGGACTTTCCTGAAATCCCATTAGAGGGGTCTACCACCGGTGCAGGTGGGTTGGACACAACAGCATCCCTGCCAGAAACACTCACCTGCGACGGCACATATGTCTCACTGTCCGATTCAGCACCTGATTCATAGAGGTCTCCGGAGGTGTACTCAGAGACACCCATGGATAGCATGGTCTGTAGGAGAAATGGGTTTTCACCCACCACCACCCCACGTCCTCCATTGGTGCCCGGTTGTGGCTGTGATTCCTCCTGGGTCTGCACCATCTCCTCCTCCTCAACAGCATCAAGTGCCTCATCACCTGCAAAAACATGAAAGATAACAAACGGAAACAGGCATGAGCACCATAGCACACACACATAGGCCTGACGAGGCAGAGATCCAGTACATAAATGACACATGTACCACATGACAATAACCCTGGCATGCATGAACTGTCAATGAGTTGTGAGGGGAGGCAAAAAGCAGACACTGAGGACTCCAAGGTGGAAAAGCAGCACATGTACTACATGCTGGATAGCACTGGCATCACACATTAGCCTGTGAATGGCATGTCCAATACACATACATGACACATGCCAGCACACAGATGGCACGTAGCATAGCCATGGTACATTTGACAAGTACAGCCATATGGTAAGAAATAAGTACTGTCACCCATCCATGTGAGATGGACATCATGAGATATAACATGCAAAATAGTGTGACAAAACACACATGGATACATCAATGGTTGGTCACTTCAAAATGACAGAAGACAACAGTCATGTTGAACATTCAAACAGGGCCCAAAATGATTATGCGCAGGCCATGTGTAGGTGCACATTACTCAATCAGCCTGAATGGTCAAATCATTCCCATAACAAGGTAATGAATGTGGGCCCATTGTGGGGTGTAATGTATGACTGAAGTATGTTACATTTGTGGCAGTATGGCAAAAGAATTGTGGTAAAAATGCCAAGGATTAAAACAATCAGGCTGAATGAACAGGAAAACATTTTGAACAATGTTGTTGCAAGATGACAGTTGAAGGGCAACTGCAGTAATCAGGTGCAAATTGGCAACCCGCGGTCAGAAGGGATACTGTCATACCCAAACCCAAGGCCGGGGAATGGTTTGGAGGGACCACATGGGTGACCCATACCAGTCATGACTACACAGCCTCACCTGGCACTCAATCATAACACATCACCCAAGCAACATACACGTGGATAGCACACACATGCATGTACACTCACCGGACAATGCTTCAAGATCTGGTAGGTCTCCCACACCTTGAATCTGATCCTCTGTGATGAAGCCTCCAGCGACAGACTCATGTTCAGTGAGTTGGTCGTCCTCTGGTGGAAACCTGCCGCCAGTCACCAGAGTATAGGCATGATTGGAAGCCAGCTTGTTCTTTGCCCGGGGCTGGGGCAGCATGATGCGGACGCTGCAGTGGGGCTCCTGAGGATCAGCACATAGAGCGCGAAGCAAGAGTTCCATGGCCTAATGACATGGTTGCTCAGACAATGTCCCCAGTGCAACATTGAAGCACGGGGGTGAGACGCTGGAGGAGTGCCCTGAGAGCAGAGCTCAGACGATCGAGGGATCCAGCAGATATCATCGGCCCAGGATTAAGTGGCAGCCGCAGATACGGTAACACGGGATGGAAAGGAAAGTGCAACACTAAACACACAACACACGAACACTCCATGGTCCAATAAGAGCTAGAGAGGTTGGTGGATGTCTCTGTAGTGCCGGCAGCCTTAGCGCTGTAAAATTAGGGGACAGGAACCCACGCGTGAAGCGGCACACTATTTAAATGGAAATGCAGCCAGAAGGCAGTGCCACTCAGAACGGAATGATCAATGGACTGGGGCGCATGTAAAGCCTGTCTGGCCACAATGACGGCCTAGTAACTGACCCACTGCCGGGGGGTCTCGGTGAATGCAGACTGCTTGACTGGAAGGTGGAACCGCCACTGAGCAGTAGGGCCACGCGGAATACAGTGTGATATCGGAACTGGAGAGAGAAACCACGTAGCTACGTGGGAGAGCACACTCCATTCCTGTGACCATGGGCTGGCCTCAGGGTGCTCCTGGGGCGCTCCCCTAAGGCTTTGGGGATAGCAGGAACGTACCCTTGCTGGGACTGAAGACCACGGGTGAATGGGCTGACCCACGACTCATAGTCACGGCGCTATGTCTAACAAACCTCCAAGACTGAAGAGTAAGCAGCCCACATTAGATGAATACACTAAGACGCCGCCTGGCCCGGAAGGAGCCAGGAGCAAAGAAAGAGCCCCGGTTGCGAGCAGGGACACCATGGGCACGAACCAGGAGGTCCTTGATGCGATCGCCAATCTGAAGGTGGCTTGGGAGACCAAGCTTGAACTGGCTGTGACAGAATTGAAAACAGCGCTGGAGCTCCGGGTTGGGGCGGTGCAAGAGGATGCGAATCTACTACGGCAAGATGTTAGGTCTCTGGTGGAGAGCACGGAGAACCTCGAGAAGGAGATGATCCCGAACACGGCGGACTGTGCTTCCCACTTGTCGGAACTAAACGCCCTGGTACAGCGAGTGGGCAACTTAGAGAACAGAGCGGAGGAGGTGGAAGGACGAGCCTGGAGGAATAATATCCGTATTGTTGGACCGCCGGAAGGAGCAGAAGGCCATAACCCCACGGAGTTCATTGAAACAATGTTGTTACAGGAAATCACTGGAGTAGTGCTGTCTCAGGGGTTTGCAGTGGAAAGGGCGCATAGAGCCCTAATGAGGTAACCACCGCCAGGAAGCCTGCCTAGGCCGGTGATCGCTAAGATACTTAACTACAGGGATCGGGAAAAAGGATACTGGAACACTTCCGTAAAGGTGGGACAATACAAAGAGGGTCGGCAAACATAACGGCTTATCCGGATTATACCCTGATGGTGCAGCGGAGCAGAATGAACTTTGGGCCAGTCAAGAGAAGATTGCGAGAAGCGGGACATAAGTACATGTTGCTTTACCCGGCTAAGCTAAAAGTTTTCCACAAGCACAGAACTTTGTTTTTTGAAACTCCGGAAGAAGTTATGGGATGGCTCGACACGCAGGGTTGCCCCCAGGAGTTGGACATCCGGATGGGATAAGGAGGTGGAGCAGATAAGTAATGAGCAAGGGGGGAACCGGGGGGTGTCAGAACTTAAGACTATGGGACTTGATTATAGTCACTGAAGCAGCTTGCTAAATGGTGTGACCAGGCTGGAAGAAACACATGATCCGCGAGTATTGTGATCATGACTTTGTTAAGGAGACTTGCAGGACCAACCTTTACATCCCCCATTTAGAGTTTAGTTAGGTCGCCGATAGTGCGGTGACACCCTGCTGGGGTCTTGCCCGGGGCTCCAGGGTAGGCCCAAACGCGGGGGAGCCTGAGATTCAGGGATGGAGCTGGGCAACTGTTGGGGTTGGGGTAGGGCGGGGAAGGGGGAGGGAAGGGGTTGTGTGCAGTGGTTTGTTGTAGTTGGGGAGGAGTTATGGGGTGAGCCTACACCCCAGGGAAAACGAGACGAACCATGGGAAACCTTAAGATAGTCACTTGGAACGTCAGGGGGCTCAATAGTTATCTGAAGCGGAACAAGGTAATGATGTACCTGCGCAGACAGAAAGTGGATATAGCCCTGTTACAAGAAACTCATTTAACGCAAGGTAAACTGGAAGTGATAAGAAAAATTTGAGAGGGACAGTAGTAGGGGCAACATATTCTGCCTATGCAAGAGGGGTAATCACATGGGTGGCCCCACATGTTCCGTTCCAGTTGCTGAGCTCGTTGGTAGAGGTGGATGGCAGGATGGTGATAATGAAGGGGATGGTGGAAAATAGAGAGATCTGCATTGTAAATACTTATGCCCCGAACCAGGACACGCTGCGTATTTTAGGACCCTGTGTAGTAAACTTAGTGGTAGCGTAGGGGGAGCTATATTGTGGGGGGGGAGATTTCAATTGTGTATTGAACCCCAACATAGGCAGATCAGACACTAAAATAGTTAGACCCACCCCGGCCGCAAAGGCACTGCATTCACTATTGGCGGATTTTGGGCTGACAGATGCATGGAGGACACGTCATCCGCAGGATAGACAATATTCACACTTTGCAGCCCCACAGGGCCTATACATAAGACTGGACTATGTGTTTGTCACGCAGGAATTACTGACCGAAATACCGCAGGCGGAATATAAAGCTAGAGTCCTCTCAGACCACTCGCCACTGATGCTAGTGTGGCAATACTGACCCCTGAGGGGGAGGATACCCACATGGCGATTGCATGCAGAGGCGCTTAAAGATAGCGTATTCAGGGAGGATATGAGAGAGGAAATAATAAGCTATTTTGAGATAAATACTGGCAGTGTTAAGACAGTGGGCACACTCTGGGAAGCCTTTAAAGTAGTAGTGAGGGGAATTGCCATAGCCAAGTCTAAAGGGCTGCAGAATGGGATTCTGACCGAATTGCAGGACTCTGAAAAGGAACTGGAAAGGGTATTGGAACGGGGCAGTAACACTAAGGCAGATACAGAAATGGCAATGGGCCTGCAGCAGAAATGTGCAGGATATTGGGAGAGATTATATAATCTTAACTATAAAAAGTATATAGAAAGACAACATGCTGAAGGCGACAAACCAGGAAGACTCCTTGCGTGGCTCTATAAAAAAGCGACCACTAGGCCCCCAATCAGAACAATAGTGAAAGACAATGCGGACATAGTGGATACGCAAGAGGGGGTTAATCAAGAATTTGCATAATATTATAGACGCTTGTACGGGTATGAGACAGAGAGCAACAGCAGGGAAATAGGAGACATACTGGAAGATATTGGACTACCCCAAATTAGTGTAAAGGAGAGGGAGGAGCTAGATGCCCCGATCACCCTAGAGGAGCTAGAAGATGTGGTGAGGCAGCTGCCCACGTGTAAAACTCCGGGAACCGACGGACTCCCAAGCAAATTTTATAAGGCATATAAAGTAGAGATACTCCCCCCACTGCTGGAGATGCTTAATGAAGCATATGAAGTTGGGAGACTACCGGAATCATTGCGCGAAGCGGTTATCTTACCACTCCCCAAGCCCAATAAGCCTGGTAGTGACTGTGGATCCTATATGCCCCTATCGATGTTGAACCAAGCTAGTAAGACTCTAACAGCGGTTCTGGCAAACAGACTAAAGAAGGTCATCAATAAATTAATACACCCTGATCAGACAGGATATGTCCCGAATAGAAATATCTCGAACAACTTGAGGCGACTCCATCGAGTGGTCGAACATACTGAAGGAGATACAAGCGAAATGGCGATAGTATCACTGGATGCGATCAAGGCATTTGACTCGGTCAAGTGGCCCTGGTTGAAGGCGGCCCTAGCCAATTACGGTATGGGGCCAGGATATCTTCACTGGGTAGAACTCCTATATAGTGAGCCACTAGCGAGAGTGAAGAAAGGAACTGTGATCTCTGAAAGGTGGCAACTTGGTACAGGAACCAGACAGGGATGCCCCTGGTCCCCCATGTTGTATATCCTGGCTTTGGAACCTCTGGCGATTTATTTAAAGCAGCAATATGATGCAATAGGCATTGTCGTCGGGGATACACCACATTTAATATCACTATATGCAGACGATATGTTATTGTATTTGCGCTGCCCAGAGGAGAATCTTCAGTATATATTGGAAGTGATGAAGAGGTTTGCAGAACTTTCAAGTATAGCTGTGAACCCCAGTAAATCCTGTATGTTCCCGCTCGGCAGATATAGAGGGCTCTCGGTGGAGAATTTGCCGGTTTTACAGATACCGTGGGAGGTCACAACCTTTAGATATCTTGGGGTAGACATATACCATACGGTAGAAGCCGAACACAGGCATAATACAGAAAGAACGGTTAAGAAACTGGAGAACAGCATGAAGTTCTGGGTGAAACTCCCCTTGGCAATGATGGGGCGAGGGGCGATGCTCAAGATGGTGGCATTGCCCAGACTGTTGCATTGCTTTGCGAACATCCCATACTTCATACCCCGGAAATTATTTACAAGGTTGGACAGCATATGCAGGGAATTTCTATGGCACGGGATGAGGAACAGGGTAGCCCTGTGGAAACTCCAAAATCCGCATGAGAAAGGGGGCATTAAATTACCAAACTGGGAAGTATATTATGTACCGAGTCAATTGCAACATGTAGCCAAATGGCTCTCTGCAGAGCCTACCTTAGAACATGAGCGCAATCTCCTTGATGATATCATATGGCATTTGTTACAAATGACAAATACCATATCATATCATCAAGGAGATTGCGCCCCATATTTCCTGAGAGAAATGATATGGTTACCCAAGTGGGCGTTGAGAGGTTGTCTGGGGATGTTGGGTCTTGGGTGGGGGATGAGGCAGAGGGCGTGCCGGTTGATGGACAAGCCGGCCCCGTGCTCCTCGCAAATCCCACTAGTCACAGTGACGGGAACAGAAAAGCAACTAAGGTTAATGATTAGGAAGTACTGGGAACCGGTGGGAATAGCAACGTTGGGGGATGTGTGGCAAGAAGGGAAAATATTGGAATTCGAGGAGCTGGTGGAACAAACAGGGTTGAGTACCGGGCAATATATTACGTATCATGGGATGGTGCAACGAATGGGGTGTTGGGAGGGACATGATTCGGGGCCTGCTGGCAGGTGCCTGTCACTGCTGGGTGGGTGAGTGGGTGGGTGGGGGGACATGAGTCGGGGCCTGCTGGCAGGTGCATGTCACTACTATGAGTGGGTGGGGGGACATGATTCGGGCCCTGCTGGTAGATGCCTGTCACTGCTGGTTGGGTGGCCTTCTGAGTGGGTGGGGGGACATGAGTCAGGCCCTGCTGGCAGGTGCCTGTCACTGCTGTTGAGTGGATGGGGGGACATGAGTCGGGGCCTGCTGGCAGGTACCTGTCACTGCTGGGTGGGTGAGTGGGTGGGGGGCCATGAGTCGGGGCCTAATGACAGGTGCCTGTCACTGTTGGATGGGTGAGTGGGCGGGGGGACATGAGTCGGGCCCTGCTGGCAGGTGCCTGTCACTGCTGGGTGGGTGACTGCTTTGAGTGGGTGGGGGGACATGAGTCAGACCCTGCTGGCAGGTGCTTGTCACTGCTGGGTGGGTGGGGGTGCAGGGGGACATGTGTCGGTGCTCACTTGTGCAAGGTGACATGTGGGGTGGCTGGGGGGCATGGCCAGGGTGGATGGGCTGCCTGCAGGGCATGACCAGGGGTGCAGGGTAGTCCCCTGTGTTGTGGGCTGCCTGCAGGGCCTGGGGAGGAGGGAGAGGACACACCTGGGAGGACACACATTGCCAATTCGCATTGGGGCACACCAGGAATACACGTACCCCTACCGTGGCAGCGAAAACGTGTGTAAAACTCCCCGCGTACCCCATGGAATACACATACCCCGCTAGCCCATGCCCTATCGTGTGTGTTACTTCACGCACACCACCGAAATACACGTACCTCGCTAGCACAAGGCCTATCGCGTGTGATTCTCCCCGTGCACCCCTCGGAATACACGTACCCCTCTAGCCCAACCCCTATTGCGTGTGTTACGTCACGCGCACCCCCGGAATACACGTACCCCGCTAGCAAAAGGCCTATCGCATGTGATTCTGCCCGTGTACCCCTCAGAATACACGTACCCCTCTCCCCAAGGCTGATCATGTATGATTCTCCCCGCGCAACCCTCGGAATACACATACCCTGCTAGCCCAAGCCCTATCGCCTGTGTTACTTCACGCGCACCACCGAAATACACGTACCCCACTAGCACAAGGCCTATCGTGTGTGATTCTCCCCACACACCCCTCGGAATACATGTACCCTGCTCCCCAAGGCCTATCGCGTGTGATTCTCCCCGCGCACCCCTCGGAATACACGTACCCCACTAGCCATATTGCATGTGTTACTTCACACGCACCCCCAAAATACACGTACCCCGCTCCCCAAGGCCTATCGCGTGTGATTCTCCCCGCACACCCCTCGGAATACACGTACCCCACTAGCCCAAGCCCTGTCGCGTGTGTTACTTCATGTGCAGCCCCGAAATACACGTACCCCGCTAGCACAAGGCCTATTGCGTGTGATTCTCCCCGCGCACCCCTCGGAATACACGTACCCCGCTAGCACAAGGCCTATCGCGTGTGATACTTCATGCGCACCCCTGAAATAAACGTACCCTGATAGCACAAGGCCTATCGCATGTGATTCTCCCTGCGCACCCCTCAGAATACACGTACCCCGCTAGCCCAAGCCCTTTCATGTGTGTTACTTCAGGCACACCCTCGAAATGCACGTACCCCGCTAGCACAAGTCCTAACGCGTGTGATGCTCACCGCGCACCCCTCGGAATACACGTACCCCGCTCCCCAAGGCCTATCACATGTGATTCTCCCTGCGCAACCCTCGGAATACACGTACCCCGCTAGCCCAAGCCCTATCGCGTGTGTTACTTCACGCGCACCCCCGAAATACACATACCCCGCTAGCACAAGGCCTATCATGTGTGATTCTCCCTGAGCACCCCTAGGAATACACGTACCCCGCTAGCCCAAGACCTATCTCATGTGATTCTCCCTGCGCTCCGCTCGGAATACATGTACCCCGCTAGCCCAAGGCCTATCGCATGTGATTCTCCCTGCGCACCCCCGAAATACATGTACCCCGCTAGCACAAGGCCTATCACGTGTGATTCCCCCCGTGCACCCCTCAGAATACACGTACCCGCTCCCCAAGGCCTATCGAATGTGATTCTCCCTGCGCACCCCTCGGAATACGCGTACCCCGGTAGCCCAAGCCCTATTGCATGTGTTACTTCAGGCGCACCCCCGAAATACACATACCCCGCTCCCCAAGGCCTATCGCATGTGATTCTACCCGCGCACCCCTCGGAATACACGTACCCCGCTAGCCCAAGCCCTATCGTGTGTGTTACTTCACGCGCACCCCCGAAATACACGTACCTCACTAGCACAAGGCCTATCGCATGTGATTCTCCCTGCGCACCCCTCAGAATACACGTACCCCACTAGCCCAAGCCCTATTACGTGTGTTACTTCATGCGCACCCTCGAAATACACGTACCCCGCTAGCACAAGGCCTATCGCATGTGATGCTCCCCACGCTCCCCTCGGAATACACCTACCCCGCTCCCCAAGGCCTATCGCATGTGATTCTCCCTGCGCACCCCTCAGAATACACGTACCCCGCTAGCCCAAGCCCTATCGCGTGTGTTACTTCACGCGCACCCCCAAAATACACATACCCCGCTAGCACTAGGCCTATCGCGTGTGATTCTCCCTGAGCACCCCTCGGAATACACGTACCCCGCTAGCCCAAGCCCTATCGTGTGTGATTCTCCCTGCGCACCCCTCGGAATACACGTACCCCGCTAGCCCAAGGCCTATCGCGTGTGATTCCCCCTGCGCACCCCTCAGAATACACGTACCCCGCTAGCCCAAGCCCTATCGCGTGTGTTACTTCACACGCATCACCGAAATACACGTACCCCACTAGCACAAGGCCTATCGCATGTGATTCTCCCTGCGCACCCCTCAGAATACACGTACCCCACTAGCCCAAGCCCTATTACGTGTGTTACTTCAGGCGCACACTCGAAATACACGTACCCCGCTAGCACAAGGCCTATCGCATGTGATGCTCCCCACGCTCCCCTCGGAATACACCTACCCCGCTCCCCAAGGCCTATCGCATGTGATTCTCCCTGCGCACCCCTCGGAATACACGTACCCCGCTAGCCCAAGCCCTATCGCGTGTGTTACTTCAAGCGCACCCCTGAAATACACATACCCCGCTAGCACTAGGCCTATCGCGTGTGATTCTCCCTGAGCACCCCTCGGAATACACGTACCCCGCTAGCCCAAGCCCTATCGTGTGTGATTCTCCCTGCGCACCCCTCAGAATACACGTACCCCGCTAACCCAAGGCCTATCGCGTGAGATTCCCCCTGCGCACCCCTCAGAATACACGTACCCCGCTAGCCCAAGCCCTATCGCGTGTGTTACTTCACACGCATCACCGAAATACACATACCCTGCTAGCACAAGGCCTATCACATGTGATTATCCCCGCGTACCCCTCGGAATACACGTACCCCGCTCCCCAAGGCCTATCGCGTGTGATTCTCCCCGCACACCCCTCGGAATACACGTACCCCACTAGCCCAAGCCCTATCGCGTGTGTTACTTCATGCGCACCCCCAAAATACATGTACCCTGCTAGCACAAGGCCTATCGCGTGTGATTCTCCCCGCGCACCCCTCGGAATGCACGTACCCCGCTAGCACAAGGCCTATCACGTGTGATACTTCACGCGCACCCCTGAAATACACGTACCCTGATAGCACAAGGCCTATCACGTGTGATTCTCCCTGCGCACCCCTCAGAATACACGTAACCCGCTAGCACAAGGCCTATCACGTGTGATACTTCACGCTCACCCCCGAAATACACATACCCCACTCGCCAGATGCCTATCGCATGTGAAACTTCCTGCGCACCCCCAAATGCACTGTACCGGCCCAGTGAACTGGTGCAGGATTAGCGCAGCCCTTTGCGCTGTATTGGGGATTTCAATGCCTTATCCTTGCGCAAGGGGCGTTCTTGGGGGCATAACTGGTGCTGCGGGATGTTCTCTGCACCAGCGCTCAAAATGGCTTTGATATTCCATGAATACGCGGTGCGCCAGAATGCTGTTTAGCGCACACGGCTGGCGCACGCTGGCGCACGCTAGCTCTCTGCGCTGCTCACGTGTACTGCCTCTGTGCTGAAATCTATGAATTACCCTGAGAATCTTTCAAATGAAATTAAATTAAATGACCTATTAACTTGATATTTTAAGGTTTTATGTATAGATTTTATTCAGGAAAAAAAATCTGTTAAAGGGATGTTATGGTTAAGTTGCGCTAATAAAACCTATCAAATTCAGTGAAAAAACTTTCTTAAAAGGATATTATGGTTACAAGTAAAATACACAAAAAACAGAAATTAGTCAGTTATGGTAAGCTAAGTAACTTAAGTTTATTTGCGCAACTTTACCATAACGTCCCTTTAACAATGTTTTTTAACCACACATATATATAATCAGCCTGAGGAAGCTTGGTGAACAAGCGGAACACGTGGCAAACTTCCACCCTAAGGGGGTGAGTGTTTTTTAGACCTGTATGCCATGGGGAGAGACCAGTAACTTTGTGTCAACCATGATAATGCTAACTTGCATTTTTTGTTGGTTACATGTCTTTTTAAACTAAATAAAGACTACTTTTTCACTAGATACTGGTATGGTCATGTGTAAAAGGGACTGTGTCTGACACGTTGTTGGGGAGTTTTTTGCAGTGCTTCAACTCTCCACCCTCGTGTGCTTTTTACAAATAAATATATATATATATATATAAATATAAGCTTGAAAGACAGCAATCCTTTTTGTGTATAAAGATAATCACTAGACTTATGAGCACTTTCTGATAGTTCTGTTGTTTTTTTTTTTTATGGCTGTACTTTCCCTGTATATGGTCATATTTGTATACATTGTACTCACACTACTTTCCTTAGGGTCCAATCACATCAAGTGATACATATACATAGGGTAAATAGCAGCTTTGAAACAGAGCAATCATTTATTTGCATGAAACTAATCAGTTAAGTTATGAATTGTTTCTGCTACTACTTGTGCTTTTTTGCTAACTTCACTTTCCCTGTATATACCCATATTGGTATGTGTTCTTGTGTCTTTGTGTTTTGTCTATAGTAATGCAATTATGTAATACATGGGGTTTATTAGCTACTTATTACATATTTCACAGTACACAAAAATCTATTAAGAAAACAATTATCATTTCATTATTCAACATATTAACATTACGAATATCATACCTTCATCTTGTACGCTGTACACAATGTTATGTTTCTGTATGAGTAACTTAGTATACTAGATAGAACCCCATAATAGGATGCTATTTATATCAATGCATCGTTCAATGCACTTATTAGGGTATATTTCTTGCAATGATTCTTGACACTTTTTTCGCAACATAATAAGAATCCCTTCTACACATATTTCATGAGAAGTACATACACATGTGATGTCATCAGTGATGTCATCAATGACATTTGTGATGTCATCTTTGATGTCCTGGGTGTTAGTCTTAGCAGTGCACGGTGGTGGCGCGAGTTATGGTTGCTTAGCTTACCATAACTGGCAAATTTCAAGGGTTTTTCGGTTTTACTTGGAACCATAATGTCCCTTTAACAAAGTTTTTTCACTGAATTTCATAGGTTTTTAGTAGCGCAACTTAACCATAACGTCCCTTTAACAAAGTTTTTTCACTGAATTTCATAGTTTTTTAGTAGCACAACTTAACAATAATGACTTTGACTTTATATACATATCATATGGAACTGACTAGATCTCTTCTTATGAACTTGATGTCCGCGAACTTATTTAATGTTCGCGGACATGTTCGGAGAACAGTACCACTACCTAAAAACTGTGGGGGGGGGGGTGGGGTATGTATGATTGTTATATCATAATATAGGAACATTTAACAAATTCAAAAAGCAGCACACAAACACATTATATATAGTAATACATAAGAAATGTAACCCATATATATAACACACTAACCATTCATCTAAATACAATATGTTCTGAAATGGAATATACCACAAGAAGATAAATTGACTTCCAACATAATTACAAGACGAGACCTACTGAATACATAGGATTTATCTTACCAGAAATAGTAAGTGTACTTCATTTTACTCATATATTTATAAACTTTCTGTATTAGATTAAAAAATATATATTTTCTTTTTTTTTCTCACAGAAATGTCTAGTACTCTGGAATGGCTAGAGGACAATTTCCCACATGAAGAAATGTCACAAGATAGTGAAACTAATGGTAAACACTTTATAATATAAACCATTTATTTATTATTTTTTTTATATACATTTAACATATATATTATTTTTTTGTACAGGGCATACCAAAATAGAAAAAACTTCAGAAAACCCTGTTATGGATAACAGTCTTCACAACATAGAAGAAAAAATGGATGTATTGTTGGCTAATTTTAATAATTTAAGAACTTTTGTAGAAAATATTTCAAACCAAAAACCTCATACCATTGCCCCACATGTACTTGTCCCTCCTCACCATATCCCAGTCAATTATCCCCAAACCCTCTCCATAATCCAAAACGTTTTGATGAGACTTCCATCCCTTCTTCACCTAATACCAATCATGTTGAAATCCAAAATTCTCCTGTTTTTGTTTCTGTTTCTGCCTCACCTTCTCTGTCATAAATTATTAATATATGTTAAATAAAGTTTAATTTTTATATTGTATTGTGAATAGTTTCCGTTTTTTTTTTAAAAACAATAAAAGTGTCCGCGGACAGTGCGAGTGTTCTGAAATGTTCGTACATAAACCAAAATGGAGGTGTCCTGAAGAACACTATACCTGTTCGTAGTGTTCGCTACCCAATTGAAACTGTTCTAAGAACACAATTGGTGTCCTGAAATGTTCGTACATAAACGAAATTACACGTGTCCTGAAGAACACTATATCTGTCCTTACTGTTCGCTACCAAGTTTAAATTGTTCTAAGAACACACGCGGTGTCCTGAAATGTTCGTTTCACGTGTGACGCACTTTTAATTACTTCAGAACCCGAACAGTGTCTGTAGGACATCAATGCGCACGCGCTAACCAATATCTGTGCACTTGGTGTCCTGCGGACAGGCGTTTCCTTCACGGACTAGTTCGCGAACGGATCATATGACCGCGCCCACGCTCATCGTGTGTCCTGAAATGCGGACACTGTTCGTGTCCCCGAACAATTTAAAAGTACATTTTCAGTGAATCCATAATATTTTTCAATAAAATCTCACCATGGCACAAGTCCCACATAGCAATCTTGAGTTTCTATATACCTTTTGAAACTTTCTGATCCTTTTTTTGTATTCGAACCGCGCACAAGCACCCCTATAAAAGACCACGCCCAAGAACCTATTCCCATTGTGTTTCTGGCTATTCTTCAGAACACAGTGATTTTTGCTGCCACCTGCAGACTACACCATCAATGAGATGGCATCCTTGCCTGCTGAACTGCCACTTGGTGCTGCACCTGCTTCAGCACTACCCCCACCCCCTCCACCACCACCTCCCCAAGGGCCTGAAGAGGGGAACAGGAGTGAGGATGCGGAGGAGGAAGAAGAGGATGATGAGAATGAGGTAGAGGAAAACCCTACTACCCGCACTAGGCGTGAGTCTTGGGTGTGGCGGTTATTTACCATTCATGGTAATGTTCCTAAGGCTCGTGCGAACCGTGTTACCTGCAATGAGTGCAAAATGATACTCAGTCGCGGGAAGCATGGTAAGTACAGCTTTGGGACCACTACTATGAAGCGACACCTGAGGTCATTTCACTCTGGGGCTATTCGCAGGGTTGTACCTTGCGAAGAACGTAGCAGGTTGATTTCCTCTACTTCATCCTCTGTTTCTGATCCTGTCACCACCTCTGTGGGACAGTGTCTTCCTCAAGCTGCCTCACAGGCCATACAAAATGCTGATGACCCTTACCTTTCGAGGGTCACAGTTGTATGTATGTACTGTGACACAGTACTCTGCAGGGGGGAGCGACTTCGGAGTGCTTTTGAGACTATCGTCTCAGAGCACGAGAAGACCTGCTCACTACCCAAATAAAACCCACTCTACATCTTCCTCTCTCAGCCCGTCCTTTCTTATCCCTGTGGTTGGTGTCCCCCCATTTGCCCTCCTATCCTAGTGTGTTGTGTCTGAAAAACCAAAAAAAATACAAAATTACAAAAATCAAAAAAAATAAAGCTCTTTTCAGAGCCGCCTTTCCCAGTTAAAAAATAGAAGTGAAAATAAATGAAGCAGGGCTCTTTGTATTTTTTAGAAGTCCGCGGACAGTTCGCGAACATTAAAAAATTGGTTTGCTACTCCATCACAAACATTGTAATTTTCTCTGGAAGGCAGTGGTGGCTCTGAAAAGAGCCTTTGGGTGGTGTTTGTAAGTCAAAAATTGTAAATGCTTAACATCTACTTCAAAATCGTTGTTGTAATTCCAAAAAAGGTTGCAATGCATTTTGTACATTTCTCAGAAAAATCTGATTGCCCGCATAAGTAAGATGGACTCCATCTCTGCGAAAAATGTATGTACTACAAAACATAATATTTTCATTGTGAAAAGAAGACATGCCAAAATCTCTTAGAAAGGCACAAACAGCCTTATTAACATTGCGCCTTGCTTTTTCCATTTGTGGACCAAATGAAGAAGAACAAAGCCACATTTGTCTCTGCGCAATCCGTGAAAATATCACTTGAGAATTAGGAAACATGTCGATAACCTTCCTAAGTCCTTTTTTCATAGCAAATTGCAAAAAAATTCCAGTCACATGTCCTAAACTGTTCCCTCCACAATGAATTACAATTATGTCTGGATGTTGCTCTGTCTCCAAAGTAGCACAGAGAGGTAGCAAGTCCAACCACTTCATTCCACGTACTCCATGCCAGTGTACTTCCACATGTGGGAATCCAAGATCTACAGCTACTCCACAGCTTTCTGCATGCTCCTTCAACCAATGTATCCACGAATCTCCTAAAATCCAAACAATCTGTTTTCTGAAACACACAGCCAGAGCTATCTTTTGTTCTCTCAGCAAAAAGAGTATCTGGGAAAATCTCTCCTGGCACAACACACCCACCAAACTTTCCTGACCAATCCCTTTCAGTGCTTATTCTCATTTGCATGACTTCTGAACCCAAAAATCCCCGGATGTAACTCCCGATGTCCGCGAACTACCGCCATGTCCGCGGACATATCGTAACATGAACAGCCCTTCTACCATTTCCACTACACTCTCTCTGCCATTCCCTCATTGGATGTACCTCAAAAATCACATGACCATGCACCAATCACATTCAAGACCTCTACATCTAACTGCATCATCATAGATCAGCACTGCAAATGTACTCTGAATCTCTCTGAGTACAAGTGTCATATCATTGGCAAGCAGCATCTACCAGAAATACTGTACAAGTCTTCAAGATTTCTACTTGCAGCTCCATGCATATCCATATGCATGAACACAAACTTCAGGTATGCATATTTTCTGTATAGTAGATGAACACATTTTCAAACAGACTTTTACCTTGTAAAATCTGTAAAATGAATTTACTGTACCTTTTTCAATTTCCTAAAATCAACTATCACTTATAAACCTTTATACTATTTACTTTCTTTATACACACACACTCAAATCATGTTAAACTAACATTTTTTAAATGAAATATATAGACTACATATATTCAAACAAAATTGCATGCAAACACAATCTATGTTTAAACCTTTATTAAAAATACCTATACAATTTCATATTTTTTGTGTTTATTTATTTATTTACTTAATTACTTTAAATTAGATATGACATTGAGGCGCTATTACCTAGAACAGTTTACTTACAGAAATAGTGGTATTCACTAATATATTATAAATTTCACAAGACATAGTAAAGATATTTTTTTTTGCTACAGTTAGTCATTCAATACAATTTGTTCATTAAGAACATATCATATGTACTTAACTGATGCAATGTATCTTATGTAAATAAATTAGTTTAATGGTTTTACAGAAGGCACTGAGGATTTCAATTAAAAAAATCAATATCTAAATTAAAAACAGTGCTATATACAAACAAAGTTACTAATTTGAAGCTTTTACAATTGCAGTGAAGACCAGTTTCCTGAAAATTCGAAGAAGAAAGAAAAACTAAGAAGTTACCTGTTAATTTAAAAAATAATTAAGTAAAATATCACCATAATATTTGTATTATTAATCAAATATACTATAACGTTAATACAAGCTATTTTGGTTTCTAAAAATAGAGATTTTGTACCATTTTGTCCAAAAATATCCATGTTTTAAACAGCGATTTACAGCCAGAATGGCCCACAAATTTCTATTTCTGGACACACAAATTACCCAACTGAACCACTACAATTTTCATATTATTGAACAAACAACTGTTTTAATTGTATACATTAGATTTACTACATGTACTTTTCCACACCACTAGCTTACTTTTTTTTTGTCATCTGAATCCCAGTTTAGTAGCACATAAATTCAAGAATACCTATCCTACTAGTTTTAGTTCCCAATGCACAATCACACACCATTACATACATCTTTATCATCTTACTCAAACACTCATGCACACAGCACACATACATTCCAGAACACCCCAACCCATATCTTCTTTTTTCGACAGACCCTAAAGAATGCCTACCAAATGTCAAGTCCGTAGAAAGCAACGCAAAAGTAGAGCAAATGAAAATAAAGGTGTCCAACATAAGCATCCATCTCTAGCAGAATTTGTAAAAAAAGTTGAAACAAAACAGCTAATACAATCATTTAGTGAAACACAAGAAGTTTCAAGTACAACAACTTCGCTTCCTCTATCAAAATGTAAAAAAACCAAAAACAATTAACAGAAAATCAGCTATCAGTACAGATAAAACTACTTCTTCAAATTTTAATATAGTGCAAAGTGAGCATAGCAAAAAAAGTATTTTAGCCAAAATATACCGTCACAAAGTCCTTCAAAATCTTATAAAAACAGGAGAGAAACCAGGTTCAAAGCTTAAAACCTATCGTAGGAAATTAATCTTAGAAGCATTGATGGACAGTGCAATTCTTCTCAAAAGAAATGTATTTATTTTACTGTTAAACAAAATGAAACCACTAACAAAACTAATAACTAAATTACAAAAAAGACTTCTCAATAAGCGAAATATCAACAGAAAGAACTTCTAAAGTATCAGCGGAGGTGAATGGAATCACACTACAAGCACAGAACCATATTTTAATGAAGAAGCGTACAAACAAAAGCAAACTAATACAATTACCATACATAGCAGTGGTCGAGGTTTTGAAAAAGTGAATAATACCATAATGGAACAAGAAGTACTTCTTACAAAAATATGCCCTGAAAACTTAGAATTACCCCTCCATTCAACAGAATCAGAACGTCTAGTGTACAAATGGCCATGCACGTCAATGTGTAACATCCCCAAACAATGTTTCAAATCTTTACGCCAATTCCTCAATAAATATGTAAAAAGCAAAGACAAAATCAAAATTAAATTACTGCAAAATATAGATACCTGTCCAGTGCGCAAGTACACAGGACTACAAGGACATTCATTGGCCTGCATTACAGGACCTACTTGTAAAACCACTTTCCATGATATCAAAAGGATATCAACACATCATTCAACTATAAGAAATCTAGTCTATAAACTGTACTATGCTAAAAGTCCTGCTTTAGCACTAGCAAAGTTAAATAACATCCTTCTACATGGTACAGCGAAAGACCTACTTGAAGAAATTCACTATATCCAGAAAAAATATTTTGGAAGTGAAAGCCATTTACAGAATGAAATAGCTTTAAACCAATTAAGCAACAATTCTACACATGGCAACCTTTTGCTAAACACATACAAAAAAGAAATACTAAAATTTAAAAGTACATCAGCTGAAGTACCAAACCATGTATGTGTATGTTGCCGTAGAATTTTTTATAAAAGTAACACAAAAACTGTGGACCTATCATACAAAATAGAAGACAATGAAGATTCTAAATGGTTTGAATTACCTCTCTACATTGTAGCAGAAAACAAATATGAAATAACTGAGCCCTTAATACTTTGCAGTTATTGCACTACAAAGCTTGACAACAACCAAACTCCTTCACGTTCTATCACAAATAATTTGGAATTATACTCAGTACCAAAACCTCTACAACAACTTAATTTATATGAGAGCATCATAATTCAAACAGTACACCCATTTCAAGCAATAATACTCCTTCAACCAAAAACAGCAAAATTACCTCCCTCTGAATTGGTAAAAGGCATTAGTGGAAAAGTAGTTTATTTACCATTAAATCTAAAAGAAAATGTGCATACTCTAGGAGTGCAACGTCCAATGCAGCAATCTTTAATTATATTAGTAAATGGAGTACCTACAAAAGACAAAAAAATATGGCAACAGCTGGTAGATTTATATAAAGTTAGACAAGCCTTCCAATATCTTAAAGAGAATAATGAATATTACAAAGAAATTAATATTGAAGAAAACTTTAAAGATACAACTGAAATAATTCAAGAAACACAAGAAGCTGGTCAATTTGAGCTACTAGATCCTGCTACAATATCAAATACTTTAGACCATTATACAATTCATCCTTTGCACTGTAATGACACCGTACAAGATGTACTGGAAACTTACCAAATGCGTCAAACAAAAGGATCGCCAATCAGTATATGGAAAAAAAGTATAGAAGCACGTGCTTTTCCTCTACTCTTTCCTACTGGCAAAGGAGGAAGGTATGATGATAGACCTATTCAAATATCAGCTTCAGAATACCGCTCATTACGGATGTATTCTGAAGATCCCAGATTTAGACAAAATATGGAATACATATTCCACCTAATCTTTGAAAGTGAACTAGCAACTTTATGTTACGGAGTTGCACACATATTAAAATCAGGATCATACTTTCAAAATATAACAACTACACAATTATTACAGAAAGTGCAACAAAAGGATGAGGTTTTACAATCAAATATTACAAATCTATTAGCAAATATGCGTGGTACTAAAGAGTACTGGTTTCAACATCATGGAGATGTACGTTGCATGATCAGAAACCTTGGCCCATTGTTACATTAAGTTGTGCAGAATATGAATGGGAAGATTTACATGATTTCCTACACATATCAAATAAAAACAAAACAAATATAGATATTCTAACACCTGGAGAACTTTGTTCTTTGGATCCTGTTAATGTTTCAAGATATTTTCACCATCGCTTCATTGCTATGCTACATTTTATTTGTAATAAAACTGTTCCTCCCTTTGGAGAAGTGCAACACTTCTTTTGGAGAAAAGAATACCAAGCCAGAGGAGCACAACATATCCACATGCTTTTATGGATTAAAGATGCTCCTAAATTTGGTCAAGACAGTGATGCCACTGTTTTACAGTTTATTGAAAAATATGTCACTTGTGAAATCCCATCAGAAGCCACAAATAGTGATCTTCATGCACACATTTTACAATTTCAAAGATACAAATGTGGAAAATATTGTCGTCGCAAATACAAAAACAAAGGCAAATACTACACCAAATGCCGATTTGGTTTCCCTAGACCAGTTACAAATACAGGTCAAGTAAACAACCTCATGTCTTCAGTTAGACATAGTGTTAAAGGTAAGTCACCTAGAAATACATATTACATAAAAAGAAAAGAAGAAGAAAAATATATCAATGATTATAATGCAATCATTGCCCACTTATGGAATGCAAACATAGATGTGCAGTACATTGCAGACAATTCTACTGCAGTTGCACGATATGTCACAGCATACTTAACTAAAGCAGAAAAGACAGAGCTCCAAGACCTCTGGAATGACCTGTCATCAGATAAAACAGTATCTCAGAAATTATACAGCTTGGGCATAAAAATGCTCACCCATAGAGAATGTGGATCTTATGAAGCAGCTGATCGTTTAACTGGTACTTCATTGTATGGTAAATCTGAAAATATAGTATGGCTAAGTCTTGGTCCAGCTAAATCTAGAAAAAGAGTTCTAAAATCATATGAAGATGTAGAAACAATAGCCAAACATGATCCTAACAGACAAGACATTTTAAAAAACAATTTATTGGACACATACTACCCAAACAGAAGTAATACTTTGGAAAACATGTGTCTATACCAAATAGCCCAAAACTACACATACAAAAATAATATGAAACCTGATGAAAAAAAGGTAAATATAGAGTGACAGACTGTGAAGGCAGCTTAGTTAAAGTCACTAAACCAAATTTAATTAATCGTATCAAATTGTCATTGAAGACTCCTCAACATAAAGAAGTATATTACATGTCCCTGCTACAACTCTTCAAACCATGGAGAAAAGAAGAACAATTACTAGATAACTATGACTCATATGAGGATGCTTTCAAAGCAAATGAAAGCACTATAACTGATGTAAACTTTACACAGTACAAAACAATGTTGCACAATGAACAGCAACATGAAGAAGAACTGCAAGCCCAACTAGATAAGGATACTCCTGACAGTAGTCAACCTTCTGTAACAGGAAGCCAAGAACCACTGGGAGAACCACTAATAACAAATGAGGCAGAATTAGCTATGATAGAAGTAGAAAACACCATGTGTCAGTATGAAGATAAGGAAGACTTAACTATACTACAATCAAAACTAAACAATGAGCAAAGTAGCATTTTTCAAGAAGTAACAAAACAAATTGCACATGGTGTAAAACATGAAAATAAAGAATGTTCCTGCCATAATTATAAACCTATACTACTGTACGTCAGTGGTGAAGCTGGTTCTGGCAAAACATTCCTAATCAAAATCATTAGTAATTTCCTTCAACAATTGACAAACAACAAACTGTCAGTTGTTGTCACTGCCCCCACAGGTTTAGCTGCCTACAACATAGGTGGTGTTACATTACACCTGTTACTACTATTACCAGTAGAACACCAGAACAAATTAGACTATTACAAACTTTCTGCAGAAGCTGCAATGGAATTACGCAAAGTATTGAAACAAATGAAAATGCTACTAATAGATGAAGTGAGCATGGTCTCCAACCTGATGTTAGCTTTGATTCACCTCAGATTACAAGAAGTACTCAAAACAAACTATGAAGAGCTCTTTGCAGGAAAACACATTATTGTCTTTGGAGATCTGCTTCAATTAACACCAGTAAAAGGTGAACCTATTTTTAAAACATTAGGGCACAAACTCTGCCGTAAAACTGTTGGCAGCATTGGAAATGTCAACCTTTGGCAACATTTCCAATACAGAGAATTAACAGAAAACATGCGCCAATCTGCAGATATAACTTATGGCAACATTTTAAAAAGTTTGATAGTTGGTATACTTTCTAAAGAAGCAGAAGCAACATTGAAAACCCGGCACATTAATGCACTTTATGGCGATAATGCATGTACTACAGATGTTATGGAACAATTAGCCCACAAAAATGTCAATTGTATGGCCTTAATGCCAACTCTTGCAAGCTGTCTCAAATTCAATGAAATAATGTTAAGTAAAGAAATGCAACCAATAATGGAAATTAGCGCCACAGACAAACTAGATGTACATGGTATGACACTACCCATGTGTGACCAAGCCACAACAAGACTAAATAATTTAGAAAAATCAATCTCAAACACAGCAGGCTTAGAAAAGATGTTAAAATTATCCTTAAATTGCAGAGTAATGCTTAAACGTAACCTTGACGTGGACCAAGGACTTGTTAATGGAGCACTGGGTACAGTTGTTGGCTTTCAAACATACCCACGTGACAACAAAATTCAGTTTGTCAATATACTCTTTGACAAACTTTCAGAAGTAAAACGGATAGGACGCTCAACAGCTAGGTCCTTCTCTTCAAAGATATGTATGTACGCAGAGAACAATTTTCTCTAACTCTTGCATATGCAGTCACGATTCATAAATCACAAGGTCTTACCCTAGACAAAGCAATGATAGATATTGGTAACACAGTCTTTAAAGAAGGCTTGAGCTACGTAGCACTATCACGCTTAAGTACACTTGATGGTCTATTTCTAATCAACTTTGATGCAAGTAAAGTAAACGCTGATATTCCTTGCATTTTAGAATATAATAGACTTCGCTCACTATACACTCCCCATCTAAACACATATTCTGTTCCACAAAAACTAAAACGTTGTAAAAGAAAACTAAATCAAACAGAAATGCAACAGGACGTCACTGCAAATCCTCCAAAGAGAGTAAAAGAAACTAATACTTCATCAAGTACCACAAACAAAAAAGAATCAATTAGAGAAAGTAAACCAGGTACTTCTTTAAAGAAGGAAGACAAACTCCAAAAAAAGCAGTTAGATACAGAACTACCTGGACCATTTAAATTCTCAAATATAGTTGGTGTAAGTTGCTATGCAAATGTAGCAATGAATATTCTATTTCAATTACCACCAATTGTTGACAACATTTACTTACACAGTACAGACCCTTTGTGTTTGCAAATGTTAGTACTTCACAGAAATGCAGCAAACAATCCTGACAACACATATAGTGTTTTTGGAATAAGACGACAATTGGACTACTGTGCTGGAATGGTGAAATTCACTATAAACTCACAGGAAGATCCACAACGATTTCTAATGTACTTACTATTAGTACTGGAAAACAAAAACATACCTATAAATCAGATTTCATACACGTGGAAACATACATGCACTCTGTGCAACAATGTGACACAAGAAGAAATTCCCAATGAACGCTTCATTTATATATCAATACCAAATTGTGAATCCATTCCATTTCAGCAACTTGAACAAAATGCAAACCATGGTAGATTATGCTCTACCTGCAATTCAGATAATCGCTCCACGTTAGTAATACAAACACATAGTAAATACGTAATACTAATGCTTCTACGTTACAATGCAGATGGTACCAAAAACAACTGCAAGCTGACTGGATTCACACATAGTCAAATATCACTTGGTAAGAAAACCTTCACAACAATAGGTATAATCTACCACGCAGGAGCCACAACCAATTCAGGGCACTACACGGCATATATAAAAAAGAAATATGGATGGTTTGAATGTAATGATAGTACCATTACTCTAAAGCAGAGATTACCAGCAAATCTTACTAACGCTTATTTGATGTTCTTAAAACCAAAATTTGATAAATAAACTGTATTTAAACCTTTAAGTAAATTTGTGTTAAAAAAATATAAACTGTTAGAATACTCCAAAAGCTATCTAACTGCTCAAAGATTCTACAACAACTAATCAGATAAATGAATACCACTAAATTAGACCAAAAAATACACAGTTAGAATACTCCAATTGGTATCTAACTGTCCCAAAATTATAAATTTGTGTTAAAATAATATAAACTGTTAGAATACTCCAAAAGCTATCTAACAGCTCAAAGATGCTACAACAACTAATCAGATAAATGAATACCACTAAATTAGGCCAAAAAATACACAGTTAGAATACGCCAACTGGTATCTAACTGTCCCAAAATTTAACAATATCCAAATAGATAAATCAAAACCACTAAAATATATTAAAAGAATAGACAGTTAGAATACGCCAATTGGTATCTAACTGCTCCAAAATTTTATAAAATCAAAACAAATGAAGAATCTGTTACTGCTCCAAAAAAAATACAGCAAAGCAAAGTATAAAGCATTAGCCAGAAACAACAAGTGAACACTGAAAACAAACAAACAAATAAACTGTAGCATAACAGAAAAAGGTTTTTTTTTAATCCAACATGGATTTTTTTTTCTCCCACAGACCCAATGATTTTAGCAACAAATACAGAAACTGAGCAAATTGCACAGTACTCTGATTTGTACTCTACTAAATATGAGGGTCGAAAACAAAAATATATTGCTTATACAATGTAATAAGTCATTACAAAATACTAATACTAACATGCTATTTTCTTTTATCACAGAAATGAAGAAGAAAAACATGGACTCCCATTAGTAGACCAAACAGTAAGTATAGAATAATAAGGACAACCATAGCAGCATATCACATCCATAGTATCTAATACCTTTGTTCCTTATAAATTTGTTTTTCACCCAAAGTTATAAGCAAATGTGAATGTGATATGCTGCAGTGGTTGTTGCCAGGGCATAGAGTCTTGGGTGCATGGCCACAGTCAAACATTTCAACTATGATCTATGGAAAACTTTTAATGTCCGCAAACAATGTGAGTGTTCTTAGAACACTTTGAACTTGCCAGCGAACAATACGGACACCGTTTTCAGGACACCCCCTACGAACATTTCAGAACAACGCGATAGTTCTTAGAACACTTTCAACTTAACAACGAACAATACGGACAGCATCCTAAGGACACCCCCTGCGAACATTCCAGGACACCGGGAGTGTTCTCAAAAACGTCTTCAGAACACCCCCATTTTGTTTATTTGCGAACATTTCAGGACACCCCGGGTGTTCTTAGAACACATTCAACTTGACAGAGAACAATACGGACAGCGTCCTCAGGACACCCCCTATGAACACTCCCCGGACACCGCGAGTGTTCTTAGAAGCGTCTTCAGAACACCACCATCTTGTTTATTTGCGAACATTTCAGGACACCGCAAGTGTTCTTAGGACACATTCAACTTGACAGAGAACAATACGGACAGCGTCCTCAGGACACCCCCTACGAACATTCCAGGACACCGGGAGTGTTCTTAGAAGCTTCTTCAGAACACCACCATCTTGTTTATTTGCGAACATTTCAGGACACCGCGAGTGTTCTTAGGGCACATTCAACTTGACAGTGAACAATACGGACAGCATCCCCAGGACACCCCTTACGAACACTCCCCGGACACCGCGAGTGTTCTTAGAAGCGTCTTCAGAACACCACCATCTTGTTTATTTGCGAACATTTCAGGACACCGCGAGTGTTCTTAGGACACATTCAACTTGACAGAGAACAATACGGACAGCGTCCTCAGGACAACCCCTACGAACACTCCCCGGACACCGCGAGTGTTCTTAGAAGCACATTCAGAACACCCCCATTTTGTTTATTTGCAAACATTTCAGGACACCGCGGGTGTTCTTAGAACACATTCAACTTGACAGAGAACAATAGGGACAGCGTCCTCAGGACACCCCCTACGAACATTCCAGGACACCCGGAGTGTTCTCAAAAACGTCTCCAGAACACCCCCATTTTGTTTATTTGTGAACATTTCAGGACACCGCGGGTGTTCTTAGAACACATTCAACTTGACAGAGAACAATACGGACAGCGTCCTCAGGACACCCCCTACGAACATTTCAGGACACCGGGAGTGTTCTCAAAAATGTCTTCAGAACACCCCCATTTTGTTTGTTTGCGAACATTTCAGGACACCGCGAGTGTTCTTAGGACACATTCAACTTGACAGAGAACAATACGGACAGCGTCCTCAGGACACCCCTACGAACACTCCCTGGACACCGCGAGTGTTCTTAGAAGCGTCTTCAGAACACCCCCATTTTGTTTATTTGCGAACATTTCAGGACACCGCGGGTGTTCTTAGAACACATTCAACTTGACAGAGAACAATACGGACAGCGTCCTCAGGACACCCCCTACGAACATTTAAGGACACCCGGAGTGTTCTCAAAAACGTCTCCAGAACACCCCCATTTTGTTTATTTGCGAACATTTCAGGACACCGCGGGTGTTCTTAGAACACATTCAACTTGACAGAGAACAATACGGACAGCGTCCTCAGGACACCCCCTACGAACATTTCAGGACACCGGGAGTGTTCTCAAAAATGTCTTCAGAACACCCCCATTTTGTTTATTTGCGAACATTTCAGGACACCGCGGGTGTTCTTAGAACACATTCAACTTGACAGAGAACAATACGGACAGCGTCCTCAGGACACCCCCTACGAACACTCTCCGGACACCGCGAATGTTCTTAGAACAGTTTCACTTTGCTTGCGAACAAAATGGACACATGTTGAGTCATTAGAACACCCCCAAGTCAGTTTATTTAGAACATTTCAGAACACCTGTGATGTCCGCAAACAAATCGAACACAAAAAGAACGTCTAACACAAAAAAAACACAACTTTCTTCCTATCTCATACACTCCCACCCTCCCCAAACACTCCTACACACCAACACACTCTACAAAATACACATTTTGAACAAAGTTTCACCGCGCTGTCCGCGGACGTACGTGAATCCAAGATGACGGGCGCTACCGAAAAATCTGACGCGCTTCACGCTCCACGCCGTCCAATCAGAGAACACCTTGCATGTCCGCGAACATCACGCAAGACGATTGGCCAATCAGGACACTGTCCGCGGAGCGAACAGGGAAGTGTGTCCGTGAACCGAACACAGATATCACTAATTTTTTTTTACCTACTTTTTGGTCATTTTAAAAAATACTACTGGACGGATTTTCACCAAATTTGCAAAAGCACGCTTTCGGGACCAAGCCGCTGCTCCTGGTCCAAATTTGGTGGAAATCCGTACAGCGGTTTGGGCTGTAGGCGCAAGCAAATTTTTTTTCCCATTCAGTCTATGGGAAAAAAAAAGTTTTGGGACCCCCCCCTATAACTTTTCCCCCCCTGGACGAATCCTCACCAAACTTTGCAAAAAATTTCAGAGTGACCCAAAGTTTGGTGAGGATTCGTCCAGGGAGAGCGAAGTTATAAGCCACCCAAAAAGTGCTCTTCCTATGGAAACACCAACTTAACCATAACTACATGGCCACTACCGTGGTAATCCTGAGTTTCTACATACCTTTTGAAACTTTTCAAACTTTTTTTGTGTTCGATCTGTCCGCGGACAGCGCGCATGTCCGCGGACCGCGCACAAGCACCCCTATAAAAGAGCACGCCCTAGAGCTTATTCTTATTGTGTTTCTGGCTATTCTTCAGAACACAGCGATTTTTGCTGCAACCTGCAGATTACACCATCATCGAGATGGCATCCCTGGCTGCTGAACTGCCACCTGGTGCTGCACCTGCTTCAGCACCACCACCACCCCCTCCACCACCACCACCTCCCCAAGGGCCTGAAGAGGGGAACAAGAGTGAGTATGCAGAGGAGGAAGAAGAGGATGATGAGAATGAGGTAGAGGAAATCCCTACTACCCACACTAGGCGTGAGTCTTGGGTGTGGCAGTTATTTACCATTCATGGGAATGTTCCTAAGGCTCGTGCAAACCGTTTTACTTGCAATGAGTGCAAAATGATACTCAGTCGCGGGAAGCACAGTAAGTACAGCTTTGGGACCACTACTATGAAGCGACACCTGAGGTCATTTCACTCTGGGGCTATTCGCAGGGTTGTACCTTGCGAAGAACGTAGCAGGTTGATTTCCTCTACTTCATCCTCTGTTTCTGATCCTGTCACCACAAGGACCACCTCTGTGGGACAGCGTCTTCCTCAAGCTGCCTCACAGGCCATACAGAATGCTGATGACCCTTACCTTTCAAGGGTCACAGTTGTATGTATGTACTGTGTCACAGTACTCTGCAGGGGGGAGCGACTTTGTAGTGCTTTTGAGACTATTGTCTCAGAGCACGAGAAGATCTGCTCACTACCCAAATAAAACCCACTCTACATCTTCCTCTCTCAGCTCGCCCTTTCTTATCCCTGTGGTTGGTGTCCCCCCCTTTACCCTCCTTTCCCCTCCTCTCCTAGTGTGTCGTGTATAAAAAACCAAAAAAAATACAAAATATCAAAAATCCCCAAAAAAATAAGGCTCTTTTCAGAGCTGCCTTTCGAAGTTAAAAAATAGAAGTGAAAATAAATGAAGCAGGGCCCTTTGTATTTTTTAGAGGTCCGCGGACAGTTCGCGACATTTAAAAAATTGGGTTGCTACCATATCACAAACATTGCAATTTTCTCTGGGAGGAAGTGGTGGCTCTCAAAACAGCATTTGGGAGGTGTTTGTAAATCAAAAATTGTAAATGCTTAACACCTACTTCAAAATGGATGTTGTAATTCCAAAAAAGGTCGCAATGCATTTTGTACATTTCTCAGAAAAATCTGATTGCCACCAGAAGTAAGATGGACTTCATCTTTGCGAAAAATGTTTGTACTATGAAACAGAATATTTTCATTGTGAAAAGAAGACATGCCAAAATCTTTCAGAAAGCCACAAACAGCTTTATTAACATTGCACCCTGCTTTTTCCATTTGTGGACCAAATGAAGAAGAACGAAGCCGCATTTGTCTCTGTGCAATCCGTGAAAATATCACTTGAGAATTAGGAAACATGTCCATAACCTTCCCAAGACCTTCTTTCATAGCAAATTGCAAAACAATTCCAGTCACATGTCCTAAACTGTTCCCTCCACAATGAATTACAATTGTGTCTGGATGTTGCTCTGTCTCCAAAGTAGCACATAGAGGTAGCAAGTCCAACCACTTCATTCCACGTACTCCATGCCAGTGTACTTCCACATGTGGGAATCCAAGATCTACAGCTACTCCACAGCTTTCTGCATGCACCTTCAACCAATATATCCATGAATCTCCCAAAATCCATACAATCTTTTTCCTAAAACACACAGACATAGCTATCTGTTGTTCTCTCAGCAAAAACAGTATATGAGAAACTCTCTTCTGGCACAACACACCCACTAAACTTTCCTGACCAATCCCTTTCAGTACTCATTCTCATTTGCATGACTTCTGAACCCAAAAATCCCCAGATGTAACTCTCGGTGTCCGCGAACTACCGCCATGTCCGCGGACATATCGTAACATGAACAGCCCTTCTACCATTTCCACTTCCCTCTCTCTGCCATTCCCTCATTGGATGTAGCTAAGAAGTCACATGACCATGCACCAATCACATTCAAGACCTCTAAATCTAACTGCATCATCATAGATCAGCACTGCAAATGTACTGTGAATCTCTCTGAGTACAAGTGTCATATCATTGGCAAGCACCATCTACCAGAAATACTGTACAAGTCTCCAAGATTTCTACCTTGCAGCTCCATGCATTTCCATATGCATGAACACAAACTTCAGGTATGCATATTTTATGTACAGTAGATGAACACATTTTCAAACAGACTTTTAGCTTGTGTAATCTGTAAAATTAATTTACTGTATTTTTTCAATTTCCTAAAATCAACTCTCACTTATAAACCTTTATACTATTTACTTTCTTTATACACACACACTCAAATCATGTTAAACTAACATTGTTTAAATGAAATATATAGACTACATATATTCAAACAAATTTGCATGCAAGCACAATCTATGTTTAAATCTTTAAAAAAATACTTATACAATTTCATATTTCTTTGTTTTTATTTATTTATTTACTTAATTACTTTAATTTAGACATGACATTGAGGTGCTATTACCTAGAACAGCTCAGTTACAGAAATAGTGGTATTCACTGGTATATTATACATTTCACAAGACATAGTAAAGATATTTTTTTTGCTACAGTTAGTCATTCAATACAATTTGTTCATTAAGAACATATCATATGTACTGAACTGATGCAATGTATCTTATGTAAATAAATTAGTTTAATGGTTTTAAAGAAGGCGCTGAGAATTTCAATTAAAAATATCAATATCTAAATTAAAAACAGCTCTATATACAAACAAATTTACTAATTTGAAGCTTTTACAATTGCAGTGAAGACCAGTCTACTGAAAAGAAGCAGCCGAATTCAAAGAACAAAGAACTAAGAAGTTACCTGTTAATTTAAGAAAAAAAGTAAGTAGAATATCACCATAATATTTGTATTATTACTCAAACATACTGTAAAGTTAATACAAACTATTTCTGTGCCTAAAAATAGAGATTGTGTACCATTTTGTCCAAGAATCTCCATGTCTTAAACAGCGATTTACAGCCAGAATGGCCCACAAATTCCTATTTTTGGACACACAAATTACCCAACTGAACCGCAACAATTTTCATATTATAGAACAAACAACTGTTTTAATTGTATACATTAGATTTACTATTTGTACTTTTCCACACCACTAGCTTACTTTTTTTTGGTCATCTGAACCCCAGTTTAGTAACACATGAATTCAAGAATACCTATCCCTACTAGATGTAGTTCCCAATGCACAATCACACACCATTACATACATCTTTATCATCTTACTCAAACACTCATGCACACAGCACACATACATTGCAGAACACGCCAACCCATACCTTCTTTATTTTTTTCAACAGAACCTAAAGAATGCCTACGAAAAGTCAAGTCCGTAGAAAGCAACGCAAAAGTAGAGCAAATGAAAATAAAAGTGTCCAACATAAGCATCCATCTCTAGCAGAATTTGTAAAAAAAGTTGAAACAAAACAGCTAATACAGTCATTTAGTGAAACACAAGAAGTTTCAAGTACAAAAACTTTGCCTCCTCTATCAAAATGTAAAACAAACCAAAAAACAATTAACAGAAAATCAGCTATCACTACAGATAAAACTACTTCTTTAAATTTTAATATAGTGCAAAGTAAGCATACCAAGAAAAGTATTTTAGCCAAAATCTACCGTCACAAAGTCCTTCAAAATCTTATAAAAACAGGAGAGAAATCAGGTTCAATGCTTAAAACCTATCGTAGGAAATTAATCTTAGAAGCGTTGATGGACAGTGCAATTCTTCTCAAAAGAAAGTTATTTATTTTACTGTTAAACAAAATGAAACCACTAACAAAACTAATAACTAAATTACAAAAAAGACTTCTCAATAAGCGAAATGTCAACAGAAAGAACTTCTTAAGTATCTGCGGAGGTGAATGGAATCACACTACGAGCACAAAACCATATTTTAATGAAGAAGCATACAAACAAAAGCAAACAAATACAATTGCCATACATAGCAGCGGTCGAGGTTATGAAAAAGTGAATAATACCATAATGGAAGAAGAAGTACTCCTTACAAAAATATGCCCTGAAAACTTAGAATTACCCCTCCATTCAACTGAATCAGAACGTCTAGTGTACAAATGGCCATGCACGTCAATGTGTAACATTCCCAAACAATGTTTCAAATCTTTACGCCAATTCCTCAATTATTATGTAAAAAGCAAAGACAAAATCAAAATTAAATTACTGCAAAATATGGATACCTGTCCAGTGCGCAAGTAAACAGGACTACAAGGACATTCATTGGCCTGCATTACAGGACCTACTTGTAAAACCACTTTCCATGATATCAAAAGGATATCAACACATCATTCAACTATAAGAAATCAAGTCTATAAACTGTACTATGCTAAAAGTCCCGCTTTAGCACTAGCAAAGTTAAATAACATCCTTCTACATGGTACAGCGAAAGACCTACTTGAAGAAATTGACTATATCCAGAAAAAATATTTTGGAAGTGAAAGCCATTTACAGAATGAAATAGCTTTAAACCAATTAAGCAACAATTCTACACATGGCAACCTTTTGCTAAACACATACAAAAAAGAAATACTAAAATTTAAAAGTACATCAGCTGAAGTACCAAACCATGTATGTGTATGTTGCCGTAGAACTTTTTATAAAAGTAACACAAAAACTGTAGACCTATCATACAAAATAGAAGACAATGAAGATTCTAAATGGTTTGAATTAGCTCTCTACCTTGTAGCAGAAAACAAATACGAAATAACTGAGCCCTTAATACTTTGCAGTTACTGCACTACAAAACTTGACAACAACCAAACTCCTTCACGTGCTATCACAAATAATTTTGAATTATACCCAGTACCAAAACCCCTACAACAACTTAATTTATATGAGAGCATCATAATTCAAACAGTACACCCATTTCAAGCAATAATACGCCTTCAACCAAAAACAGCAAAATTACCTCCCTCTGAATTGGTAAAAGGCATTCGTGGAAAAGTAGTTTATTTACCATTAGATCTAAAAGAAAATGTGCATAGTCTAGGAGTGCAACGTCCAATGCAGCAATCTTTAATTATCTTAGTAAATGGAGTACCTAGAAAAGACAAAAAAATATGGCAACAGCTGGTAGATTTACATAAAGTTAGACAAGCCTTCCAATATCTTAAAGAGAATAATGAATATTACAAAGAAATTAATATTGAAGAAAACTTGAAAGATACAACTGTAATAATTCAAGAAACACAAGAATCTGGTCAATTTGAGCTACTAGATCCTGCTACAATATCAAATACTTTAGACCATTATATAATTCATCCTTTGCACTCTAATGACACTGTAGAAGATGTACTGGAAACGTACCAAATGCGTCAAACAGAAGGATCGCCAATGAGCATATGGGAAAAAAGTATAGAAGCACGTGCTTTTCCTCTACTCTTTCCTACTGGCAAAGGAGGAAGGCATGATGATAGACCTATTCAAATATCAGCTTCAGAATACCGCTCATTACGGATGTATTCTGAAGATCCCAGATTTAGACAAAATGTGGAATACATATTCCACCTACTCTTTGAAAGTGAACAAGCAACTTTATGTTACGGAGTTGCACACATATTAAAATCAGGATCACACTTTCAAAATATGACAGCTACACAATTATTAGAAAAAGTGCAACAAAAGGATGAAGTTTTACAATCATATATTACAAATCTATTAGCAAATATGCGTGGTTCTAAAGAGTACTGGTTTCGACGTCATTGAGATGTACGTTGTATGATCAGAAACCTTGGCCCACCCACTTGGTTTGTTACATTAAGTTGTGCAGAATATGCATGGGAAGATTTACATGATTTCCTACGCATATCAAATAAAAACAAAACAAACATAGAAATACTAACACCTGGAGAACTTTGTTCTTTGGATCCTGTTAATGTTTCAAGATATTTTCACTATCGCTTTATTGCTATGCTACATTTTATTTATAATAAAACTGTTCCTCCCCTTGGAGAAGTGCAACACTTCTTTTGGAGAAAAGAATACCAAGTCAGAGGAGCACCACATATCCACATGCTTTTATGGATTAAAGATGCTCCTAAATTTGGTCAAGACAGTGATGCCACTGTTTTACAGTTTATTGAAAAATATGTCACTTGTGAAATTCCATCAGAAGCCACAAATAGTGGTCTTAATGCACAGATTTTACAATTTCACAGACATAAATGTGGAAAATATTGTCGTCGCAAATACAAAAACAAAGGGAAATACTACACCAAATGCCGATTTGATTTCCCTAGACCAGTTACAAATACACGTCAAGTGAACAACCTCATGTCTTCAGTTAGACATAGTGTTAAAGGTAAGTCACCTAAAAATACATATTACATAAAAAGAAAAGAAGAAGAACAATATATCAATGATTATAATGCAATCATTGCCCATTTATGGAATGCAAACATAGATGTGCAGTACATTGCAGACAATTCTACTGCAGTTGCACGATATGTCACAGCATACTTAACTAAAGCAGAAAAGACAGAGCTCCAAGACCTCTGGAATGACCTGTCATCAGATAAAACAGTGTCTCAGAAATTATACAGCTTGGGCATAAAAATGCTCACCCATAGAGAATGTGGATCATGTGAAGCAGCTGATCGTTTAACTGGTACTTCATTGTATGGTAAATCTGAAAATATAGTATGGCTAAGTCTTGGTCCAGCTAAATCTAGAAAAAGAGTTCTAAAATCATATGAAGATATAGAAACAATAGCCAAACGTGATCCCAACAGCCAAGACATTTTAAAAAACAATTTATTGGACACATACTACCCAAACAGAAGTAATACTTTGGAAAACATGTGTCTATACCACATAGCCCAAAACTACACATACAAAAATAATATGAAACCTGATGAAAAAAAAAGGTAAACATAGAGTGACAAACTGTGAAGGCAGCTTAGTTAAACTCACCAAACCAAATTTAATTAATCATATCAAATTGTCATAAAAGACTCCTCAACATAAAGAAGTATATTACATGTCCCTGCTACAACTCATCAAACCATGGAGAAAAGAAGAACAAATACTAGATAACTCTGACTCATATGAGGATGCTTTCAAAGCAAATGAAAGCACTATAACTGATGTAAACTTTACACAGTACAAAACAATGTTGTACAATGAACAGCAACATGAAGAAGAACTCCAAGCCCAACTAGATAAGGACACTCCTGACAGTAGTCAACCTTCTGTAACAGGGAGCCAAGAACCACTGGGAGAACCACTAATAATAAATGAGGCAGAATTAGCTATGATAGAAGTAGAAAACACCATGTGTCAGTATGAAGATAAAGAAGACTTAACTATACTACAATCAAAACTAAACAATGAGCAACGTAGCATTTTTCAAGAAGTAACAAAACAAATTGCACATGGTGTAAAACATGAAAATAAAGAATGTTCCTGCCATAATTATAAACCTATACTACTATACGTCAGTGGTGAAGCTGGTTCTGGCAAAACATTCCTAATCAAAATCATTAGTAAGTTCCTTCAACAATTGACAAACAACAAACTGTCAACTGTTGTCACTGCCCCCACAGGTTTATCTGCCTACAACATAGGTGGTGTTACATTACACCGATTACTACTATTACCAGTAGAACACCAGAACAAATTAGACTATTACAAACTTTCTGCAGAAGCTGCAATGGAATTACGCAGAGTATTGAAACAAATGAAAATGCTACTAATAGATGAAGTGAGCATGGTCTCCAACCTGATGTTAGCTTTGATTCACCTCAGATTACAAGAAGTACTCAAAACAGACTATGAAGAGCTCTTTGCAGGAAAGCACATTATTGGTTTTGGAGATCTGCTTCAATTAACACCAGTAAAAGGTGAGCCTATTTTTAAAACATTAGGACACAAACTCTGCCGTAAAACTGTTGGCAGCATTGGAAATGTCAACCTTTGGCAAAATTTCCAATACAGAGAATTAACAGAAAACATGCGGCAATCTGCAGATCTCACTTATGCCAACATTTTAAAAAGTATCAGAGTTGGTATACTTTCTAAAGAAGCAGAAGCAATATTGAAAACCCGGCACATTAATTCACTTTATGGTGATAATGCATGTGCTACAGATGTTATAGAACAATTAGCCCACAAAAATGTCAATTGTATGGCCTTAATGCCAACTCTTGCAAGCTGTTTCAAATTCAATCAAACACAGCAGGCTTAGAAAATATATTAAAATTATCCTTAAATTGCAGAGTAATGCTTAAACGTAACCTTGACATGGACCAAGGACTAGTTAATGGAGCACAGGGTACAGTTGTTGGCTTTCAAACATACCCACGCAACAACAAAATTCAGTTTGTCAATATACTCTTTGACAAACTTTCAGAAGTAAAAAGGATAGGACGCTCAACAGCTAGATTCCTTCTCTTCAAAGATATGTATGTACGCTGAGAACAATTTTCTCTAACTCTTGCATACACAGTCACGATTCATAAATCACAAGGTCTTACCCTAGACAAAGCAATGATAGATATTGGTAACACAGTCTTTAAAGAAGGAATGAGCTACGTAGCACTATCATGCTTACGTACACTTGACAGTCTTTTTATAATCAACTTTGATGCAAGTAAAATAAACGCTGATATTCCTTGCATTTTAGAATACAATAGACTTTGCTCACTATACACCCCCCACCTAAACACATATTCTGTTCCACAAAAAGTCATACGTTATAAAAGAAAAATAAATCAAACAGAAATGCAACAGGATGTCACTGCAAATCCTCCAAAGAGAGTAAAAAAAAACTAATACTTCATCACGTACCACAAGCAAAAAAGAATCAATTAGGGAAAGTAAAACAGGTACTTCTTTAAAGAAGGAGGACAAACTCCAAACAAAGCAGTTAGATACAGAACTACCTAGACCATTTAAATTCTCAAATATAGTTGGTGTAAGTTGCTACGCAAATGTAGCAATGAATATTCTATTTCAATTATCACCAATTGTTGACAACATTTACTTACACAGTACAGACCCATTGTGTTTGCAAATGTTAGTACTTCACAGAAATGCAGCAAACAATCCTGACAACACGTATAGTGTTTATGGAATAAGACAACAATTGAACTACTGTGCTGGAATGGTGAAATTCACTATAAACTCACAGGAAGATCCACAAGAATTTCGAATGTACTTACTACAAGTACTGGAAAACAAAAACATACCTATAAATGAAATCTTTCAGATTTCATACATGTGGAAACATACATGCACTCTGTGCAACAATGTGACACAAGTAGAAATCCCCAATGAACGCTTCATATATATATCAATACCAAATTGTGAATCCATTCCATTTCAGCAACTTGTACAAAATGCAAACCATGGTAGATTATGCTCTACCTGCAATTCAGATAATCGCTCCACGTTAGTAATACAAACACATAGTAAATACGTAATACTAATGCTTCTACGTTACAATGCAGATGGTACCAAAAACAACTGCAAGCTGACTGGATTCACACATAGTCAAATATCACTTGGTAAGAAAACCTTCACAACAATAGGTATAATCTACCACGCAGGAGCCACAACCAATTCAGGGTACTACACTGCATATATAAAAAAGAAATGTGGATGGTTTGAATGTAATGATAGTACCGTTACTCTAAAGCAGAGATTACCAGCAAATCTTACAAACACATATTTGATCTTCTTAAAACCAAAATTTGATAACTAAACTGTATTTAAACCCTAAGTAATCTTGGGTTAAAAAATATAAACTGTTAGAATACTCCAAAAGCTATCTAACTGCTCAAAGATTCTACAACAACTAATCAGATAAATGAATACCACTAAATTAGACCAAAAAATACACAGTTAGAATACACCAATTGGTATCTAACTGTCCCAAAATTTAACAATATCCAAATAGATAAATCAATACCACTACAATATATAAAAAAAATAGACAGTTAGAATACGCCAATTGGTATCTAACTGCTCCAAAATTTTATCATATCCAAACAAATAAATAATATGTTACTGCTCCAAAAAAATGCAACAAGCCAAAGTATAAAGCATTAGCCAGAAACAACAAATGAACACTGAAAACAAACAAACAAATAAATTGTAGCATAACTGAAAAAGGTTTTTTTTTTTAATCCAACATGGATTTTTTTTTCTCCCACAGACCCAATGATTTTAGCAACAAATACAGAAACTGAGCAAATTGCACAGTACTCTGATTTGTAATCTACTAAATATGAGGGTCCAAAAAATGTATGTTGATTATACAATGTAATAAGTCATTACAAAATACTAATACTAACATGCTATTTTCTTTTATCACAGACATTAACAAGAAATACATGTACTCCGGTTACTAGACCAAACAGTAAGTATACAATAATAAGGAGAACCATAGCAGCATATCACATCCATAGTATCTAATACCTTTGTTCCTTATACATTTGTTTTTCACCCAAAGTTATAAGCAAATATGAATGTGATATGCTGCGGTGGTTGTTTCCAGGGCATAGAGTCTTGGGTGCATGGCCATTTGACCATGCACCCAAGACTCTATGCCCTGGCAACAACCACCGCAGCATATCACATCCATAGAGTCAAACATTTCAACAATGGTCTATGGAAACTTTTAATGTCCGCAGACATTATGCGTTTTCTTAGAAAACGTTCAACTTGCCAGCGAACAATACGGCCAGCGTTTTCAGGACACCCCCTACGAACATTTCAGAACAACGCGATAGTTCTTAGAACACTTTCAACTTGACAACAAACAATATGGACAGTGTCCTCAGAACACCCCCATTTTGTTTATTTGCGAACATTTCAGGACACCGCGAGTGTTCTTAGAACACATTCAACTTGACAGAGAACAATACGAACAGCGTCCTCAGGACACCCCCATTTTGTTTATTTGCGAACATTTCAGGACACCGCGAGTGTTCTTAGAACACATTCAACTTGACAGCGAACAATACGGACTACGCCTCCAGGACACTCCCTACGAACATTCCAGGACACCGCGAGTGTTCTTAGAAACGTCTTCAGAACACCCCCATTTTGTTTATTTGCGAACATTTCAGGACACCGCAAGTGTTCTTAGAACACATTCAACTTGACAGAGAACAATACGGACAGCGTCCTCAGGACACCCCCATTTTGTTTATTTGCAAACATTTCAGGACACCGCGAGTGTTCTTAGAAGCGTCTTCAGAACACCGCCATCTTGTTTATTTGTGAACATTTCAGGACACCGCAAGTGTTCTTAGAACACATTCAACTTGACAAAGAACAATACGGACAGCATCCTCAGGACACCCCCATTTTATATATTTGCAAACAGTTCAGGACACCGCGAGAGTTCTTAGAACACATTCAACTTGCCAGCCACAACCCCCCATTCATATTTGCGAACATTTCAGGACACAGTGAGTGTTCCACAACGTCTTCAGAATACCCCCATTTTGTGTATTTGCGAACATTTCAGGACACCGCGAGTGTTCTTAGAACACATTCAACTTGACAGAGAACAATACGGACAGCGTCCTCAGGACACCCCCTACGAACATTCCCCGGACACCGCGAGTGTTCTTAGAAATGTCTTCAGAACACCCCCATTTTGTTTATTTGCGAACATTTCAGGACAACGCGAGTATTCTTAGAACACATTCAACTTGCCAGCCACAACCCCCATTCATATTTGCGAACATTTCAGGACACAGCGAGTGTTCAACAACCTCTTCAGAACACCCCCATTTTGTGTATTTGCGAACATTTCAGGACACCATGAGTGTTCTTAGAACACATTCAACTTGACAGAGAACAATACGGACAGCGTCCTCAGGACACCCCCTACGAACATTACCCGGACACCGTGAGTGTTCTTATAAGAGTCTTCAGAACACCCCCATTTTGTTTATTTGCGAACATTTCAGGACACCGCGAGTGTTCTTAGAACACATTCAACGTGACAGAGAACAATATGGACAACGTCCTCAGAACACCCCCATTTTGTTTATTTGCGAACATTTCAGGACACTGCGAGTGTTCTTAGAACACATTCAACTTGCCAGCCACAACCCCACATTCATATTTGCGAACATTTCAGGACACAGCGAGTGTTCGACAACGTCTTCAGAACACCCCTATTTTGTTTATTTGCGAACATTTCAGGACACCGCGAGTGTTCTTAGAACACATTCAACTTGACAAAGAACAATACGGACAGCGTCCTCAGGACACCCCCATTTTGTTTATTTGCGAACATTTCAGGACACCGCGAGAGTTCTTAGAACACATTCAACTTGCCAGCCACAACCCCTATTCAAATTTGCGAACATTTCAGGAAACAGCGAGTGTTCGACGACGTCTTCAGAACACCCCCATTTTGTGTATTTGCAAACATTTCAGGACACTGCGAGTGTTCTTAGAACGCATTCAACTTGACAGAGAACAATACGGACAGCGTCCTCAGGACACCCCGTACGAACATTCCCCGGACACTGCGAGTGTTCTTAGAAACGTCTTCAGAACACCCCCATTTTGTTTATTTGCGAACATTTCAGGACACCGCGAGTGTTCTTAGAACACATTCAACTTGCCAGCCACAACCCCCACTCATATTTGCGAACATTTCAGGACACAGCGAGTGTTCGACAACGTCTTCAGACACCCCCATTTTTGTGTATTTGCGAACATTTCAGGACACCGCAAGTGTTCTTAGAACACATTCAACTTGACAGAGAACAATACGGACAGCGTCCTCAGGACCCCCCCTACGAACATTCCGCAGACACTGCGAGTGTTCTTAGAAGCGTCTTCAGAACACCCCCATTTTGTTTATTTGCGAACATTTCAGGACCCCGCGAGTGTTCTTAGAACACATTCAACGTGACAGAGAACAATACAGACAGCGTCCTCAGAACACCCCCATTTTGTTTATTTGCGAACATTTCAGGACACCGCGAGTGTTCTTAGAACACATTCAACTTGCCAGCCACAACCCCCCATTCATATTTTGCGAACATTTCAGGACACAGCGAGTGTTCGACAACGTCTTCACAACACCCCGATTTTGTGTATTTGCGAACATTTCAGGACACCGCGAGTGTTCTTAAAACACTTTCAACTTGACAACGAACAATACGGACAGCGTCCACAGGACACCCCCATTTTGTTTATTTGCGAACATTTCAGGACACCGCGATTGTTCTTAGAACAGTTTCAGCTTGCTTGCGAACAAAACGGACACATATTGAGTCCTCAGAACACCCCCCATTCAGTTTATTTAGAACATTTCAGAACACCCGTGATGTCCGCAGACAAATCGAACACAAAAAGAACGTCTAACACATAAAAAAACACAACTTTTATCCTATCTCATACACTCCCACCCTCCCCAAACACTCCTACACACCAACACACCCTACTAAATACAAATTTTGAACAAATTTTCACCGCGCTGTCATCGGACGTCCGCAAATCCATGGTGGCGGGTGCTACCGAAAATCTGACGCGCTTCACGCTCCACGCCGTCCAATCAGCGAACACGTTGCATGTCCGCGGACATCACGCAAGCCGATTGGCCAATCAGGACACTGTCCGCTGAGCGAACAGGGAAGTGTGTCCGCAGACCGAACACAGATATCACTAATTTTTTTGGACCTACTTTTTGGTCATTTTAAAAAGAACCACTGGACGGATTTTCACCAAATTTGCAAAAGCACGCTTTCGGGACCAAGCCGCTGCTCCTGGTCCAAATTTGGTAAAAATCCGTCCATCGGTTTGGGCTGAAGACGCGAGCAAAACTTTTTTCCCATTCAGTTTATGGGAAAAAAAAAGTTTTGGAACCCCCCCTATAACTTTGCCCCCCCTGGACGAATCCTCACTAAACTTTGCAAAAAATTTCAGAGTGACCCAAAGTTTGGTGAGGATTCTTTCAGGGAGAGCGAAGTTATAAGCCACCCAAAAAGTGCTCTTCCTATGGAAACACCAACTTAACCATAACTACATGGCCACTACCGATATATAGAGAGAGAATTATTTTGATTTATTTTGCATTTGGTTACATAGTATACATATTTCTAAAACTCATCAAATGAATACAAAATGTTACACACAGAAAAGAAGTAAAGAGAATTAATCCACATAAAATAGTTAACAAATGGTGATAAAGAATGCATATATCTCCAATAGCTTTGCGATAAAGTACATACATCACTCATATAAAAAAAAAAATTATTTGCTAATCTGTTCTTCTCTTTCATCCAGCTCATAAAACAGGAGTCATCTAATTATGTGGAATAGCCCTCTTTGATCATATTGCATTGTCTAGGCATGATAGATGGATTGACTTTTTATAGTCTAGTGCAATATCGAGGCTCTCCGCTTATCTTTATTTGTCATCACTGGCAATGCTCATACATAAAGGTGCATTAGACAGGCTAAATACATGGTCTTCTAGGTGTACTGAGAGACGTGAGTTCAGATGATAAGGTATCCTAATACTGGGTTCGAGTAGTGGAAGGATCTATTAAGGCTTAGAGTGCATGTAGTAGTTTATCGACTGGACTGCTGATGTGCACTGTGTATTTAGAGTGATGCTGGTGTCCCTTGATGGGGAGGTGCCCTGATTGTGGATGGCCTAAGCCCAGTGGAGCCTGGTCATGTCCCTCACTGGGGCATTGCAATATCAACATTAGCATTATTAGCAACAGCCTGCCGTGTTCATAGATGCAGGATGACTGAGATGTGTGGATAGTGGTCTGTTGTTTGCTTGTTTGCGAAGTGGACTGCCATGATAATGCTCGGCAGAGCCTGGGGAGTCAGGTCTGGGTGGAGTTGTACACTGTGATTCCGTGAGAAATGTAGGCCTTGCTGATCCATGGAATGCTACACCTTGCAGGGCGACATGGTTTGGATGGGAACGCAGCTGTGGCTGGAAGAGTGATGATGTTGTGCTGGAGAGGGGGAGCGTCTTCATTCCACATCACATTTCAGGATGCTACTGCAAATAGCTCCGTTTTTAGGTCCTCACTGAATGCGAGGTAGTGATTGTTGCGGCAGATATGTAGTGGAAGGGAGTTCCAGAAGGAGGGTTTTTGGATAGAGAAGGTGGATCCTCACATTCTGGTGGTGTTGTGAGGGGGATTACGAGGAGTGCCGTTCCTGATTGGAGAGACCTAATCAGATGGTACTGAGTGATCTTGTCCTGTAGGAACTCTGGTTCAGTGATATGGAGTGCCTCGTGTATGATGTACATGGCTCTAAAGGTGGCCCAGCAGCTCATAGGGAGCCAGTGTAGTACTCTGTGGTTGGGGGTAATACTTTCTCTGGGTGAGAGGGCGAGGAGGTGTCTGGCTGCAGAGTTTTGGATTTGTTGGAGCTTCCTGGGCTGATGTGCTGGGATGGCTAGATAGAGGAAGAAGGCATAGTCTAAGCAGGAGAGAGTATTGTCAAGAGTTGTAGAGTGTCTATGAGGGTAGGATGGGTAAGGGAAGATTCTCCTTAGGATGTGTAAGTAGAGGTTGCAAGTTTTGGACACAAAGTTGATGTGTTGGGAGAGGGATAGGTTTGTGTCCATTGGGAATCCCAGATTTTTTACTGAGGTGGAACCTGCAGGTAGGGCTACTAGGGCGTGTGGCAAGGGTATCGGTTGGGGAATGAGAGTGGTGTTGCTGCATAGTAGTATGTCTGTTTTGCCAGGTTTTCAGGAGAAGGTGATTGGCTGTCACTCAGCGACTTACTGCAGTGAGGCAGAAACAGAGGTCTGGCTGGGGGATGATGGTGTTTTGGGGGGAATCTTGAAAATGATCTGGGTGTCATCTGCATAGTTATAGCATAAAAGGTTGTGAGAGTGGATGAGTGCCGGCAGTGGGCTGTAAGTGGGCAGATATTAAAGAGAAGCAGTGATGGGGAGGCTGTAAGAAGCATATCAGGGCAGGGTTGTCCAGGGGAGCCCAAGTGCAAGCTTAGTGCTAGGAGTTTCAGGAAATAATGGTGGGAGTTGAGTGTGAATGAGGAGCGGACTGGCTGAGTGTGCCAGAGAGGGATAGGACAGGAAGAAGGGGGGGGTGACCAAAGCTAGTTCGGAGGGGATAAGGTGGTGTTTCTCCATAGCGATGTTGTGAAAGTAGTCAGATAGTGTGTCGCAGAAAGCTTGGGAGAGGGTTGAGTGAGGAGTTGAGCAGCTCTGGGTCTTAAATTCAGAGATGATTTTGTGGAGTTCGCTGCTTGGGCTCTTGTAGTTGGAAATCTGTTTTCCACAGAAAGTGTTTTTGGCATTTCTTATTTCAGTCAGGTAGGCCCTATTTAATCTTGCATAAGCAATTTTGTTTTGAGGTGTGCGGTTTGTCCTCCAACCTCGGTCTAAGCGATGCTTGTTGGTTTTAAGTGATTCATAGTATAGTAATTGCTGATGTTGGTGCGGCCTCACGTATATGGGTGCTGGCATTATATGTCTCGGATGACTCAAAAATATCATCCATTACCAGTTAAATTTTTGTATATATGGTATAGCCATCATGTTTAATATGCTTCCTCACATGTCCAGTTAAAATGTCAAGTACAGTATCAAATGTGCCCGTAATGCCACTGAGTGCCTGTTATTTACTCGTATGCCTGGAATAGTTACCACTGACCCATACTAGAAATACTAGCAAGAAGGACAAAAGTACTGCCTTCTTTCATCCAATAATAGATCAGGTTTCACAATTTCCTCTCATCTATCTCGACATATATTAAAATTTGCAACAAGTCCACCACAAATTGCAGAGATGAGCTATGCAAAACCCCGTTTCCAGTACATCTACATGAATATGTAATCTATGGCCTCACATGTGCTTCTCCTGAGCAATTATGCGCCTCTCAGCTATGGTGCCCACCTGCATAATTGCACAAATTTACCTGTGAATAGGCATGAGTTTCTGGCGCAATTGATGCACTCTTGCCCTGGCTCCCAACATCAATCACAGTACCTCTTCTTACAGCTTTGATACAGTGAGGGTGTTCACACATCTGACCCTCGAACCCTACAGTTGCCCATATAAAGCAGGCGAGGGAGTATGCGAATAGCAACAGCTGAAAATAGACAAGACCCATATTCATTGAATTTCATTTTAGGACAATGGACCTCATTATAAGTTTGGTGGTAGCCTTGCCGGTGAAACGGCAGGCTGCCGCCAAACCTCTGAAAAATTCCGGCACCCGTGAATGGGCAATTACCGGGTCATTACGGCCCTGCCGAACACGATAATTGACCATTCGCGGGCGCGAGAATGGAATGCTCCCCATTCCCATTTGAGCCCAATAGGGCTCAATGGGAATGGGGAGGTCGGACCTGGCAGGCAGAAAGGCACCTGTGAGCACAAATCGTAGCTTGCCGGTCCGGCAAACTTGTAATGAGGCCCAATGTCCTTGAGATATCTAATCCAGGGGTAGCAAGGCTAGCAATATTATTACCAATTATTCAACAGAGGTAGCAGAGGGTACCCCTGGCAATCCTCAATTAAGTTAATGGGTATAGGGCTTGTTCTGGGAAGGGAAACATTTTGCTACATCCAAAATGTTGCATCGTGAAATATACATTAAATAACCCACAATGCGGATGTCAGCAATATATTATGCAAAAGGCTCTTGTTTCACTCAAACGTGAACGCTGATGAAAATACAAGATGCACAACTCCATTATTATTAAAGATGTCTGAAACTATTTAACTATTTAGTGCTATTGTAGTGTTACCTTTTATCAGCATTTTGACCTTTTGTTCTCCAAATGTTCTCATAACGTATGTTTAATTAGATGGCATCATGCACCCCAAATCTATGAATGTATTACATTTTTTGTAATAACAGAATCGTAGACGCATGAAGGAAGAACACAGATTGAGAGAGATGAAAATCCATAACTAGGAATGTGAACAGTTGTTAAGCCGCCTGTGCTAATCCTCTGTCTGCAGATCTCATTATCCAGATCTCTGTAGTTCTACAGAGCCTTGTTAATATGGACTGCACCAGGCGGGGCACAATCATTATTCACATTTAGAACTGCTTTAAACGGATTACTATTTATTGCCCAAAAAAGTGTTGTGTATTTTGCTTCCATTGATTTTAGACCACTTCCATCCACTTCCTCCTTGTCTTCCCACAAACACTTGAAGTTTGAAGTGACCCTAAGATAACTGTCAGAGTAACAGTTATGAGGGAAAATACATTTCAGAACTGAAACAAAAAGTTAATAAAATAAATAAAATAAACATCCTGCTATGATCATCATTTCAATGTTGTATTTGCCGGCAATGGCACATTGTTAGGCAGAATCACCTGCAGTACCCTTTGGGAACACTACAGGTAATTGGGTACAAGAGTAAGCACAATTTCACCTTTGGTAAAAGCCTGTACTACACAGTTATATGGTAGCAGTGGCTGACCAGCTAGACTTATCTCAAGAGTTTAAGTGAGCAGTAGAACAAGTTACACAAAGGACCAACTCTTCTCAGTAAAAGAATATACATTTATTTACTCAATCATTTGTAAAACATTACACTAGCACAAGCATTTCAATATCACACACTAGTACAACACATAAATCCAACTGGTAAGTAATTGAACAAGTTTAGCTCAAAAATGAAGTGTGAGCAAAACGGCACTTCAGATACTTAAGAAGGGAGGGAAAGGACAAGATTATAAGAATAGACAGCCCAAGTACATTCATAGGCAGGGCAAAGGGTTTCAGTTAAATACAACCAGAAATTCTTCTCAATAGGCCTGGGCCAAAGTCAATGGTTCAGAGTCTTTTGTATAGGATAGCACAGTTCTGGTAGATAACGGTTAAGTCCTTGCCACAGATTTTTAAAGGATTTGGCTAGGCAAAAAGTTTGATGAATGTTTAGGAAAGGACAAGCTTTCGTAGTTGAGGAAATTTCACGCACTTTCTCGATGGCCGAAAAGATTTCCGGACCGCGTTTGCACAGTACCTTTTAAATGAAGAAAGCTGTAGCTGAGGCAGTTGTTCCAGGCAGTCCGAGCAGATCTCACTGTTCCTGTGCTGCAGTCGTGGGGACAAGAAGGAGGATGTCGGAAGGTTCCTGCACTGCCCAGGGAAGTGGCCAAAAGCTGTACCAAGACGTCTGTTTAAGGTGTGAGTGCCTTAAAAGTCCCCCTGGTTTCCTTCCCTCTGGCTGTCCGGTTTTCAACAGCACTCTGAAGAAAATTCGACCAGAATAGGACGATGTCCAAGTGGCTTGTGAGATGGTTTTTCCCACCAATCTCAAGGGAAGAAGTTAACCTTGAAGGGCTTATCTGTCGTCTGAGTTTCAGGCAATTTGGACCTGCACCAGGATTTCACAGGTCGTCCAGGAGTTGCAGCAGTCCTCTTCCTTCCTCTCCTCTTCGGTTCTTTCGTTCCAGTGGTCGACTCTGCTTTCCAAGTCCCACAGACCTGCTTTTAAACAGTTTGTCCCCATTCATTCAGCCTGGCTGTCACTCACACAGCAGGGTGGCTGTCCTTGCCGGACAGCCAGCTGGCCAATCACACCAGAGTGCATTCAGTTCTCCTAGGAGACTAAGTACAGGGAGTTTCAGGCGCCTCCCTCACATGCTGTCCACCCCAGACACTCTGGCACTGGAGGAGGGCTTCAGAACAGAAGCCCGCCAAAGGGCACAAATAAAGGGACTTTACCAAAGGTAATGTTTACCTGATCATCAAGGTATTCTGAAATATCACTGTCAAATTTTAGAATATGCCAATTTGTCTTCACTGCCCCTTTAATGTCTTTGGTATTGGAAGTATAGGTAGATGTAGAACTTTTATTAATTGAGCAGTTCCGCTCTTGGTCTGTTAATAGTTTTTTAATATATTTTGTTGAGATGTTTATGGTTGTAAGCACTGGCCTTGAATTTTTCCATTGTTTCTATGGCAAGTCTTTCATATTCTTGGTGTTCCGTACAGTTCCTCTTTATCCCAAGTAGCTCGCCATAGGGAATATGTTGAATTACATGGTTGGGATGATTACTATCAGCATGTAAATTTGTACTGCCAGCTGTAGGCTTAAGAAATAGAGTTGTGTATAGTCTTTCATTTTTCACATAGAGTTCCAGATACAGAAAGTGGATGGATAATGTACTTTCTGTAAGGGTGAATTTCAGATTATATTGATTTGTGTTTAGATAATTATACTACTCCTGTAGGGCTGTTTGGTCTCCATTCTGTATTATTAAGCTATCATTGATGTATGGGACTCAATAGATGATGTTATTATTGGTAGTAAATGTTGTATGTTGCCAGGCGTGTTCTAACTCATAGTTCCCCATGGAGAGGTTTGCGTATGGGGTGCAAATTTTGCACCCATGGCCATTCTTTGCATTTGCCTGTAAATTTGTTCATTAAACATAAAGATATTATTGTTCAGTGTTAAGTCCAACATTTCTATTATCATCTCATTTTACCGATAATATGAGACTGACCTTGTTTTATGAAAATATTTGGTCAGCTAAGCCCATACAAATGCAGCCTGCTGTTCCTCTTAATTCTACGTCTATACTACCTTAGCAAATGTCATTAGCAAAACACCCACTACTTCCTAAAAAGAAACAAACAAAGGGACAGAGTGCTCCTGGCACCCTAACCCCGTTGGCTGCTGATGATCGAAGACCCACAGGTTAAATCTCATGATGATGTATTATCTGTACCTCAAACTGTTACAGTACCTGGAGTACCTGGTGAATTTTCATGTATGTTGGCCGAGCATGCCCTTTTGGCCATTGGAGACACATATACAATCAGGCCTGTGTTGTTGCGACCAGTGGAGTGTCCTCAATCTACCCCCCCATAGTAAGGAAATTGCTAAGCTTCACTTTGGGTAGGGGACCTCTGACATTTTCTGATGGTCGCGCAAACATGTCTGATCTCCTCAATGTCTGTAGTAGAGTACCTGCACCTGTACTAGAGTACCTGCACTGCAGGTATTGTCTTCTGCAGACTTTAGCTTTGAGGAACGAGTGAAAGTTAATGGTGGCAATTATGTTTGTGTGCATTGCTCTACTGCTGAGGTGATCTCTCTTATCCATAATCATCACACATCTATTGAGAATGTAGGATATGTCCACAGACCCCTAGTAGTCAAAATTCCCATGGTGGCTACTCTATCCTCTAAGGTAGAGATGGCGGGTAAGGTGGCAACTACAGTTAATAAGGATGTCTTTGTTGATGCTACTGGATGGGATTAGTTCAGGAAATGTCTTGTTCATCAAATGATTGAGATAAAATGAACTTTAAAGATCACAAACTGGAACATAAGGGGGTTTTCTCATCTTCTTGGTCCAAATTGATCGCTCCCTCACTTGCTGAGTTTGAGATACTTTTTTGACAAGAAACTTGGTGTGTACTAATACACATATTGTGGGGTATGCACTGGTCCAACTTGCAACTAAAGGTGATCAAGACCGACCCTTTGGTGGTAAGATTATAGGAGTGAGACACACTGTCCCTATGTCCAACTTGAATTTAATTGCTAGTACTGATAACATTCTTGCAATAGAACTATTGTTGAATGTTGAGGGTAGTTTGGTCGCGATATTGCTTATTAATATATATGTTTTCCCTGAAGTAGACACCCTAGATGACATTTTTGAGACAATTAATGCAATCCTTTCAACTTGGTTGATTACTAATTAGCATGAAGTTGCATTGATAGGAGGTGACCTTAATGCAGTATGTAGCTACTATAATAATGGACCTAGTTATGGAAGTGTTAAATCTAAGAGTATTATGGAAAAACCCAGAGTGAATCAAAAAGGCAAGATGTGGATTGATACCCTTAGGGAGTGGAGGTTCTTAAAGTACACTGGTCGTACCTGAGGAGACAGCCCTGGTTAGTGTACATGGTCTATAGGTGCTAGTTCATCCACTTTAGATTATTTCTTTGGTACCAACTACTGCTCTAAAAGAGTTTTGAAGTTATAAACTTCACTTTAGTGACCATAATATTCTGATCCTAACTAACTAAACATGAAAATATGATTGCCCCTTTTGACCAATCATAGGGGTAACAGGATGCGCTCGACACCTAAAAATCTCAGTAAGGCCACTAAATATATGAATGTTTTCATCCTAGAGGAAGTTGATTTGTGGGAGGGTTGGAATCTTGAACACATTAATGGATGTTTAGAAATGCTAGCTCATGACACAGGGAAGGTAGGCCACTACCAACTTGACATTAGAGATGGTACAAATAAAAATGCCTTTCAGATGGAAGTATGAGACGCTAATCGCCTTATGCAGCGTCAAATTAGGAAAACACAAATGGATTCAGTTTCTAATTACCATTATGAAGCAAACATTGGGAGAATAAAAAAGAGCATAGAAGTTGGCTAAGAAGGAGGTGTCACTCTGTCCATAATGGGCAATGGTAATTGATGTTCTCTGTACTGTGTAGTGGCAACGCTAGAACCATTTGGCAAATGTTGGCTAAGTCCAAGGGGGTTTCTCAATGTACTATGGTGAACCCTATACCAGAGTATAGTTGGAAAGACTATATTCTGTCTAATTTTGTGTCTATTGAAGTATCAGCTTTTGAAATTAATTATGAGGGATGTTGGCAATTATCTCCTAGTGTTAGCAAAACATATATGGCTATTGTAAACATGAAAGGCTCCCAAGCACCCGGACCTAACGGTCTGTCCGATGATGTACTTAAGTCTGACCCGGAGCAAAGGCGTTGTATGTATTATTTAGCAAAGTATGCTAGGAAAAACAATTGTCCCTACCACATGGCGCATGGCTATCCTCCTGCCTATATACAAGAAGGGTGATAGAGTAAATGCGGCGAATTACAGCGTTTTATCCTTGTTGTATGTCACTGGTAAATTGTTTAACAGTTAGTAAGTGTTCAGGACTTGTGTCCCATGCACACCAATTGTACTGAAGTAAAATTCAGCCAAAACTAATAAGTCAAACATTTATGTGCTATATGATGAATAGTACTTAGACAACTTTTTTATGAGGATATTGAATATGATCAGTGTTTTATTCCCTAGAGATCTAGGTGTGATAATCAAGTTCTACCATGTGGTGGTCAAGTTCTACAACCATCAATATAACATATCAATCTTAGAACATCATGCTGAAACAAACATAAAAATACAAATTAATACATATATTAAAATAGGCTGTACGCGTTTTGAGATAACAAATATCTTCTTCAGGAGCTAGAAATAATTTTTTCTTCAATCTTCAGCAAATTCAATCTATACACAAATGTGAAAGAAAAGTATCAGGCACTCATGCCTCTTAGAACTTCCTAAGTTTTTAAAGAAATCAAGACCTCAGCAGGTTTTTAAATACTTCACCTAGTCATTTCCTATGCTGTTAACGTAATATATTTGCGCTCAAGGATTGCATTATTGAGAAGATGCCTGTGAATGACATATGCAAAGGAAATCTCAGTCTAGATTTTGTATTGTGTATCTGTTGCTGAATTCAATACCGTAAGGAGATTTAACTTATTCCACCTCTTGTGGTTAAGAGTGCGTCTAGAAGTTCTTGTCTGTTGCTATTTCAACAGAGTACAACTTTCTCACAGTCATTGTTCAGCGACATTGCCTCACAGTAATTGGCTTGTTGATAATATATGTTACTTTCAGTACAATTAATGAGTAATCGTCAGCATATTGGGCCTCATTAGGAGTGTGACGGTCCAGTAACAAGAGTGCCGGTAAGCCTACCGGCGCCATTTTTACTGGACCAGCATACTCTGAGACTGCCCGCAGCCTTTCACTGAAGCACTGGCACCATTATTAGTGCTGACAGAGACAGCCTCTTTCAAAATCTGCCTGCTTCTACTCTCTGCCTTCTGCAACTCATCCAGAATAGGACTGCAAGACTTGTCCTTGGCCTTAAGCCCAGGCGTTGTATCTCTCCAGGACTGATATCTCTGCACTGGCTCCCATTGGCTGCGAGGATTAAGTTCAAAAGCCTCTGCATTGTCCACAAGGCCTTCTGGGGCCTGGGGCCTCAATACCTTCATCTCTCTCTTCCTAAATATCTTCCTTCTCAAGCTCTTCACTCATCCGTCTCCTACTCCCTAAGGGTCAGTCGCTTCTCCAAGCAACGAGTTGGTGGTAGATCTCTTTCTTCGGCTGGGGCCTCCCTCTGGAACAGCCTCCATGCCTCCCTGCCTTCCTGAAACTTGAGGAGAACCATCTCCAGTTCCGGAAGCACCTCAAAACCTTCTTCTTTGCTTCTGCTTTCTCTCCTCTTCTCCCCTGCTGAATTCTTGGCTGAAACTGTACTGGTAACCTGGCCGCCCTCTGATCTCAGGCCCAGGTCCCTTCCCCCACCACCTGCACTGTCTCCCTGGCAACCCCTGCACTTGGGGACTGTATCTGTATCCACACAGTCGCCCACCAGCACTTGACACCTGATGTGTGCTCTTGTACTGCACTGTCCCCACCCCCTCCCACTCCACACTTCTCCTCCTCCCCCTTCCCCTGCACTTGCACAATCTGAATGACAATTGGCCTAGTAGGATCGCTGTCTCTGTCATCCCTTTGTTCCCCCTCCCTTGCCTCGTCACGCCTTGAAACACTTGTGTATAGGCACTTTATAAATCATATTATATCATCCCCATTCCCATTGAGTCCTATTGGACTAAATGGGAAAGGGAATTAACGATTTTTCCAGCACCTGACTTCCAGGAACACTGGGTCAGAAACCCCCTGTGTTTGCGTGAAGTCAGGCGCCAGAATAATTGAAGTCCGGTAGCAGCCTGCTGGTTTTACCATACAAAAACCCAACTATTTGCTATTCTGATCTTCTCTTTCATCCAGCTCGTGAAACAGGAGTCATCTAAATTATGTGCAATAGCCCTCTTTTATCATTTTTCCAGCTACCTTACAGACATGATACGCTGCCCAGATCACCACCATTGAGGTAGCTCTTTTCAAGCTGCTCCAGAATTGATCATTTCCAATGTCCGACATATAGACCACATATTTCTGATATCCCTTTTGGTATTTTTCTTGTAGGTAAGGGCACTGTGTCAACACATGTCTCACCGTGTCTACATAGACTTTGCATAACCTGCAGCCTCTCTCAGCATACAGTGTTTTTGACCATCCTCCAATATATTAGTGTATGGGTAGAATATTGAAACGCATATAACAAGGAGCTCTTCTGACCACTGCAGGAGCAGTGGACAACGAAGGAGAACCCACCCAACGACATCCATGGTCGTGGTGAAGAATGCGCATGCCAAAAAAGGAAAATCTGCTTTTGCCGTAATTTGAGCCGACGACCCTTAGGAATATCGCCAATAAGTGCCCTGTTGTGCTTAAAGGCACTTTGCCACTTGATTCAGGCGCTGTTGGCCTGTACTGGTGCATTTCTACAATTTGCATGCAGGTGACTCCATTGCCTGCGATGTGGAAGGAAACACCTTCCAAGATTGCTGCTCACCGCATGGCCCAGCCCTATTCTTCCTAACCCAGGCCCAGGCTTCACCATAGTCCACCAATTGGCCTCCAGGCTATTTTAAACAGCCTATCCCATGAGCCGGCAGACGGAAGCCGGCCCACATCAGCAAGGCCCAGGGAGACAAGGCTAACACCTGTCCACGGCCTGTGAACCCTCAGTGTGCAGCCCTCCATGGAGCAGGAGCTCTTCTGACTACTGCAGGAGCAGTGGACAATGAAGGATAACCCACCCAACGACATCCATGGTCGCGGTAAGTGCTGTGAAGAATGCGCATGCCAAAAGACGAAAATCTGCTTTTGCCGTAATTTGAGCCGACAACCCTTAGGAATGTTGCCAATAAGTGCCCCATTGTGCTTAAAAGCACTTTTCCCCTTGATTCAGACTCTGTTGGCATGTGCTGGTGCATTTCTACAATTTGCGTGCAGGCGACTCCATTGCTTGCCATGTGGAAGGAAACACCTCATGGCCCAGCCCCATTCTTCCTAATCCAGGCCCAGTCTTCACCATAGTCCACCGATTGGCCTCCAGGCTATTTTAAACAGCCTATCCCGTGAGCCGACAGGCGGAAGCCGGCCAGGTCAGCAAGGCCCAGGGAGAAAAGGCTAACACCTGTCCACAGTCTGTCACCAGCCGTCTACGCCGTCCGCCAGAACCCCTACACAAGTTGGACCAGCACCTACAACCCTTCATCAAGGTAACCTTCATCTCCTACCGACACCTGCCTGCCGTCATCTAATACCTCCATTGCCAACCCGATTTGCCTGAACGATTTAGACTGCTTGGGCATCAGCCATATACCGTTTCACTAGCGTAAAGCCAACTTTGCATCCCACCTAATTAACTCACATACTCTCTTCCGGACCGAGCTCTCCGGCCCTAGCCTTATTACCTTACCCTGAACAGTTCCCGTACTTCATACTGTGTCACCCGATTACTTGTTCCCTGCATATTGTTTAAGCTAACACTCGTCTGCCTTACTCTAATGTACCTTCATCTTGCGCAACTATATGCATTTTGCCCTGTACCTAAGTCATGTTTATTATTACTAAACTGCCAACAAACCACGCATATTATGCCCAAACTGCACTGTTGCCCTAGTAATTTGCTTCTGCACATTAGCCTCTAGGATCAGCTGCCGGCGTATAAATGTTAGTCAGTCCCCTTGGCCAGACTATTACCACTGAGTACTGCTATACGAATATTTGATTTGTGCGTGCACTATATTTAAGCACCTTGTGTAATCCTTACACGTTCACTGTTTGCATATACGCGCTGACTTGGCGACTTCGCTGATTTGATGCCTCTCAAATGTATGCTCAATGCATAGCTGATTGCACATTCTATTGTCTCCATCTGTGACCTGTCGCTGTGTGCCCTAACATACTGGACTACTTTAGCCCAATAGCTCCGGCAATCCACACTGGGTTTACGTCTCCCCATTACTTGTGCCTGCATTCTGGTTAAGATAATATTCGTCGGCACTATAGCCACCTGCCGACCTGCCGAATTAAGCCCTACTCCATTGCATTTTATTCTTAAGCTACTATACGCATTTTGCCCATGTACATATGTCATATGTGTTATTATTTCACCTACCAATCACGTATACTCTGCCCATACTGTAATGTCCCAACCTATTTGACTTTGCCGAACTTCCCGTGGCAATATGTTTCTGCACATTGGTCTCCACAATCAGCTGCCTGTGCATAATACTCAGTCTGTCCCCTTGCCAGTTTACGATCACAGAGCATTCCCATATGAATATTTGAATCGTGCATATACTGTATTCATGTACCTTGTGCAATCATCATACGCTTCATTGCCTGTATATGGCGTGTGTTAATCTTGGGCTTTTCACATGCATGTCCTAGTGCTTATCTGATTGCCCATCCTATTGTTGCCACGTTGTGATTTGCCTCTGTGTGCCCCACCATTTCGCAAATTGGCCACACTCCCTTCTCTCTGTGCCAAAGAAACACCTGCTTTTTGCATTACCTTTCTTTCTCCATACCCACAGCATAGCTGCTAAAGATGTTAGGTTTAATCTTTATTTGCTGCATAATGGCTGCCACCACATTCCTTGATACTAATATTCAGGAATGTCATAGTGCAATAGCTCATGCCTCTCTCCCATGCACCACAATTGACAGAAATGTTAAACTCCGCAACAGACTTACTAAATTGCATGAGCCACCCAGAAGATCCCTACCACCTACTAACCTGAAAACACATTGCCAGTTTAGTACGAAATAACCAGCCCGCCCTACCATCAGTCTATAACACTCAGGCCCCTCAAACTCTAAGACACAAGCCCAAGCCTACTGCTAACCCTGTCCAGGTTAAAGTCGAAACAGAGTCATATTCCTCTAAATGAGCACTCCTTAATGTGAGATCACTCGTGGCTCACACACTAGACATAGCTGACCTAGTCACAGTAGGTAATTTGGACTTCCTGGCATTAGCAGAGACATGGCTACATAATGCCGCAGGGCCATCCCTTATGTTAGCTATCCCAGACGGATACACAATATCCCGACAAGACCGAGATGGATCCCGAGGAGGTGATATCGCCATCATATCTAGAGTGAACTTATCTCTAAGATTAGCCCCTATTCAAACTTTACAATCATTGGAAATCCTTTCTGCTAAGTTCCAGATAAACAATTCTCAATCACTTACCATCCACCTAATATACAGGCCACCTGGTCCACTTGGAACCTTCCAGGAGGAGCTGCACAACATATTATCTAATAACGTCAAAATGACTTCACAATTATTCTTACTAGGGGATTTCAACCTAGGTTTTGATGATCCAGCGGATAAGCACGCCTTGGACATAGCAAATACTATCAACGCGTTAGGTTTGTCTCAAAAAGTCAACCATCCTACCCATACGAAGGGGAGAATCTTAGACTGGGTAGCTGATCTTAACTGCACAGCCACCATCTCTTCTATCTCTCCTCAACCTTGGACAGATCATTCACTGTGTCCTTTAATTTATTAACCACTAGACCTTCACCTATGGCTCCAGAAATGATGCCAACTTGCTCAACCATAAACAAAAAGAATATTACAGTAAACAAAGTCATCCCTGCTATCCTCCCATCTCTAAATGCACTGCCAGAAAATCTAGACCCTAGCATCCTAGTCCATGAATACAATAAAATCATGCTTACTACAATGGATAAAACTGCCCCACTTAAACTTAGACCAAGTAAACCAAAAGCCCATCTAAATAAATGGTTTACACCACAGCTAAAGGAGCTACGCCTTATGAAAAGAAAATGTGAAACTAGTTGGAGACTATGCCCAGCTAAAGAGAACAAAGTTAACCTAACCTCCATCTCTTTGCATTACAAAAATGAAGTTTGCCTGGCAAAACAGAATTCCTATGACGAACGTATTGCTAATTCCAATTCCAGTATGAAAGAACTTTTCTCCATACTAAGAACTAGAGTCACCAATAACTACACCCGATATATGTACCAAGAATAAGACCTGGTGTGCAGACATTCAATATGCACTAGCAAATAAAATAATTACGCTCCAGAATAAAATACAGCAAAAGAAAGACAATCTGAACCTACAACATCTGTCTAATATCCCACCGCCTAGTGAATTATTAACTTCCCAAACTAACAAATTTCACTTCTCCAAAATCTCTATTCTAGAGGTAGAGAAAATGATCCTATCGCTTAAAACTTCCAATTGCAAAGGCGATATCTGCCCAGCACAGTTAATAAAAAGACGCTGCCAGAGACCTATCACCATTCATCTCCAAACTCATCAATGCTTCCTTCTCCTCATGTACTATTCCTGCCAATCGAAAACAATCCTGGGGGCTCCCACTCCTCAAGAAGCAGACACTACATCCTCTCATACCCACCAATTACCGTCCCATTACCACAGTACCATTTCTACTCAAAATACTAGATAAAGTGGCATACATCCAGATTCAGAAACACCGGGAACTGCATAAGCTTTTAGGAGCTAGACAATCTGGCTTCCGCCCACTACACGGGACGGAAATTGCCCTAATTGATTAAAAAACCCAAATCGACGAGATGAGAGATAAAGGAAAGACAGGACTTCTCCTCCTCTTGATCTCTCAGCTGCATTCGATTTGGTGGACCACAAGGTCCTTTGCAGACACCTGGACTCTGCAGCGCACTTTTTATCTGAGGCTATCAAATGGATAGAATCTTTTCTGAGCGAGAGAACCATGAGTATTCTCCCCCTTGGCAGTGGCTGAACGTACACCTATCCTGTGTGGTGTTACTCAGGGTTCATGTGTTTCCCCGACTCTGTACAACATCTTCACCAAACCTTTGTTCGATGATCTGGACCTTCTGGGTATCACCTACACTAACTATGCAGGTGATACACAGATTCTCCTCCCGCTTTCTGGGGATCATAGTAAGGACCTGGAGTTGGAGAATAGGGTATATCTTATCATCCAGGCATGGATGGCCACACATGGCCTATGCCTGAACGATGATAAAACAGAGTTGTTAATCCTGGGCACAAATTCTAACATCAACAAACTTGGCCAGGAATACTCCTCATTTAACATTGACGGCAATATCATCAAGGTTTCCAAAGAAGTAAAAACCCATGGCTTTTACCTTGATTCTACCATGTTCTTTAGCAAACAGGTAAAATCCTTGACTTCAACCATGGCCTACACTTGCAAGCTGATAAGAGCTGGCAAGTCATTCCTTTCCAATGACAGCTGCATTATTCAGGCTAGAGCTCTAATACTCTCCAGACTTGACCACTGTAATGCCCTCTACAGTGGTGCCAACAAAGTCACCATCCAGAGGTTCTGAACTTCACAAAAGAATGCTTTAAGAGCGGCACTTGGCATAAATAAAAGAGTACACATCTCACCTATTAGACGCCAGCATAAATGGCTCTCCACTCACCACAAAATACAGTTAAAAATGATCTCTCTGTCCCCAAAGCCCTAAATAATGTTGCCCCTAGCTACCTTACGGATAAATTAAACAGAAGAACATCCTTAAGACCAACCAGAGCCGGCAATGCTAACTGCCTTGTAGTACCTAGATTCAGGCTTAACACGATCAGTGGTAACAGTTTCCCTGGGAAGGCTGCCAAACTTTCTAACTCACTGCCACTTAACCTGAGAGTAGACCAACCCTACCTACACCTCAGAAAGAATTTCATTAAACATGTGAACTCTAAAGACTTCTAATCACCTAATTACCTACAATGCCTCTTTCCACCAGCCCATCTACCCTAATGTATATCATCCGCATCCTTGGATATGTAATTGCTCATATGTTTTACTGCCCTCTAATGTCATTTGTAATTCTTCCTGTTATTCAATGCTTTTATGTATTATCTTATAACTTGTTCAAATTGTAACTTTGTAAGCTTTGCACCTTCTTACTGCTGTGCCCTGTTACCTTCGGGTCTGGTGCGCATTAAAAATGAATAAACAAACAAACAAACAAACAAACAAATAAATCTTCTCAATTCATTGGTACACATTTCTGTTATATAGGTACAGGACTTGATGGGGTAGAAACCTTGCATACTGTATTCGCAGTATCTCTTTTTTCCATTCAGATATGCTATTGCAGTAGATCTGTCCCAAACTGATGTTTTTGTCTTAAGCCATTTGCATACATTGGGGTCCATCTGTTCTATAGCTGCATCAAAGTTAGTAAACACCTTTAGGTCAATATTATGGAAATGGCTAATAGCTTTTTTCCTCATGGCTGTCAGAAAAGGATTAGGACAGCAAATTTGATATCTATCACACATCAATTAGCCAAATGTCTCGCCATCTCTTTGTGCTGTGATAAATGAAAGGGAGGTATAATTTGCTACGCTTAAAGCACCAACAGGAGAGAAGTGATTGGAGACCCAGTTCCCGACGTAAATCCTCAACCAGCACCGATTTTGGTACTCCTAGAATGGATCTAAGTATTTTCCACTCCAGTGCTTCCAGCAGGCAGACACGCTGTTCTGTCAAAAGCTCCAGACTATAAGTTATACCAGGAACTATGCTGGAAGTATATACAGCAAACAGACCCTCCATATTACATTTGCCCCCTTTTTTGGTAAATCGTTTAATCATAGACCACTTTCACATGATATTATTAGTTACATAGCGTACAGACAAGGAATCCGAGGTATATGTAGCATTCCACTATTTCTAGTGGTACATTGTTTCATTTCCATACATATGAGCTTTTTCCTCTAGTTTTCCCTCCCAATATCATGATCTTAGTGTTACTTTTATTAATCATACGTTTATTCTCAGTCGCATATGCTTGTAGTGCGTTTATTGAGCATTGCAACCCTATCGGTGTGCAGTCTACCAGTACAGTGTCATTTGCGTACATTATCCATGGAACCTGCTCGCTTTCTATTCTAGGAGGAGAGTTACGGATGTTTACTATTTTCTCCTCCAGATCCGAAACATACAAGTTATACAACAAGGGTGACAATGTACATCCCTGTTTGAGTCCGACAATGGTGTAACATTTGTCTGAGACTCCTCCCTCTTGGTTCAATCTCATTACTACTGAGGTGTCTTGATATAATGCTTTTATGAGATGGAAAGGCAAGGGCTCCAACCCCAATTTCTGCAGTTGAGCCCACAAAAGAGGCCGGGAGACTGCATCAAAAGCCTTTGTATAGAATATGTAGCAAGCATAAAGTCTGCGTTTAGAAGCCGACATCTCGAAGACCATATATTGCAATGGACAAACACTGTGTACAGTGCTATGTGATTTTCTAAATCCCATTTGGAATGTCTTCAGTCTGTCATTGGTCTCAGCTCACTTCCCTAGCTTCTTCAGTAGTTAAGAAGCACATATCTCAGAGCTGCTATCCAGCATGGCCAAAAGTCTATAGTTTGTGGGGTCTGAGATGTTATCTCTCTTAAATATGAAGAAAAGAATGGACTCCCGCAAGCTATCAGGGATCTCGCCATCAATTACTATTTTCCTGAACCAGTTCTCCAAGACACCCGCCCAAAATTCTGGATTGGCTTTGTAGATAACATTAGGTACGGCATCAGGCACAGGACAGGAGCTTGTGAGCTATGCAATTTCATTATTATGCCATGTATGTGTTATTTGTCAAATGCTAGGCTCAATTTCCCCTCAAATTTGGGTGCACTAATATCATTTGTCAGCTCAATGTCAGCTCAATGCCATGGTAAAATGCTTTCATATTAGTGAGCCATATCAGCTCCATGATCAGATTTAATTCTTTAGCAGTTTCTTCAGACAAATGACGCCGATAATAAGACCAGAATGTTTTGTTGTCATTGGTATGGAGAAGCCTAAAGATATATTTCCAATTCTCACTGTACAGGGAGTGTTTATGGTTACAAACCCAGTTTTTATGGTTAGTGCAGAGAGATACAATAGCAGCCCTCTGCTCAGTGTCAGTCAAATCTCTCCATCTCCTAACCAAAGCTCGTTCTCTCCTGTACCACTTCTTCCTCTCAATAATCACTGTGACAAAAGGGGCTCTTACTTTATTATTTCTGGCAGAGGACCTACTCCATAATTACACGGAGGCAGGTAGGGCTTGCATAATCTTATGCATATCCCAGTTTAATTGTGCAAATAGTTATTCCGTTCCCCTCTGATCCGAGACAATGCATTTGTACCGAATGAACGGTGTTAGTCATTACCATATTTTCCTCTATAGTGGTGCCCAGTGCGTGCTATATTTCTTGGGTTTGATATGTTCATTTAGGTCGCCTGCTACTATTAAGTGCCCCAAAGTGCAACAATCATATCAAGATTGGATTATCTTGTCTACCTTATCACTCAAGTTAGCCGGCTCTTCCAAGCCTGGGGGGTCATAAATGGTTTTTATTTATATGTGGTCTGACAGGCTTTCCATAATCTTAATTATGGCTGGTAGAATGTAAGGTGAGATGATCCCTGTGTTAAAATGATTAAGTGATTCATTATTTCTGGCACCTATGTCCAAACCACCCACTGGCCGTTCCCTAGTTCTACGCCTAGCATAGTTACATAGGATGTTATATCCATCTATGTGAAAGTCTTTCATCATCTACTTTTCCTGCAATAATAACACATCTGGCCTCATTACGACTAGTGCGGAATGGGTTTAATGTCACCGGTAATGATGCCGGCGCCGTTAAACCCACTCCGCACTATTACGGGGTCCCCTCGCGGGACCCGCTCTGGACGTCTGGTTTTTCCAGACATCCATAGCGGGTCCCGCGAGGGGACCAGGGAGCTAACAACGGGCCCGTAATTGACGGGACCGTTGTTAGATCCCTCCCCATTCCCATTGAGCCCTATGGGGCCTCGAATGGGAATGGGGAAGGACCGGGCCCGGGTTCCCTGAAAGAGGAAATCCCGGGCCTTCCAAAGTCGGAATGGCCCGGTATTTCCCCATTCAGGGAACCCGGACCTGGACACGATTTTGGTGGCCGCCATGGTGCTAATAGCACCATAGCTACCTCCAAAGTCGTAATGAGGCATCATGTGTTTTATTATCAAAGCAAGTCCCTCTTTGTTAGAGAGAAAGACATCAAATCCCTGATTATTCCATGAAGACCATTTGTGGTGCTTTGTAGCAGCAGGTCAATACATTAATTATTCAGGGATCCATTGGAGTATAGCTCTCTGAGTAGTAGGCAGGGTTTTCCGGTGTTCGGTTGTAGCAAGTAGACATGATTTTTCGTTGTATCTACTGTCCATAATAAGTGCCATTACAGTTTTATGTAGACTTTTCTCCAATGTCACCATCGATGGTGTGTCTGCAGCAGACTGTAAGCTGATAGACCACTGAGTTCCAGTTGATAGGCATTCAGCAATGTTGTCACAATTGGTGAAGTAAATTTCATTACAACCCAATTAATTGGACTGTCTATTTTGGGTAATTCCACATGCACAATTTCTCTTCTGCTGTAATTTCTCAAGGTACGGATTTGATGGAAAATCTTCATTAGATAGCTCCTATTCAGGACAGGGCTGGAAGCACTGGAACGTATTTCCTCTAGTGTAACACATTTGCCCAGTGGTATAGTTTAATGTGTTCACTGATTGGTTATAACTCTTCTCATTGATGTATTCATACTGCACACTTTATTTCCCTCTTGCCATGAGTTGTTTGTATGGAATATTTGGTTTCCACTTGGTTATGATATGATATGATATGGCATTTGTAACGCGCCTATACACAAGTGTTTCAAGGCGCGACGAGGCGGGGGGGACAAGGGGAGACAGACAACGATCCTACTAGGCCAGGTGTCATTCAGATCGTGCAAGTGCAAGGGTATAAGGGAAGGGAAAGTGCAAGGAGGAAGTGGAGAGGGGAGAGTGCAGTACATGGTTAATAGCATACAGGATAAATAACAAGGGCCAGCTAGTGGCAAGTGCGAGATGAGTGCAGACAAGTGCTGGGAAGGGGGGCTGTAGGGATACAGACACAGTCCCGCAGTGCAGGGGGTAGCCAGAGAGGCAGTGCAGGGAAAAGTGGCTGGGCCAAGGACCGGGAACAGTGAGTGGCCCAGTTGCAGATTCAGTGCAATTTCAGAAGTTTAGCAGGGGAGAGGGGGAGAGAAAGCAGAGGCAAAGAGGAAGGTTTTGAGGTGCTTCCGGAACCGGAGATGGTTCTCCTCAAGTTTCAGGGAGGCAGGAAGGCTGTTCCAAAGGGAGGCCCCTGCAGCGTAGAGAGATCTGCCCCCAACTCGTTGTTTGGAGAAGCGGCTGACCCTGAGGGAGTTGGAGGCGGATTCATGGTTATTTTGTCCTCCAGTCTTCGTTGTATGTTCAAGGTATTGATTAGTCAGAGTCTTGGGCAAAATGTCTCTCAGCATTCTACTTGGTGGTTCTGGCATTTCTAGCTGTGTGGGCTCACTATTCATTCTCTGCCATAGTATTAGATCAACAGTTGTTCTTATTTCTGTTTCAGGGCGGGACTGCATTCTCCATGTTGTGCATTTAGACGGACCATTATCCTGTAGCCACTTGTCGAGGGGGACAAGCAGTTGTGTTTGTCTCACTCCTCCATCTAGGAGACAGTTACACTCGTCATTCTTGTTTGCCGGTTAGGTTCCTGGATAATCCGAAGTTGAGGTATATAGGCCAGAACAGGCCTTACATCTTGATTATGTTCTTGTCTTTGTTTTGGTGTGATTCGCACTGCCTTAGCTTTTTGGAGAAGGCTCCTGACTTTGCATTCAGCATATGGTCCTGAGCAGCTCCTGTTCCCTTTCAGTGGCTGCTTCCTCAGGGATTATCTCCCTGAGCCCCTCTCTTTCGTAGGCTCTAATACTCTGACATTCTGGGTTAAATATGATGTCATGTTTGGAAGAATATCCGGGCTGCTGTTAGATAGCTCTGTATATGCCACCTTGTTTGCAGTTGTCTCCATTACCTGTGTTGCCAGATCTACCACTTCCTGAGGCTGCAGCCTATCTAGCTTAGTGATGTCTCTGATAAAGGGTTCCTCAGCTTGCATACGTACATCAGTGGATTTTCCTTTTCTCGTTGGTTGTAGGTCAAAAATATCGTCTGTCAATCTGGCCAGTATATATTTTTGTTTTTGCTGTTCCTTGGCCATGCTTGAGCAAAGAGCCATCACTGCATCAATGGAGCAAAGGAGAGTAGTTATAGGGGTGCCTGCCCAATTGATTTTCTGCAATAATTGAGGCATAGCTTCCCAAGTGAATTATTATTGTCTATAGCAGGGGAGGAGATAGTGTTAGTCACAGGAGGTGTCATTTGTAAGTTTGCATCCTCTAATGCTGCATTTATGGTGCGCCTCTCATGAAGCACTTGTGCATGTACTGTTTTGGTTGCTCCGTAGTATCCAGTGATTTTATTCTGGGATATGTTTGATGGCATCTCTCCGCCTACATGCAGTTTGCTATTTCTTCATGGGGTAGCACTTTTCTTCTGTTCTCCAACTGGAAGGGGAGGGAGGGGGGAGTTCCGAGGAGGGAGCTCCTCGACCATTTACTCGCTCGCGTTGATGCACTGCATATTCTTATCATAGTCACAAAGTACAGATAGTACTGATAGATTGCACATAATCTTATTAGTCACCAGGTGACTCCTGCCTCTTCTGTCATCAACTCCCATCGACCACCATCAACCACTCCATGCCCCACTCTCTGCGTCGTGCTCTGCGCTGTGAGTGAGGCTATAGGCAGCAGTCCTAGGTGCAAGCTCTGGGTGCTCCTCCTCCAAACAGTACAAATGGTGAACCACCGTCAACCACTCCACGATCCACTCTCCGCTCATGTATATGTGTGTGATGGTCAATTTCGGGGAGAGTCATACAGGTCGGGGGCTTTGCACTTAACACTGCAGAAGTCTCATTCTGAATCTGCCTTCCTCTACTCTTCGCCCTCTGTAACTAATCCAGAACAGGACTGCAAGTATAGTCCTTGGCCTTAATCCCAGGGATTGTATCTCTCCAGCCCTGAAATCTCTCAACTGGCTGCCAGTGGCTGCAAGGATCAGGGTCAAGACCCTCTGCATTATCCACAAGGCATTCTGGGGCCAGGGACCACACTACATCCAACTCCATCTTCCTAAGCATTTTCCTTCTTGAGCCCTCCGTTCATCCACCTCCAACTCTCTGAGGGTCAGACGCTTCTCCATGGCTTCTCCATGGGTTTTGTGTTCTTTCATGTTGTCTCGCTCAGCATTCAGGCTCTGCATTCTTTCAGTTTGTGCATCCCCCCTGCTGTCAGGATTCCCTAAACTCTGATCAGGGATCATAAAATCTGCAGATCAACCTATGAGGATAGCAGTATTTGCATATCCAGTGAATGAATAGCTAATCATCTGGTAGTTAATCAGACGTGGGAGAGGGAAAACACATTTGACATAATCTGGATTGGATGTCCAGGGTATTATGCTGACATTCTCATGGGTTCTATGATCAGGTGAGATATATTTTTCTGTTTTTTCTTTTCTTTGCTCATTCATTCTTTTCCTCTCCCATTTTCATCCACCTCTCCCTCATGTCTCCCTTTTTATTCTTTGCCTGATTTTTCCTTGCCCTACTAGTTGAATTTGAATCGCATTGCATAGGTTAAACAGCTGTTGGGTTAAAGACTCGGGATTATAGATATGTTATAAATCCTGCATTTGTACCTGATATCATAATCTGACACGTCTTTATTTATTTGCTAAGAGCAATGCAATGTAAATTAATATTGATATTTGTGTGTCAATTGCTTGACATTTTCCTTTCACTTTTTGGATGATTTTGTTAAATGTGTTCATTGATGTCTCAGCATCTGTGTTGTTATTGAGTCAGCCTGGTCTGATCCTGGTGTGCCTAATTCTTAGTTCACCCAGGTGCCAGTACATTCAATTGATTTTGAAGGGTGGTCCATTGTCAATCTTGAATACCTTGAGAAGGCCCTGTCATTGTTAAATCTTTCTTAGAATTGTAGCTTTTGTGCTCAGGGACTTGAAAGCTTACATTTCAGAGTATTGGCACCACGTACCCCCAGTGACTAGGAGGTCTGCCCCACTAGTAGCAAATCAACTGCTGGCACATTACTACGGCCAATAGCCTCTTGCCTGCATGTGGAGCAGCAGCAGACAAACAACATCTCTAGTGGCCTGCCACATGATGCATGGGTAGTCTCCACCACAAGCTAGCCACATCCTGGACACCATACCTTTTCACTCAATTCAGCCTTTGTTTTGATGGCACCTTAATAGCCATCATGAGCTGTTAGTGCCACATGTGTAGTAAGTGAACTGGTGATGGCAATCCCTGTGTCGCAAAGCAGTAGGCCTTCTTTTGTCTTTGTGAGCTATCACAGAATGGTGGATATGTAAGAGAAGCTGATTTGATATATGTTGTCTGGTTATAATGTGGGTCTAGACTTGTCTACCAATTCCTCAATTCTAGGGTGCCCCGGATAACTTGGATGCATGAACCACAATTACAGTTATTGAACATGTCTTCCAGCTTCAGTACATTGTGAAGTGTTCTGTCAATAATCTTTCTTTCTTTCTTTCAAATTATCGAATGCGTGGGAGGACCCACGCAGGCGCTTCCCCATCCAAAAGGATGATGTGCACCTACCCCACCAATCTTACACACAGCCCTCACATTCTCATAACTCCTCACACCGCCCCGTCTGCCCCAGAAAATCTAGCAGCAGACTGCTCCTCTCCCTACCTCTCACCCCGACTCCTCCCAGCAAAGCCTTCCCACTCAGTTCAGCCACTCCCAGCACAGACAACCGAACCCTCATCAACTGTCTCTCCTCAACATGCCTCTCCCACGCAAGCAAAAAATGTCCCACAGTCTCAGGCACCCCACACACCGCACAGTCCCTCGACTCATGCTTCCCCACTCGAAATAGACTGTCATTCAGCCCCACATGCCCTATCCTCAACCGTTTCAGCATCATCTCCTCCCTCCTCCTCCATTCCAGTTTCCCTGCATCCACCTTCACAGACACTTTCTCACGAACACCAAACATCCACCTGCCCTTCACCCCACTCTCCCACCTCTACTGCCACTTATCCATAACCCGCTTCACCACCACAGCCTTCACCTCATCCACACTCAAATGTATCCTTACATAAACTCCTCCTCTCCTCATACCCGCACCGGCCACCAAATCCATCAACACATTACCCAAAATGCCACTGTGGCTGGGGACCCACGCCAACTCCAGATCCATCCCCCCACGCACACACCGGTCAATCTTCCTCCTGATGCCCAAAATCACATCCTTCCTATCACCATCCCCTGCCACAATCGCCTGCAACCCACTCAATGAATCCGAAAACACCACCACCTTCTCAAACCCCAACTCGCACACCCTATCAATCGCCAATGCAATCACCACCAACTCAGCCGTACAAATCGACACGTCATTCGTCAGTCGACTCACTTTATACTCCCCAGTGCTTTCCAGATAAAATACCATACCCACTCTCCCAGACACAGGATCCTTCGAACCATCCATGAACACCTTACACCCTTCCTTCCCGCCACATACGCCTGACCCAAAGCCTTGATCTCACCCCGCAAACCCCCCTTCTTCGACACCACACTCGCCAACTCCAAACACACCTTTGGAGACCCCATCATCCACATCGTCCATCTCACCAAATCCGTACCCGTCACAGCCAACAACTCGCCCACACCCCACTGCACCCCCTTCTCCCACATGTGAAACCCCAAAGTGCCCCCTTCCTCCTCCACCGGTCCCTATAATAGTCAAACCTCCAATTATACAGCAAACATTCACGCACCGGATGAGCCACACTCTTCGCACTGCACTTCACCCACCACCTCATATTCAACGCATCCCTCCTTAACCCCAACGGCATCTCCCCCACAAGCACCTGAACCGCATTCACTGGAGAGGACCTCATCACACTCGAACACACCCTCAATGCCCTCGCCTGCAACCTATCCAACCGCAGTTTCTGACTCGCTGTGAAACCCACTGCCACCTGACATCCAAAATTCATCACACTCAAAATCAACCCCTTATGTTATGTTATGTTATTTTGCACTTATATAGCGCCTTATAAACCATTGGTATGGTCTGAAGGCGCTGGTAGGTTGAACGCCCTTGGGAACCGAAGTTCAGATCAGTACAGCGAGTAGAGAGAGTCAAAGAGGTGCGTGTGAGCACCGGAGATGTGTGCAGCTCGTGCGGTATTCGTGTGATAGCTGCTTCTTAGCGATAGGTGTGGTGGTTGAGAGATCAGGAGAATGTGTTTGTTCTGGCCCGGATTTATCCAGAACGGATGTGGCTGCGTTAGGCCTGAGGAGAACGCCTGGCTGGGGGGTGTGAAACCAGCAGTGTTTACTTAGAGTGATGTGGAGTAAGCGGCCGATGCTGGTATGAGAACAGTTATACCGAATGGTGTCATAGTATCTCTGCGTTCTATTTGAGGGGTGATGTAAAGGAGAGCGTAAGCGTGGTGGTGTGATATGATGGGTTATATGCTCTTTCGAACATTCTCTGCATTCCAGATTGTACAATATACGCTACAGATACTTTGTTTATTTTCTAAATCCACACATAGGTTATTGGGTACACTTCTAAATGCAACTTTCTCAGAGAGGATATTGGGCACAATTTCTAAATCCAACTTTCTCAGTGAGGCTACGTCAAAGGGCCAGAGGATTCCAACTTCCCATTTGTCCTCCAACTATATTCACTATTCTTGACTGGGCCACATCTAGCCTCTAGGAGGGGAAGTTTCTGAATAACTATTCCGGAATTAGGTTATACAACATTCGTAAACACTTCTGCTGTGCACCCCACTCTTTCCCAGACACTGCCCCCAACAAATTCAACCTACGTTTACACTTATCCACCACACCATCCACCTGCAAATTCCAGTTCAACTTCCTATCCAAAATCACCCCCAAGTACTGAAACTCTTCCACGCTCTTCATCCTTACACCTTTCAAAACCAAGTCCAACTCCTGCTGCACTCTTCTCCTCGAGAAAACCATACTCACACTTTTATCCACAGACACCGAAAAGCCCCATTTCCCACACCACTCCTCCATTCGCACTATCGCAGCTTGCAGCCGACTCTGCACCAACAACAAACTCCTCCCTCTTACCCATACCACACCATCATCTGCGAAGAAATCCACCTGACACCCGATACCTCCATAGCCCGAATCAACCCATCCACCATCACATTAAACAACATCGCACTAATCACACTCCCCTGCGGCGTCCCATTCTCCATCTTCCAAACCTCAGACATCACTCCCCTCACTCTCACCTGAAAGGTCCTATCAGCCAAAAACGCCCTAATCCACTGAAACATCCTCCCCTTCACACCCATCTCCAACAGTCTCACCAACAACCCACTCCTCCACACCATATCATACGCCTTCTCCAAATCCAAAAAGAACGCCCCCACCAGCTCCCCATCACACAACGCCTCCTCCACACCAGTCACCAACCTCACTAACGGATCTGCCACCGACCGATTCCTCGCGAACCCACTCTGAAAATCACTAAAACACCCATTCGACTTCACGTAAAACCCCAATCACTCAACCACCATCCGTTCCATAACTTTACACAGCACAACAGTCAGCGCAATCGGCCTATATGACTTACACTCCGTAGCGACCTTGCCACCCTTCAAAATCGCCACCACAATCGCTCTCTTCCACAACTTCGGCAAAACTCCACTCTTCCAGATCTCATTGAACAGAGCCAACACCTCCAATTTACATTCCACAGGCAACTTTTCCAAAAATACATACATGACCCCATCCACCACTGGACTAGACCACTTCCCCTTCCGAATCGCCCCATCCAACTCCACCATAGAAAACGGAACCTCATACTGCTCTTCCCAAGGCCCAACATCCGACAACAACTCCCGCATCTCCTCCTTAACCACAACCATACCTAGCCTCACCACCTCCGGGAAGTTCCCTGAAATGTGCACTCAAGCAAAATACTCCCCCAACAAATTCGCCTTCTCTCCATCCTCACTGACCACCTCCACCCCTTTCAACAACACAGACATAGCACCCTGCGGCCTCATTAACCTGGACATCAGCTTAAACTGCTTCCAAACCTCACCCACACCAGAATTACTCCCCAGGGACCCACAATAGCCCCTCCAATATCCACGCTTCCTTTCCCTAATCACCCTTTGCACCACCGCCTTAGCCTTCTTATATGCCAACAAATCCTCCAACATTCCCAATCTCACAGCCCTGGCCCTACCCTTCTTATGTGCCGCCACAGCCCGTGAACATTCCACCGACCACCAAGGAACCTCGACCTTCCCACCCTTCCCCTTCACAACCTCCGGAACTGCCGCCACTGACGCCGCTCTCATTCCCTGCAGCAGATGCTCATTCCATTCACCCCCCCATCCCTACCCCGAGGTACAATCAATTCCTGACACAATCCCTTATACAACTCCCAATCAGCTTTCCTAAAATTCAACCGACTCCCAAGCATCAGAGACCTGACCCTTACCTCACCCCTCACAGTCACCAAAATGCCAGAATGATCGCTGCCCAGATCCCCATCCTCACGCACCTCCCAATCACATTCACCCGCAATCGCAGCAGACACCCAGGTCAGATCCAAACACGACAACTTCCCAGTCCTCACATCCAACCGCATGCCCAAACCAACATTCAGCAAAACCAGACACAATTCATCCGCCATTCCTTCCAACAGTTCCCCATTCGCATCTGTCCGATCACTACCCCACAACGTATTGGCACTGTTGAAATCACCACACAAAACGCAAGGTCCCACATGTCCCCTTATCACTCAAGACAGCACACCCACCTCCACCACCTCACACGGATTATAATAATTCAACACCAATACTTCCGATCCCACTACCCGAATCCCCGCCCCGAAAGCCTCCACTGCTCCATCTACCACAATCTCCCTTGCAACCAACCCCTTCCGAACTGCCAGAGCCACACCCCTTTCTCCCCCTCAGCCTATCCTTACGAAACAACTCAAAACCCGGAATCACAAACCTCAGATCACCCCTTAACCACGTCTCCTGGATACAAACCACATCAACATTCAATTCCCCACACCACACCGCTTTCAACTCCTGCCCATTCCTCAACAAACTCCTCGCGTTCCACTGCAAAATCCTCATGCCGACACCCCACTCTGCTTCTGCACTTTAGCAACCATCCTAAACACATCCTGTTCCAACACATCCACAACACTCAAAAACCTCCTCCCCGCTTCCACCACTCCTTTCGTAAGATCCAACACACTGACAGACAAATTCCCCTGAACCAGCTCCAGCACACTCACTATAAAGCACATAAACTCAGTTTTCGGGACAACCACCATTTCTACACCTTTCACCTCACCCACCACTTTCTTCCTTCCCAGAGCCTCATCCACCACCGGCTCTCTCCCACTCACCTCACTCACTACCCGTACCGGTTTCACCTTTGCCACAGCCTCCCCATAAGACAAACCTTCCGCCGCCCTCACCTGCACCACCTCTCTTGCCACCCTGTGGCTCTCACACCCCCTAAACGCAGTAGAGTGCCCCCCCACAAGTCACACACTTCTCTGGGGTCTCCACCTTGCATTCCTTAATATTGTGATCTCCACCACACCTCCCACAGTGCCTCTCATTCCTGCCTACTCTTGCCACATGTTCAAACTGCTGACACTTATAACACCTGTAGGGTATTTTGTGGAGATTTGGGGCCTGACGGTATTTTATTACCGCCGAAAAATAACTTAGCAATAATCACTCTTTGTATTCAGATTTGGCCATGTGCAACAATAATACAATGGACATGCATTATTTCAGCACCCAGACCTGCATATTTGGTATACGTGGTTGGTGGTATTTTGGTGAGCATAATTCCCTCGTTTTATTTGTGGCCCCAATGTCCAGAATCCCTTATCTTCGCTTAGATTTTTCGTGTGATCACTAGAGAGACCTCAGACCTGCATTCTAGGAATACCACATTTTCCAGTGATAGTGTTGGTGCGCCACCATGGGCAAACTCACTGACTTATTTACGACAGAGAGCTATATGTGGTAGTCTTGTGGTAATTTCCACTACCTTATATACGGTAGGGAGCTATGTTCAGAGAGTCTCTCTTCCCGTTGGCTCATGTACCTCCAACAAGTTATACTACAGTCACTCACCATTATTCATACTGATTCTGACATGCACACATCTGTCTTAAAATGACCATTGCACTGTTTAAAAATCTCCCCACATCAACAGCACTGTAATGATAAACAGTAAGTACACCATCCGTCTGTTTTCAAATATTTTTCTGTATTATAAAAGTTGTGTTTAACACGATCTCATTCTTTACAGCAATAAAATGGCACAATCAAAGCATTTTCTATGACACACTGCAAATAGAGTGGCGGAGAACAGAACTCAAATTGCAACATTAGCACTTGATTAAGACACGCACGGGACTTTCATTTTTTCTACACTGACTGCATATTTTCGTGCACACACACAGCTCCCCCAGTTATGTAATTACCTTATCTGTTCAGAGGCTTCTCTTTGTGAATGTGGCTCTCTTGGATTAACTCCAGCAAAAAGGAACGCTTGCCTTCTCAAGCCGGGGTCATTGCCTGGAATTCTCAGCTTTTTCAGATAGGACTGCCTCAGCCAGTGGAAAGGTTTTTCTTTCAGCTCTCCCCAATGTCGACTGCAGCAGGACACAGGAATCTGCATTCAGTCAGGACCCCACAGCCAGGTCTTCTCCCCAGTAGTGCAGAAAGATGTCTGCCTGTCTTTTTCCCTGATACTGCCCACTAAAACTTTCCTCTCAGCCCTCTTTATGACGTGTCCCAATGAAATCCATCATCTCTCATCCTCCTACTCTTCAACAATAGCTTCGCTTATACATTTGCAATTGTTGCAAATCTGACTTCCTCCTTCCTGCAGTTATTGTGCACAAAAACACGGAGAATCAGGCAGAGAAGAGAAGAGAAAAAATCTGCACACTCATTTAAATGGTTTTCAGAGTATGCCTAATTCTGCAGTAGAGAACACATTTTATTAGTGGGTTATATTAAAATAAGGTTTTATTAATCAGGTTAATGGTTAATAGGTTAGCTGTTAATTTTCAAATGTGTCTCTAGCAATATAGGCATTTCAGGTGAAAAATAGTGTGCATTTTTAAATGAACACGTGTGCTTTTAACTGTAAAAATAGATTTGCATCTTATATGTTAAAATCGTTTTTTACTGAATAGTCTGTCTTTCCTTGTTAATCTGCTAACCCATATAGCAATGCACCGCACCCTTGTGGTGGTGGTGCTGCAAAAAAATTGTGCTACTTGTGCAGTATTGCTGTACTGTGTACTGTAACACGCCAAATATCCTTACACACCTCAAAGGCAACGCTACATAAACTTTCACACGGAACCTCTGGTAACCCAACTCCACCACCTCCGGACACTCGGCCCTCGCAAACCTCACTGCCACAGTCGTAGACACCACATCCCAAGAGCATCTCTCCTCCCCATCCTCCACGCCTCCACCAACCCCACATCCGCCAGCTGCTCCTCCACCTCAGATATATTCGCAGACACCGGCACTCCATACAGCACCCCCTTACATGACACACCATTTTGGTCAAACACTCGCACTGCATGCCTACCCAGACAACGCACCTCCAGAATCTTAGCCTTACTACCAGCATCTGTCCCCTCCACCAACAACCGGCCCCCAGCCACCACTAGCACCCGAGTGACATTCCCCACGACCGTCTTCACCCATCCAGCAATCACCATCGGATTTTCCCCCAGAAATGCCTTCACACGACTATAAGGCTTCAACACCACCTTCCACACACTGTCACACTGCATCTGCTCCACCCCAGGCACACCACTCCCTGCGGCCCCCAGCCCATCCAAAGCACACTTTTCCTGGGTCCCCGACCCAGAGTTGCCCCGGTCCAGCCCCCCTCCATCATCCCGCTGTGGAGACCTGCTGCGATGCCGCCCGTCACTTCCCTGTCAATAATCAGGCATATGTGTGGTTCTTTGTTGTATCTGTCATCTATAGCCTGTGATTACAAGATCTGTGTGGGCTTATCCTTAGCTAGTATGCCTTTCTGCTCAAATTCAAAGTCTTAGGATTGCGGCAGTCCTTCATCTCTATTCATTCCTGGGTACAGGATTCAGTTCTAAGTTTGTTCGGGGTGAACACTCAGAACCACTGACTGCACATATAAAGTTGAGAGTCTTTTATTCCACACAGAAGTCTGAAGTCGCATTCTGGAGATATTGGAATGCTGCTGTTCAGTGGGGGAGAGTGCACAATTGGCAAAGGTGGCTCTATGTGTTTTTACATGTTTGTTTGTCAGGATTTCCAAGGTCACAAGGACTGGCATCTACACAATCCTGGTGTCTTTGGATGTGTCGAAGTAAACCATGTTGATGTGGGTCAAGAGGTCATCGTTGGTGATCTGGAAGACTTCCAGGTGGCAGGCAGACAATTCCTATGTGGGTTCAGACCTTGTAGGTGTGCCACGAGGGTCGTGAGTTTCAGAAGGAACCTCCACAGTAACTGCAAAAGTCACAGAAACGACACCTTTAGGCACTGACTTGAGAGGAGGTACCTGCTTGATGCAAGCATGGATCCACATTGATTTACTTGGAACCCACATTGAAGGGGATGTATCAGAGAGTTGGTATACAGATCGGTTGAGAGCTTGGATTAGAAAATACATTCAAGGATTTATGAAAGGTAGGGTAAATGAGAGATAGAATGGAAATTAGCTGGAGATGAAGGACCAAAGGAGTTTTTCTTTTTAAAAATAGGGAGGACCACTGTAGTTTTAAGGACAAAGGGGATTGTGAAGTGGAGAGAGAAAGATTAAAGATGATGGTTAGAACAGGAAGAAGTGAAGGAAAGATCTTAGTAATAATCCAAATCATTGCAAAAATTCGTCAGTAGGCCAGGTGGGCGATACATGATCAGAAAAGCCAGGGGAGTGGATTGATAGTGCGGGAGAGGTAGAATGAAAAGGAAAATAAATTGAGAGGGTGCGAAGAGGAAGTTAGGGTAAAAGAAGAATGAAATAGGAGACACGTCTCACCACCATTGCTGGAGAGGCGAGTGGAGTGGCTAAATCCAACTGAAGAAGAGACAAGAGAGGCAGTAGTAGAAGTGTTGAAGGATGAGATACAAGTATTGGTTAAGCACAGAAATTGAAGATTGAGATGGAACAAAATAAGAAGATTTAAGTTGGATTTAATTGAGATGGAGCGGGTATCCATCAGGCCAAATGTTATGGAAGGGGAAAGGGAAGAACATGGAACAGATGTGAGATTAGAGAAGTTACGAGATCTGAGAGGAGAAAAGGTAAAGCGTGAGCGTGATTTATAGTGCCTGGGTATGGGTGTAGGCAAGAGGCAAAGAGGTAGGACAATAAATAGGAGAGTGATGTTACAGTGAGATTCTATACCAAGTTATCATTTGTTTAAATTAGTCCAAAAACTCCTTTGATTACCAAGTCAGGCAGCAGGCAAAGAAGGAGGCGGATAGTGAAATGAAGAGAAGCAGCATACTGACAGTTAACAGGGATTGGTGTCGATAGATTGGAAAATGGCTGGTTAAAACATGAATAGACACTGCCCTTAAATAGGTGCACGCAGATAAAGATTACCAGGGCTAAGATACCCTGGGAGAGCTGTGCAATATAGGAGGTGAGAAAAGTTGCATGAGCTATTCAGCTCAGGGATGGAGGGCGGGGCAAGGTAAGGTCCAGTGGCAGTGACAGTGTTCTAGCCAGTGACTGGGAGTTTCATCTTTGCACCGCCCACCTCCACAACAGGAGCAGAGGAGCTTTGTAGGTTTTTGGAGACAACTGGTGAATGAAGAGGGCCCAAGGCCCCCCAGAGTAGATGCTGCCTAATGGATGTCCTGTGGCAAATAAGTAAACTGTTCATCCTGAGGGTGGAGGGCAGGGCAACGGAGGGGCCTCCGGCAGTGGCGGTACTCTGACCGGCGGCTGGGAGCTTCACAGCCCCAGCGCGCACCTCTATAACAGGAGCAGTGGAGCATCAGTAAACACAAGGAAGATGTATACTCAAAACCTGTATGATTGGGCATAGGAGCTGTATCAGAAATTGCATTATCACAGTCCCTTTGGTAAAACATTTCCTAGAAAAATCCTGAAAATGTAATTGTTTTCATTGGACAGTGATCCCCAAAGTCAAGAGGAGAAATCAATCAATGATTAATAAGAAATGTGAACAAATGTTTAGACATGGGTTTAACAAACATATTGAGTGGCATGACCTGAAACTGATGTGACAAACAGGTACTCAAATGTGTGTGTAGGTTATCCTACACAAATCCTACAATGTAATCACTGTTTTTTTTTATTTCCATAGAGACATTTCATGCAATATCCTACAATCTAAGGTGGTCAATATGTAGCAAAACATGATTTAACGAAAAATATACACATGATGGTGTAGGTTGATTATTATTTGAAAACTGATCCTATTAGTGTTCAGCATGTATGTATTGCAATTGGTCACATTATGCTCTCTCAACCATATGCACGCTCCACTACCAAAGAAGTGTGTCATGCTTCAGGCATGTTCCCAGTCTAAATATTGTGGCTATGGTACCTATGACTTCATCACATTCGCACAGTGATAGCACTCTATTTGTGGTCACACATCACAGAACAGTTTGCAAACTTAGAGCTAAAATCTTGAGGTGCAGTTTGGTTCCTGGCGCTTTCAACAATTAGCCACATAAGAGGCAGATACGCGCAGTAGAACATCTTTATGTTTCTTAATGTCCTTAACAATGGTTTCCAAGTTCAGAAAACAAACATGTGGACTGCACTGTGTGTTTGATTTTGCAGCCTTGACAGTACTTCTTGTTAGAGAATTGAAGTTGTATATTTCCTTACATGTTGGCATACAAGAAGAGTCGATCATACAATTGACTTGAATACCAAATCAACACACAATCAGGGTAAATAGTGAATGCATTTGACTGTTTTTTATGTTTTATACACAAGCAGCATATAGGAGAGTTAATAATGACCAACGGATGCATTTTCATTGTGAATATGCATAATTCTTATGGCTTTGATGCTTGCCTGACAATATCTACACATATTTGTTTATTTGTTTCAGTTCTGATGAAAAGAGACACACAAGATGATCTCGTTAACCATGCACAGCACATAACCGTGAAGTCTTCAGCTTCGAAAAATGGCCTTTATATAATACAATAATGGTGGAAGAATGTACCTGAAAAGGAGAACAGATAATCTTGCTGTCATAAAACATTTTTTAAAAGGAATTGTCTATCCAAGAATGATTGAAAACACACACGTGCTTTGCACACCATATATTTTGCAATAAGTTATTTCCGTCCGTGAAGATTGTATGTAGGTATATAGAAGGGTAGAAACATGTAGGAGAGGTTTATGCATGTGATGTTTCATATGTATCAATCTACTAATCCATGTTGTAAGTTTTCATGCATTTGGATAATCATGAGGTCATTTATTAGTTGGTGATGAGAGTTTTTTGCCTGTGATGTCTCATACGTATCATTGTACAAATGTATGTTGTGGATTGTTATACATATATTGTACTTAGAATGTGTTAGTTGCGAGTATCTGTGCAGTGTACACTGGTATACATTGTTGCATGGTGGAAACACTACTTTGGATCATTTTTTAATTGAGTTCAGCTGATTGTATCTTTATATGTCACTGTTTACCAGTATTTCCGAACATGTAGTACATTACCCTTCTGCCACAGTGATTAATTGTTTACATGTCCCACTATCTCATAAAGCCTGACAGTGTGAGTGTGAGATAGATGCCCAACCAAAGCCACTGACAGTAACTGCAACTATAAGGCCTCTGCAGACTCATTGCCCACCAATGGAAGAAAGGTTAGCTGTGCTTTTGTGTGGTAGCAGCTGGCATGATCAACAGTTCCTGCATACACATGCACACACACACACACACACACGCACGCACGCACGCACGCACACACACACACACAAACACACACACACACCCACACTCACCACATACACACACATTGTCTGGATTGCTGGGTGGTGGTTAGAGCTTCAATAAACTGAAAATGAGGAGCAACAGCAGGTTTATGCCAACATAACTAATTAACTCTTCTGGCTATCTCTGAGCTAGACCTTTCTCTCAAATTTCAGGTGCACAAGGGTATCATCCTCAGACCTACAGGAAACGCTGAAGCAGTCCTAATGGACTATGGCCTTCAAGAACATCTTCACTCCTTTTTGAGTAAGAAAATCCATTGTTTTAATTTGTATCTCAAAGAAATATAATTTTATACATTTAAAAAAAACACCCAAAACCTGGGTTTGTATACAATTTTTCAGACCACTTTTTTGCAAATAGTTACAGACTTAAAGACTCGTAAAGAAACGAGTAAAGAAGCAAAACAGAAAAAAAACGTAAATTAACAGTACAACTTAGCTATAAAAAATGAGAAATTGAACTTAAACAGAAATCTCACTTTGAGATTGTTAAATGACAACACGTTTCGGATAAATCTTTTAATCCATCTTCAGGGCTGTAAACTGTGCTTTCACTATTGTTTTAAAAATAATTAAATCTTGTGCATTCATCCGAGACCTACAACAAGAAATATGTATTAGTGATGTTGATGACCTGACAAGGGTAACTCTTTCAATACTCAATGAGAATATGAAGAACTGTAGATTTTCCATAATTTGGTCAAACCTGTATGGCATTTCTAAGAAACCTATTGAACACACCATCTCCCCAGATGGATTCGAGACTCCGTTAACCAGAAAACACACTTACCCTGCTTGTGTGAATACATATGTGCTGGGAGTCTTAACACATTCTTTCTTCCTCATTTGCTCATTAGTGCTCTAATCTGGAGTCAAAAGAAATATAAAAAGAATAACTCCTTTCATATAGGCAACCTCTCATATACCACCATCCCCATGCATTACTGGTGTCTCATGTGAAGAGATAGGGCTCCCCCATGGGGATAGATTTCTCAATTTAAATTTTCCAACACTCAAGGTTTCACTTGATTTAAGGATATCCATCATGATTACCTAGTATGACAATTTGCAGGGTGCCATGCGAGAATAGCACCCCACCGTTCGATGATTACTATCACTTTTACTCACTCAGAGTTATGGTACATATGGAGCGCGGGTCCGCAAACCGATATCAACAGCCCGGTGCCCCATGCCCGTCTTTAATAATCCTTGTTGTAATTTCCCATTGAAACCGCACACAAGCCGGCGTCAACACATGACGTCAGCTTAGCAGCCATGATGCATTGGAAAAACATTCTAAAATAGGGAAGTAACCCCATCCCGTTTTTAGGAACTTTTAATAATTTGGATTGCTACAGTCATACAAGAGGACCACGGGGTACTAGATCAGAAATCCCAGTCTGGTGCCCCGTGGCTGATCCTGACAAAGTATAACTCATTACCCTGGCAACACCTGGTCTGCCCACAGGGTGACGTGATTCTGGCACAACCACCAGTATTGAGCTGAGAAGTGTAAAGGAAGTATCTCAGAATATGGGGACACACTCCATGTGTGTCTCAATCCTACATGCCTCCAGGTGGTTTAGTATGGAATTTCTGTAATATTTCTAGTTAACTAGACATTTAGATATCGGCTGCAAGCCAATTCTTACCAGTCATAATGTTTCAGAATCAATTAATTCCTCTAATGAACACCCCCATTTACCACATCGGGAGCTACGGTGGCAAAGTCTGCTCACATTGTTAGATTTATGTTCTTTCCATCTGACCTTCACTTTCCTTATTGTCATCCCCACATAATAGTAACCACACGGGCACCTTGGGACATATATGACATTCATCAAGTCACAAGTACACAAGTGATTCAGATCTATTTTTCTGCCTGAATAAGGGTGTGTGATCTTATTCCATCTAATGATGTTACCAAAATACTGGCAATGTCCACAAGTTTGTGTTCCTGTGTAGTGGACAATAGGTCTGTTTGATGATGTAATATCTGCTCTCACCAATGTGCTACGTAATGCCTGACTATTCCTGTATGCGAATCCAGAACTGGACTGCGAGACTTGTCCTTGGCCTCAAGCCCAGGGACTGTATCTCTCCAGGACGGAAATTGCTACACTGGCTCCCAGTGGCTGCGAGGATTAAGTTCAAAACCCTCTGCATTGTCCACAAGGCCTTCTGGGGCCTTGGGCCAAAATACCTTCAACTCTCTCTTCCTAAATATCTTCCTTCTCAAGCTCTTCGCTCATCCACCTCCAACTACCTCAGGGTCAGCCGCTTCTCCAAGCAACGAGCTGGGGGTAGATCTCTCTCTGCAGCAGGGGCCCCCCTCCGGAACAGCCTTCCTGCCTCACTGAAACTTGAGGAGAACCATCTCCGGTTCCGGAAGCACCTCAAAACCTTCCTCTTTGCCTCCGCTTTCTCTCCCTCTCTCCCCTGTTAAAATCACTGAACCTGCACTGAATCTGCAACTGGGCCACTCACCGATCTCGGACCTTGGCCCAGCCACTCTTCCCTGCACTGCCTACCTGCACTATGGGACTGTCTCTGTATCCTACAGCCCCTTCTTCCGGCACTTACTTTGCACTTGCCACTAGCTGGCCCTATTATTTATCTTGTATTCTACTAACCATGTGCTGCACTTTCCTTGCACTAACCACCAGCTGGCCCTATTATGTATCCTGTATTCTACTAACCATGTACTGCACTTTCCCCTCTCCCCTTCCCCTTGCACTTTTTCCCAGTCCCCCTACCCTTGCACTTGCGCTATCTGATTGACACCTGGCCTAGTAGGATCGTTGTCTGTCTCCCCTTGTTTTCCCCCTGCCTTGGCGCACCTTGAAACACTTGTGTATAGGCGCGTTACAAATACCATATCATAACATATCATGGGTAACTCCGAGAACAGTCTACACAACACAGGGTCTATTCGTAACATCTCCCAGTTCTTCATTATCACTTTCCTCACCCTGGCTCTCTGTCTGGAATCTGTTGTGACATACACCAAAGAGAGACTTGCTTTAGGTGGTTTAGGTGTCAGTGGAGCCTCTATTGGTATGAGCTCCACCTTCTCAGCTATTCCCTGAATCGAGTTCTTATTGCATTTTCATTCCAAAAACTGTCTGTCAAGGTGCTTGCCTGTCGCAGATACTCATCCATACTGGAAATGTTGTGGTGATATCTCATAAATTGACTAAGGGGCATGCTGTCAATTATTTTGGGTGACAACTGGTTGCTAATAGTAAGCTATTGAGATCAGCCAGTTTAGTGAAGATCCTCGTGTTGAGGGAGTCATTTTCATAATAAATTTCATACATCTAGAAAATGAATCCTGTTTTCAATAAACTCTGTTGTGAAACTTATCTGCGGATGCATTTGATTCATCATGTCAAAGAAGTTTGTTAGTTGATTGATTGGTCCAGTCCATATCCCAAACACATCATAGATGTAGCACACATACATCGAAAGGTGTTGCATCCATCTTGGTGATGCTAACAAATTTTATTTTTACAATTATAACATATAGGTATTCTCATAGTTAGGGGTCATTGTCTCTCCTGTACTGGTGCTTGAAACCTGCAGGTAGTATCTACCCTCAAACTTGAAAAAAAAGTTGTTTAAAAGCACTAGCTTTAGTAGAGTAAGAACAACAATCCTATCTGCTGTGCAGGAATCTGACAGCAATGGAGCCACTACATGGCCTCAAGACTGTGTTAGTGTACAGAGAGGTGATGTCCATGGTAAACAGGGTGCCCCACCCTCCGACAAATTGTGTGCTGTTGAATCGTGTCAGGAAATATGTAGTGTCCTTGAGATATGTCGAGCTATCTTGTATCAACTGTTGAAGTCTTTATCCAAATATTTGGCTACAGGTTCCAGCAAGCTGCCCATAGCTGCTATAACAGGGTTTCCTGGTGGATTAATTAAGCTCTTATGTATCTTGGGCAATATATAAAAGACAGGCATCACCGGGTGTTGCACCTCTAAAAATGTCCTTGTCCGCTCTGAGATGACCCCTTTGTTTTCAGCTTCATCCAGGGTCTCTCTGATCAGTTCTCACATTGTTGGGTCAAATGAAATTTCTTGATAGGACTCTCCATCGTCAAATTGTCTTTTTAATTCCCCAAGGTAATTGGTATTTTCCATCAACACAATGGCTCCGCCTTTGTCTGCTGACTTGAAGATCAGGCTATGATTGTCAAGGAGTCCTTTCAGAACTTGCCTCTCCCTCCACATGATGTTGACATGTTTCCTCGGTTTGAATGATATCTTCTTAAAATGCTCCAGTACTTGTTTTTTTAAGGCTGTCAAGATCGTATTTTGCACTGCTGGGTAGAAAGTGCTCCTTGGTGTCATCTCTAAAAATTAGGAGCACTCCTCACCGCCACCGTCACTGTGCTCCTCCAATGAGTCAAAAAACATTTTTAATTTTATTTTCCTCATAAGTTTGAAAAAGTCAATTTTCTCTTTCAGCAGAGAACTGCTATATTGTGGCACAAATGATAGTCCTTTCTGTAAAACCCCAAGTTCAAATTTTGATAACTTGTATTTCGAAATGTTCACCACTATGTCCAATTAGTTACTGCTGTTTACCTTTGAGGAATTTTACTTCTTCCCTTGTCGGGTCGGTTCCTTTGTAAAAAAGATGCCTTACTTGTGATGGCTGCGGTGGTGACAGTAGCCTCTAAGTGCACACCCAATCTTGCGATTATCTCAAATTCAGTACTGGATATGTCCAACAATGTTGTCTCGTCAGGTCCCCTTGGCTTGGAGGCTCCCTGTTGATTTAACCTAGGCACTCTTTGTTGGTAATATTGTTGCCAACTGTAGACAATGCCAAGTTGTAGTCCTACATATCTCTCCTGAACTTCCTGATTTTTTAGCCTCTAACTATTTCATGTATTTCTCTGTGTTATGATTTGCATCATCCAGTATCTGTTGCATCGGTTCCTGTGAGAGATTGCGGCTCAGAGTCACTTTGATAGAATTCATTTCATCATCCAAGATACTCAAGTTTTAGGCTAGTTCTTCAATAACATTACATCTAAATAACATTTAAGAAACATTTGCCACCATCTTTTGTCAAAAGTAGGATTGTCCTTGCAGAGCTTGACAGTGTGAGATAGATACCCAACCAGAGCCACTGGCACTGCTGCAGCTATCCAGCCTCTCCTGATTCCCTAGCTTCCTGCAGTAGAACGTTTGGCTGTGCTTCTATATGGTAGCAGATGGCTTGATCACCTGTTCCAGCAATTTCCTCAACCTCATCATCACTGCCCTGCCCACCCTGCATTACAGTTCTACAATCCCAGACCACCTGGCAATTCGCTTTGAAATTAGTCACACCACACAAGTGAAGGAAACCCATTGGAGACACATCAAGCAAGCCTTCAGGTCATTCAAGAAGATCCCAGTGGAGGCTCTGACAGAAGACTTTGCCAAACATTATCTCACACCTTACATGGGCTGATATACCTCTGATGAATCAGGACTTTGAGTCACTTCTTCAAGAAATTAACACCACCCTTATAACCAACATCAATCACCATGCACCAGTGAAACCATGCACCCTCATGCCTAAACTTTCCCCCCCTGCTACACTCAAGAATTCAACTTCAAAAAGCAATCTATCAGTAAACAAGAAAAGACTTGGCAAAAGTCCTGAAGCAAATCCGGCCTTGCCCTGCTTGAGGACCTCCATGATAATCACCACTGCAAGGCCATAGGTAAGGCCAACAATGACAGCAGAGCCCTCTTCAAAACCATAAAGTACTGCATCAACCCTCTGCCCTACTCACCCTGACTGCACTCCATTTAAAAAAATGGACTGCCATATTTTTTCATCAAGAGCTTCAGCATGATCCACCAACACATTGACACCAATGTCACAACTGATAGTACATTACAAATCCCATCTTGAAAAAAAACACAAATACCTAAACAACTTCCAAGACACTCAGTATGGAACAACTCAATGCTACCCTGACATCCCTCAAGGCCACATTATATGCGGATGACATCACACATTACCTAGATTGTGGGTGGTGGTCACTCAGAGGGTGGTGATGGACAGTTCAGTCAAATATTCTGTTTAGGCTTTTGTGTGTCCCTTACCTCAACATCCCACACTATATTGAGCATGGGGAGGGGGGAGACAGACAAGCCTTTTCCTATGGTCATGCAAAATATCTCTGTCAGCAGCAAAATCTCAGACTGTTTATTGGCAGTGGGCCAGTCTAGGAATTATATAGCTTGTCTCGGAAGTGCTGCTGTTAGGACCAACTGCTTACTGAACCAGTGCTGTAGTGGATCATCATGTCTTCAACAGTGAGATACGTCAATCAAATACACATCCACTGTCTCCGCTGTTGAAGTTCTCCTGCATGTCCTTGTAGATAGATCCATTTTGAGGTATGCAACATAGAGTGAGGGGAAATCAACACAGGATCTCCATCTACAGCCTATCCCTATCATCAGTAGTGCTCACAGACATGTCTCGGCTGCTGTAGGCTACATTATAAATGGATTTATTTATGATGAAGAATATAATGTATTTGTTGGTGTGCTGAGCATAGAGGTTGTTGCATTTTCATTCTGACTATTTGTCATACTACCAAAGGTCACATCAGTTCATCTTTGCACATTCTAACTGATTCTAGTCCTGCTGGGTTCTTCTAGTTCTGCCAGATGTAATTTAAAAATATATTCATGGATCTTAACATATGGTTCAGGAAGTGAAATCAAGATGTGCCCAGTATTATTTCCTTGAAAGTATCCATGGAAACCCCACACATGTTTATGAGCACACACCGTTTTAGCTATGCTGCATTCACCTTGCTAATTAACTGATTAGCTGTAACACATTGAACAGGTTAGTTCTGGTATGTATAACTTTGACAGTGATTTCTTTGCCAGCTAACACACGTGGCAACCCCCTTAAAAGGCAGCAACACACACATGATAAACAACAGCAGCTGCCAATGCCTTGGCATAAAGAATGTCCAAGCTAATGCTCAGCTGTAACCATGGTAATAATCAGTGATAGCATTGCATGTGTAAAGAGAGACATGACCCGAAACCCATACGAAAAAAAAAATCCAAATGTCAAATAACCACTGAATCATTTTGCAATGGAAAACAAGGTTTATCATATGCAAAGGTCTTAGACGATCCCGTAGAACCGAACTGACACAGAGGACTTCACGCCCCAAGAAATTACAGGTGATATAGCATACAAACTCACATTTCCCTATATAGGTTACACAAGTCATCCCACCACCACCATTGGCTACCACCTATATGACAGGTATCAGCCTATTTGCCCTAAAACAATTGACCTAATGACAAATTTGATCACATTTTTCATGGGTGATTTGGCCTTCGGCACAATTTGGTCGCATATATTGCAAAATACCAACACTGGAGGGCAGGGGTTTTTGTCTCCCACTCCCCATGTTTGATATTTTGCAATTTTGGGGGATCCCCGGCTTCATTAAAATTAGAGGCAGGGACAAAAAATAATAAAAATAATAAAAATGTATGTGCATTTAAATTGTGCCCTGAGTAAATAAATTGCCAGTCAGTTTGTCGCAATCAAAAAAGAAATGTGGTCAAACACACCCAAACCATATGATATGCTGATACCCTCCTATGCACCAACTGACCACAATTTATCTAAACCCAATCCCCTATACACATGGTCCACTACAACATCACTATTGAATTCCAATACATGATTGGTTTGCAGGCACACAATACGTCTTGACCGGCACACAATGTGCAGCCCTCCGACCCAGGTGTGAGCCAAGTAAGGATGGCAAGGCCAACTCTGATTTTATAAGATGATGGGCCTTCTCATTATACCAGATGTTGCAGCAGACACAAACTGCACCCTTGACCTTGCATCACCACTTGCACCACCCATTGCAAATCACGGTACTTTCCAGAAATGCCTCCCCCTTATCAACTTTAAATCCCAGGTGCCCAGTAATGAAGTGACCTGGACACCACTCTTAAGTCTGAATTTCAGGGATTTATTTGCTTTGATTTTGCATCTACTTGGAATTCATATGGGATGACCGCTCATTGGGTGAGGGCAGTAGTGCTATAAATCTTCACCCAGCCTGTTGGCTTCACAGCCCCTCATTCTTGTGAATTTTTCCTTCGAACAGCACAACCCTACCTTCCCTCCCCACATCTAACATGCCATACCCAGCACCTTCAAGCTCTGGAGCTAGATACAATTAGCGGTTATCTCCACAGCATGGGTGCATCTGACCTCAGGTTCTCACCTGGGGGATGGAAAGGGGATTTGCATCTAAATTGCACAATGGTAAATTGTGGTGTACCTGCAATTTGTGCAAGGCATTTCATGCACTGTTGTTCAAGCAGATGTGTGAAATAACCTTCTGGGCCCTAGCAATCATTTCCTTAACAGGGTGGTAATTCCTGATGAAATGTGTCACCATAAAGTGAAGGCCATGCACAATGTAAGGCATAAGCATTGTTGTGCAAATTCATAGGGCCTCACAGATGTTAACCCATCGTCAGCAGCAAAGGGTCCAGCAGTAGTCGTGGCCGTAGTTGTCACAGGTTTACCCATTGTGCCACCAACTCCTATAGCTTGTCCCAGATGTCAACTCACCTATGTTCTTCCTTCAAATCCTTGTATACACCAAGTCGACAAACTACATGTAACTGTTCCTGAAGCCCCCATGGATTGCAATTGGGTCATGACCTCTGTGAGAAGGTAAGTCAATTCATCAGTGTACAGTCAGAGCCATCTATTCAATGTTCAGACACTGGCCTACATGTCAAGGTGAATTGTATTTTCTGGCCTTCATATTGACCTAGAACCTGTCCAACTCTGGAAAGTGCCTTATCATGGACTATGGTACATTCTTGAATGAAATGTTACATGGACTGGAAATACACCAGCAGTGATGTTACTGATAATCAGATGGAACAAGGTGTTTTTAAAAAAAGAAAGAACGCACGAGAAGACCTTCAGACAAAATTAATGCCAGGTTGGTGTGGAGCAACTGAATTCTTTCCTGAGACCTTCGATAGTTTGTTGATGCTCAAATGCTTCCATCTTGCTGACCTTTCTCAAATGGGTATCACTTTGGGTTGCTGAGCTGAAGCTCAGTGTCTAGAACAGTGTTGGCATAATAGCAATGTTCTCAGGTCTCACAGTGCAGGCTGTTATTGGCTACCAGTGGGATCTCTACAGTGGAGGTTGTGTCAGTTGGTCTCTGTCTTGTGCAAGATGCCACATACATTAAGACTAAAAAGATGCTGTAGCATAGTTTGTCCAAAGCTGTCCTTGGCAAACAATTTTCTTCCACGCATTGCAGGTCTTGTGGGCATTATCTTTGCCGTAGTTGAAATAATTCCAGACTTAGTTTTTTCATGCAGGTAAGTTATGTCTGGCTCTGCTCATTTAACTAAAAAGGTATTGGTGGTTGTAGTGACATTGGTGGACTGGAATCCCCATTCTGATATCTAGCATTTTCCATATTGTAAAGACTGTTTTTGAATGACACTGTACAAAAGTATCAGGAGCCGCTTTTGCTTTCCATCCCATCACTCTAACTGTGATATTGTACTTCTGATCATATTAGCCATGCCCAGGATCATGTTTTACAGTTGCCTGGACTCTGATGGGTGTTAAAATGTATTTAGATCATCATCATTATTCTGAGATATTGGCAAGCAGGAACTTTGCATATCCTTTTCCTCTAGACTTTTCCTTTTCCTCTAGACTCCATATGTGATGTCATCAGTGATGTCATCAATGATGCCATTTGTGATGTCATCTTTGATGTCCTGGTTGTTAGTCTTAGCAGTGCGTGCTGGTAGCACGAGTTACGGTTGCATAGCTTACCATAACAGGTGAATTTCTTGGGTTTTTCGATTTTACTTATAACCATAACGTCCCTTCATCAAAGTTTTTCACTGAATTGCAAAGGTTTTTACCAGCGCACCATCATTTCCTACAACTTCCTTATACTCATTTTGATTAATTACACCTAAACTTCACACTCACCTCCAACGTAGCAGCTCTAGTCTTTGCGTACAGCAGGTAGCATCAACAAAACCCAGAAGCACAGGGGACAACACCACCTTTTGTACCCTTCGAATAACAAAAACATATGCACAAACCAACATTACTTATATGTACTAAACCCAAATATACATCTCTGTACAATTCAACATTATCAAATGTAAAAATACATTTTTCATTTAGCACAGAATATTATTGAATGTACCAAACACAAAGGCCCTCATTCCAAGGTTGGAGTAAAGGGAAAAACGATGCCGGTAAAGGATTACCGGCATCGCTTACCGCTAGGGGCCATTCCGATCTGCCAGACCGCTATTTGCGGCACCGTAATCTACGATGCTGTAAATACCGGTCTCGGGTCGCGCGCGCGCCCCACCATGCCAAAATTAGCGGCATGGCGTAAACCGGAGCTGATCACAAGTATGGAGCACACGTAAATAACGGCCTCATTAAGGCCGTAAAGTATTTTACCGGCATGGAGTACACACAGGCATCTCAGAGAAGGAGTAAAGAACCCTGAGCAGTGGTCCACAGAGCCACAGGTGCACACAATCAGCACAGGTGGAGGCAATGGAGTGTGCCACAGCAGAAAAGGATCACACCCACACACCACACCCCCTCCCACACCAAGAAAAGACCAATAGTGGTAGCAGCACATGAGGCAGGAGGCCCTGCCAGCAAGGTCACAACCACTAGAACTACACCAAAAACACCAGGCATCCCAACTGAGGAGACACAGGGGGAGAAGGAGGGGGAGACAGGCCCAGCATGCAGCACTAGTGCAGCCTCCGCCACCACCCCAGCAGCCCCCATTCCCACGCAGCAGGTCCTGTTCCTCATGGAAACCAATGAGCAGACACACACCCCCTACCCGCTAGAATGTGACAGCCTCACCACCATAATTTGGTGGCGAAATTACCAGATAAGTGAACAGCATACAAATACACACTGCTCTCCCGGCACAATTGAAGGTGGTGACTGTGCCCCACACCCATGCCACAGGCACCTATCAGCACACAGTTGGGCCCATGCATGGCATGTCACAACCGTCCAGTACACGGACGCAGAAAGAAGTGCTGGAGCACCTCCTCAGGCACACAAGGGGCTACAAATCCCTAACAAGGACTACCCAGGAGATATACAACACAAAAGTTGGCCCCCATGCATTGGCAGGCATGCCAAATGACATGGGTGCCCCTGACAGCACCCACGTGGATTAGGTTGACCTGCATGGCATGCATGTGGCGGATCACAACCGCAAGCAATACCATTCCCCCAACGTGCAGACGGAAAGCAAGGCAAGCAAGAACATCACACATGGGTGGTCCCGACATCCCGGAACAACTCATGACTCAATTGGCCAGCTGACCTCCACGCTACCATGCCGCATGGGCCGACATGCAGGATGCCGTTCATGCCTGCTAGGTGAGTCATCTGACTGTGCCATGCCAGTGCATTTGTGCCATGAGGTGGGTGCCTGCATGAACAAACTGGGTTGAAATGATGAAGCCACTGCACAAAGTCCACCCCACCAAACACTGTGCCAAAGAACCAGTGTAACAGCACATTAGTACAGATACCCGGATCGATGGTGTAAGGCACACCACAAACACAACATTACCAAAATCTGACAAGGCCAAATCCCACTGCACATGCACCACTCATTTGCGGCACCCACAACCATAAGGCCATATATGAAGATGCACTACATATGCAGAATATGCCTGCCTCCAGCATGTCACCACAACGGAGAGTCATCCCTGGGAGTGGATTGAACTGAGGGCAGCAAGGATACCACACCACATCTCTGTTTCGGCACACCCGTAGGAGAGGTGGAAATCACCATAGTATAGATCAGAGCAGTATGATGAATATGAGCCACTGACTACAGCCAACACACCCAACAACGGATTCACACAGTACACAGCACTTCATGTATCTACCATCTACACTGCTGCATGCATCTATGAAGTGCCTACCACGAGATGTGCGTGACAATGTTCAATGCTGCCCCCTACAGCATTCCCTTGCACTGGACACATATTGGGGCCATGAATGGGCTAAATGAATCCATCAACATGTGCGTATGGGCATCAATGACCTGCTGCCATGTCATACTAGTGCAATTCTCCTACATGACAGTCCAGACACTTACCTAAATTGGCTGCACATGCAGGTGTTGGCGGCTGTCCCTTGACACCATGATACCGGACCCCTGTCAGAAACCCACAGACCAGGCCCAGGGAGCCCTATAATAATGGCCATACCCGTGCATGTGTGGAGATGAAGCAGCCACCTGGCTTGCATAAGGCACATATGAGTTGCTGAAGCTGGACTGGTGGGGGACCCATCTACTGCAATGTGGTGTCCAAGACCCCCATGTCATGTGTACAGCTGAACAAATTGTACATCCCTTGGAATGTGGCTCGGTCCCCTGACATGGGACTGCTAGCACCAGAGGAAGATTGAGTGAAGGAGGAGGAGGAAGGGGCAAGACAGCATCATGGAGGCGGTGCATGGGAGGGACATGTTGTGTGGCTAACAACGTTTGGACATAATAACCAAAACACAAGACAGCAGAGGCCGGATTTATATGGGCACACAGGGCCCTGGGTGTGTGCATACTTGTAGACCATGCACTGTCAGACGTCATGATACACATGCTGAATGATGAATGTCCACACAGGTTAAACTTTGCAACTCCACAGGTGTATTTAAATTTTAAATGGATGAGTGTAAACATTACCTCCACCCACCCACCCACCTCCCCCCAACTCCACAACAAACCCTCACCCCCCTCCCCACAACTCCACAACAAACCCTCACCCCCTCACCCCTCCCCCCCAACTCCACAACAGTACTCTAATGTAGTACATTAAGGCCACATGGGGCAGCAATGACGATTAATCCATGCTCCCGGGGCCCGGGGGAGGCATGTCCCGGCGCCGCATAGAACACAGAATGCGTCGCGGAGGACTTGCCGGTGTGTCACGACTGGATGTGGCTGTGTCCTCCTGCTGATGCTGCGGAGTACAATGTGCAGCCTCAAGGGCATCAGCTATGCGTCCTAGGATGTCACACAACCTGTTAGTGCTCTCAGTGACTGCCTGACGCATTTCCCGGAGTTCATTTAGCCATTCCACCCTGGCCTGGCGGTTGTCCTCCATGAACCCAGTGATGAGGTCAGTCAGCTGAGTTGCACGACGTGCAGCAAATGATGGGTGTTCATCACTGCAGTGACTTGGCCCTACGTGCTCTGGCATGGACTCGACTGGTGAACTTGGGCCACGATCACTGCATGATGCCAGGGGGACATTGCTGGGCTCCGGGGTGTGGCCTGTGGCATAGAACTCCTCCTTGGACGCCCCACAGATGGATAAAGGGCTGTCCACATTCTCCTGGGGGCCCGCAGCTTCCACCTCCCCAGCAATGCTAGACTCTGCCGACGTTGGGGTGGCCATTGTGGCAAGCGCCGATCAAGGGAGGAATTGGGGTGGTGCATCCTCGACTGACCTTTCGGGAGCCGGGGTGGTTGTTTTTGTCCAGGCTGGAATGCGGCGGACCCTGGCACTGCCCATGGAGGTGGTTGGACGGCTCGTCTGGGGCTCACCGCTGTCATGATCAGTGCCTGTGGGGGTAGAATAGAGGGACAACATGAGTGATTGTATGATGCCCTAATAACATTGATGGCTGCATTCACATTTCAGTCATTTGGGGTTTGTGGCCTTTTGGGTGTAGCAACAGCACTAGTACATGTGCATGAGTATGATATGTACGCAGGTGTCGGAGTGACTCATCCTGCCCTGGTAATGTGCAGTCTGGCTCACACACTGCCGAACCTGCAGCACAGTGTGCATGATGGTATGTGCAATTAGTGCACTATGATTGATGTGCGTTATGTACTTGCACTTGGCCCTTGAATGCGTGGCAGTTGGCTCTGCATTATTTGGATTGGGGGAAGGCAGCATGAGAAGGTGCCTTTGACGGGCCTTGGGGGACTATACATCATGTAAATTCCTTTGGCAGTGTTGACTTTGGACACTCACCTCCATTGGCAGACGACGTAGCCCCGCACTCCATATCGCCGACGCCCTCAATTGTTTCTGTCCCGATCAGTGAAGCACATGTCTCCTCCCATGGCTCCAGTCTCAATGGGGAACTTGGGCCCCCTCCAGTCTGCATTGCCTTACTCCGGTTGGTGGAGAGGATGATCCCACCGCTTGCGGCAGTCCTTGTGGGTGCGGGGGGTGGTGCCTACTGCACTCACCCTTTGGGCGGTTTGTGCCCAGATGTTTTTCTTGCGGATTATTGACTCTTGCCGCATGTTGGAGCTGAAAACAACATCAGCGTGCTCCGCAAGGTAGTCAACCATTGCCTGCAGCTCTTCCGGGCTGAATCTCCTCTTGCGGAGCCGGTCCTCAGCCTTCTTTGGGGCTTTAGGCATTGGTCCGGGGTGTGTGGTCCTTTCACGAACTTCGGATTGCCCCCAAGGGTGCTGCCTGAAGAGGATGGCAATGGATTGTGTTTTTAAAGATGGCCCGCCGTGCTCCTTCCCATTCCTGTGAGATGACGTAATTTCCGGATCCGTTATTTTACGGTGACCGTAAATGACGGCAACCATAAATTACGGTCACCATTATTTACAGACGGTGCTGCTTCCGTGGCGGTGTTGAAAAGTACGTCTGAAACCATGCCGGTAGGGGGTTTTATGTGTCATTTAGCGGCATGCCGCTAGGTACTTTTCCGGCATGGCGAGGTCGTAATGGGCCGCAATTAGCGGTCTGTTACGAGGTCGGTTGCGTACTTTCCGCCATGCCGGAAAGTACCTGTACTTACCTCCAACCTCGGAATGAGGGCCAAAGCCTAACTCAGGACCTCATATTAAGAGTTTAGTACAACTCTTCATACACACTGAAATACATCAACAGCACATTAGAAAATAATCTGTTACCAAATAGAAAGTACACTTCATTTATTTCTCTATTATTAACATTCATTATAAAAACATTTCTCATAAGCAAATATTACTATCTTTCTTATTTTGACAGAATTGGCAAACACACTTGAGTGGCGAGAAGAGTACTTTCCCAAAGACGAAATTAGTGATGACTCAATCTCTAAGGGTAAACAATATCTCTTTCAATGCAAACAAATAATGTAAGTTCTACAGAGCTTATTCAAATAACAATTTCTTATTTTTTTGTAGACCATAGTGTAGATGAAGAAACCACACTGCAGAGTAATAATGGACAATGTCAAGAACCAGAAACACAATCCCAATCCCCAACCGTACAGAATCAAATGATGAAATTGTCTTCGAAATTAGATGAATTTAGCAACGACTTCAAAGAACTTGTAATTAATGTTAACAATCATGTCATGAGAAATCTTGATTATAACTACCCTACTTGTATCCGTCCCCCTTCCACTCAGCAATCACCTCAATCAAATCCAGAAAACATAAATGACAGATGGCTTGATGAAACTTCTCTCCCTCCCCCTCCTGATGATGACGTTGTACAACCTTCAAATTCCCCTATTTATTTTTCCTACTCGGATTTCAAATCCCTCTCTTGAAATGCATAATTATACATCTAATCTGTATATATTACTCCCACAAATTATTTTAATTGTAAATATATAATGTAAATAAAAAAAGTAATGTTACAAACTTAGTAAAAATGTTTTTTTTAAAATGACATTTTGATGTCGAAGACTATAATATTGTCTTTGTCTCCATATTTACATAACAGTTATGCAGTGTGGATGTTTCAGTGTCCGTGCACGTACCGCCAAGTCCACAAAGTGAACTACGCACTTTTAATTTGTCTGCAAATGTCATTGTCCGGTTGCAGACACCACACCGTATACATGCCATGTGCGTGACCACAGATGTCCCCGGATGTCATCATGTGACCATGCTCGTACAGCATAATGACATGTCCGTGATTGATGTCCGCACTTCATGGACATCTTTAATTTCAATTGTCCGCCAAAATAGGCACTTTATAGTTCAAACTATGTCTTTGCACACCTCCTAGCACCATTGGCAGTGCTTCTATGAACTTTTAACGCTCTTTTTCCTGTACCCGATGTCTGCGGCCTCATGATGTCATTGCAGATGTCCCCAGACATCGTCATGTGACTACGCCTGTGTGTCGTGATAACATATCCACAGTTGGTGTTTGTGCTTCGCAGACATATTTAAATTCGATTTCAGGATACTCGTGGGACTTTCCGGTGAAAACACTGCCCTTACACAGGTCCCAGTACCACTCCCACTTCATTCCTAAATTATTTACAACTTTTCATGGCCTTTTTTGGGCATTGACATTCGTGGACAGGATGGTAGTCCACAGACATTTCCTGTGAAGGGACCCACCGATTTCTGTTAGTCATTCTCAATCTGGCCCACAAGCAGAGAGGATCCCTTTTCTCCAACAATACTCCAAATTGGGGTGGGCAGGTTGGCAAGTTTATCTTTCTGAAAGGTAGAAGCGATTACCAAACCACTCTTGCATAGAGTGATGGGAGACCCACTTCATGTCTAATTATAGCAATAGGTACACACACAGGAAGTCTGAAGAAGTTTTTTTTCCAAAAAGGGACCTTCGAACTAGAAAGGCCTCAGCTATGTACGTGAGCGCTGGAGCTACCTTCTGATTATAAAATCTTATGATTGGAAAAAGCGAGAACTTACAGTACATAGCCTGCACTGTTAGATTTTTCACTTTTATCCTTAAACGATCTACCCATAGGGCATCAGAGGAGCTGGCACTTATTGCAATTCCAAGGTATTTTATGCTCTTGGTCGGTCTCAACTGATTTTCATTCAGCATCCAAGTCTGTTTTTTTCTTCTCCTCCCTTTTTGGTTTTCCAGAATCATGGGGCCTCATTACGACCCAGGCGGTAAGTTACCGCCTGGGTCGTACGTTTACCACCATGGTGTAAACCACGTTTACACCATGGTGGATGGCAGATTTACCGCCCCATTCCAAGGTGAGTGGGGCGGTAAATCCCCATTTCCCATTTTACCCTTCCCCATTCCCATTTTTGCCCCATAGGGCATAATGGGAGTGGGGGAGGCGCTAATTACGCCACCGTAAATTACGGTGGCGTAATTAGCACCATGGTCCCTTAGCGCCATGGATTTTAACGCCTGCAAAAAGCAGGCGTTAAAATCACCATGGCGCTAACAGACCTTGTAATCAGGCGTTAAGGGTCGGCGCCGTTTACGGCACCGTTAACCCCTTAACCCCTGATTCGTAATCATGTCCATGATCTCTGATTTTTTTGCATTTATCTTTAAATCATTCACAACAAAATACTGTTGTAAATGATCAAGCTTTTGCTCGAGACCGATTGGCGTAAGATCTAGTAAAACTAAATTGTCAGCCTAGAGTAGCCAGCCCACCTCTGTGTCGTCTATTCTCAGGAAAAAGGACCAGCCCTGACGTAAGGTTTTCCTTCAAGTCTTCTATGTAGAATTTGAATAGTGCTGGTGCCATTGGGCAGCCCTGTTTCAAGCTATTGAATGTGGTTATCGTTTATGTCAAAGATTCAGGTTGATCAAGTCTGACTTGCATAGAAGTACTGGTAAATAGATCTTTTATTGCTGCAAGTAAATCAGTTGGGCACCCTCTGGTTTCCATTTTTGACCAACGAGTCTCTCGATTTATACTGTCAAAGGCAGATTCCAAATCGACACAGGCTACATATATTTTACTGGATCCCCTGATTGCTCTCATCGTCAGTAGGTTTATTAGTAGGAGGTTTAGGCTGCCTCTGACTTCCTTGACAAACTCTGTATGTCGACAATCATAACAAACCGCTTGTGTGGTCCACTCATTTAGACGATTGAGCAGAAGGGAGACAAAGAGTTTCCCCAAAACATCTAATAGTGTGATTGGGCGGTAGTTATTGGGGTAATTTCTTTCTCCCCTTCTAAAGATTGTCACCAGTATGGCAGTTTTCCAGGACAGTGGGACATGGCCTCTCTCCAAAATTCTCCTAAACAGCAACTCACAGAAGTCAGCCCAGTCCTCTGGGGCAGATCTCAACATCTTGTTAGTCAGACCATCAGGGCCTGGGGTGCAGAATCTGCTCACCTTCTTGATTTGGGCTACGATGTCTTCCCTTTCAAATGTAATGTTCCATCCATGCCTTGCAGTAATCAGTGCAATGTTGTCACGTTGGCTGTATGGAGCATACAACTTCCCGAAGTAAGTCACCCAGATGTTTTCTGGTATCGGGTTTGACTGCAGGGCCTTAGTGGATGCAAATTCTTCATTGATAATTTGCCATAGGGTGTTACGCTCACCTGGTCTCTGCGGCCCTCCCGGGGGTGAGGTTGCTTGGGTCTGACTTCGCCCTCTGCGCTTATGTGGTGACTGGTGGTAATAGGTGATGCTGCTTGGGACTGCTCCTGCATGGAGTATAGGGGGCGTGAGTATGCCAGCTTGTGCACCTGATCCACTTCCAGACCCCTTCTCCCAAACCGTGGTACCCGTGGGATATGCTGTCCCTGGAAAGCTCACCTGTTGATTAGTTTTGGCGAGCACTCCGTCCTGCTGCTTCTAGCAGGGGGGCTTGTATGATCTGGACCGAGTTCCTTCACTAATCCCTTGCATGTAGTAGTCCAGTCCTGCTGCGATGAAGCCACTATACTTCAGCCAAGTGGTGCCTTTGTCCTTCCGCGTCTGTTTTTGTTGTATTGTAAAGTTTGTTGTCTTGTATTGCTGTCCGTTCCACTTTTGATATTTGCTCTTTTGCTTTCTTCCCTTGCAGGTGATGTTGCCGGCACCGGCAGCAGCTGCTATGCTCGAGGCAGCAGCCAGAGGGAAAGAAGAACAAAGATGCAGTGGTATAGTAACTGGTAAGTTATTAACTAGGGTACGCGCAGGGTTCAAATGAGGCGTGGCCCTAGGACGGATGTTCTAACCTTGTCTTCTTCTTCTTCATAGGGTCTGAGTTTGTGGATGCGGAGTGCAGTTCTGTGGCGTCGGGATCAAGGTCACTGGATGTCAGGAGATGAGTCTGCAGATGAAGCGATGAAGCACCGGTTTCCTGGAGGTGAGTATGTAGGAGAATGCCTGGTTTCAAAGGTAAGTAAAATGGTCCAAGTGGCGGTGAATGTCACGTTGCACGTGAGCGCGCAGTAACGCGAAGCACTGGCCTTAAGGATGGAGCAGCTTATATAGCTGAGCTTCTGAAGCCACGCCCACCAGATATAGCCTGCCTGCCACACCGTGCCACACCCGATGAGTCAGCACATGAAGATCAGGCCTAGGGAGCCACACCCGATGAGTCAGCACATGAGGATGTCCTCTAGAATAAAGTCTTTCAGCTCCTGGAAAGTTCTTGTAAAATAAAAGCACTCCTGCACTGTAATAAAGTAAAAGCACTCCTGCACTGAAATAGTGTTCTTGCTCACAACTCTAAATGAGCCTGGAGTCAAAAGAGTTCAGCCAGGGCCCCTGTGTTTATGGTTCCCAAAGGGACATAAGTGAGTCAAGTGACCCATTGCCCGCATCACTAAATGGTGTCGTTTTTGTGTTCTGGGGCGTGTGACCATGACAGAACTCCCCCTCAAGGCCCCTCTCATGGGTGGTTTTCCCCCTGGCCCTGGTTTAGTGGGGTTATTGCAGTGGAACTGCCTGATTAATCGTGGAGTGTGGACATGCTCATTGGGTTCCCAGGTCCGATCTTGGGGTACATAACATTTCCAGTCTATAAGGTAGTATAACTTGGACTGGACCATCTCAGAGTCTAGGATCCTTTTAACTTTGTATTCTGGTTCTATTTCAGGATGCAGTGGAGTATCGATCCGCGTACCTGGTCTCAATGGTTTTAGGAGGGAGACATGAAACACTGAGTGGATCTGCATGTGGGGCGGTAATTCTAATTTCATGGCTGCAGGGTTGATCACAGCCTTGATAGTGTAGGGTCCCAGATATCTGGGACAGAACGCCCGTGGGATGCTTTTGGGGGGATGCTTTTGGATGCTAACCAACCCTTGTCTCTGACTTGGTAGTTGGGACCTTCCCTTCGGTGTCGATCCGCAAACTGCTTCTGTTTCTCTTTGGCTGTGGCAATTTGCTCTGCTGCTTCCTTAAAAACCTTGGTGATGGTTTTGTGTAAGGTCGTTACAGCGTGCATTTCTAATGATTCGAGTGGGTCAAAAATGGATGTCTGTGAATGTCGAAAGTACACTATGTAGAATGGGCTTTGTCCCGTACTGGTGTGAATGGAGTTGTTATATGTGCATTCTGCTAACCAAAGTATGTCCTTCCAGGTATCCTTGTTTTTTTTGCACCATACACCTTATGTATTGCTCGAGGGTCTGGTTAGTCCATTTGATCTGGCCATCCGTTTGGGGGTGACGGCTTGTAGATAACTGCAGGCCGATTTTGGCAATTTTACAAAACCTTTTCCAGAATGCAGAGACAAACTGAGTTCCTTGGTCTGATATCGATATTGATGGGAACCCGTGTAGCCGGACGATTTGTTCCAAAAACACAGTAGCCAGAGTAGAAGCAGTTGGGAGACCTTTCAAGGGAATAAAGTGGGCCAATTTGGAAAACAGATCTACAATGACTAAGATGGTATTGTATCTGTTACAGGAGGGAAGGTCTGTAATAAAATCCATTGATAGCATATGCCAAGGTGCTGGGGGTACTTCTAAAGGACGTAGCAGACCTGTGGGACTTTGTTTTTGGGACTTGTGTTGTGCACAGGTGCCACAGGTTGCGATGAACTGGACAATGCCTTTCGCTAAGTTGGCCACCAGTAATTTTTATTAATTTTAGCTTAGGTTAAGGCTATTCCCAGATGCCCTTCTACTAATAAATCATGATAGTTTGCAATGATTTGATTCTGTAATTTCTTATCCGGGATGTACAATCATCCTTGGTAGTATGGTAGGTTGTCCACAATCATATACTGGGCTCCCTTCCCTAGCCATTCCTGTTGTGCTGGTGGACTCATCAAGTGTTGCAGGTCAGATTTTAAGTTGTTTAGAGTGGTAGTTGAGGCAATCATGCCTTGGATCCGTCCTTCAGGGATGATGGACACAGGGTCTGGTGTAGTGAATGCCTCTTCTCCCTCATTCATGCGAGAAAGGGCGTCTGCTTTTCCATTGCGTACTTCAGGTCTATAGGTGATGACGAAGTCGTATTCCGCAAAGAAGAGAACCCAGCAGAGTTGGCGTGATGATTGTGCTTTAGTGGTCCTCAGATATTGTAAATTGCGAGTATCCATGATGGCGGTGACTGTATGTCTAGCTCCAAGAAGATAATATCTCCAGGCTTTGAACACTGACTTAATTTCTAGCAGTTCTTTATGAGTGATCGCATAATTCAATTCAGGGGCTGAAAACCTGCGAGACCAGAATGCCACGGGATGCAACTGACCTCATTGCTATGTTGGAAGCATCAGTTTCGACCACGTATGGTAGTTCTGGTCGAGGATGCAGTAGCATTGGTGCTGTGGTAAAATGCTTGTTTTAGCTCCTGGAAGGCTTTCTCTGCCTCTGCAGATCAATTAAATTGTTCATTTTTCCATAGTAAAGAGATGATTGGGAGGATGATCTGGTAGAACCCGGGAATGAATCGGCGATAAAATGTGGCGAAACTGAGTACAATCTGTACTCCTTTTATGGATGTCAGTGAGGGCCAGTTATGGATAGCGTCTACCTTGCGTGTGTCCATGCATACGCCCCGTTGTGTGAGAATAAAGCTGAGGAATTCTACCTCTGTCACATGAAAGAAGCACTTCACCAATTTGGCAAATAGCTGGTGTTGCCGCAGTTTCTCCAAAACTGCCTGGAAATGGTTGATGTGGTCCTCCTTGGTGGTCGTATAGATAAGAATGTCATCAATATAGACAAGAGCGCAGATGTCCAACAGTTCGCGGAGCACGTCATTCATGAAAAATTGGAATGCCACCGGGGCATTACATAGTCCAAAGGGCATAACCTGATATTTATAAAGGTCATATATCTTGCGAAAGGACATTTTCCACTCGTATCCTTTTTTTTAATCTTACTAGATGGTAGGCCCCTCATAAGTCTAGTTTTCTATATATCCTTTTACTGTGTGTCACACACCACCTTTAGTGCAGTGACACAGGGTTGTTTTTTTCAGACATCCCACTTTAAACTCCATTTTCTTGGACTGTTACTGTCTCCCAGAGCATGTAAAGTTGCCATTGACTTTATTAGTCTGTTTAAATTCATAGACCCAGTATAAACTATCTTACATAGAGTACTGCAAAGGGTTAATAGTTATCCCTTTTTGTCTGTTTCTCATGGAACATTATTTAGTTCCCCTTTCTTTAAGATTTGGCTGGTGGCAGTGGTATCTACCATATGTTTCCTAGCACGGTCTATAAAAATACCCTTGGTACTATATTAGGCTATGTTAGTAGCCTCAAACTTTTATCTGCTGGACCCCATTTACTTTTATTTGTTTACAGCTGGGTTTATTCACCATTTCTTTTTGTAAAGGTCTTTCTCGTGTTTTACTCTTTGCGCCAAACCAGGTTTGGTTCCTTTGTTCGCCGTCCTTTGGCGGGCTTCTGCACAGATCAACTCTTACCTTGGATCAACTAACCACAAGGATAAACATCACTAAAAAGCTAATTTTAATCATATCTGATATGGAAAGCTACAGTCAGGAGATCCTCCTTAGTTACACTGTGAATTATCTGAAAAATCTATGTAGAAAAAGAAATCTCTCAGTTAAAGGCAAAAAGTCAGATTTAAAAGTCTGGAGAGTGGGTCTGAAATACCTGACCCTCCAGCAAATGTGGAAAATGATGAGGATGATAATGTGTTAGTGATTATGGATGAGTTAGATGAGGCAGATATGTCTCACAATGTAGGCCTTACTGCTCCTCTACCTGCTCAGCAGCCTCAACCTTTGTCCACTGGGACCCCATCAGGTCCTACACTCAGTACTGAATTCATTGCTCTAGAAAAGATGAGGCTTGAATTGCAATCAAACGTATTAATGCTCAAACTGAACAAAAGCATCAAGAACTTAAGCTCAGAGAAATGCAGATGAACCATGCCTTAGAAAAGAAAAAGTCCATGTAATTCCCCACATACCCACTGTCAATCTATGCCTCCAATGCATATATGTTTTACGGTTGCTTGTGGTTTACCAGGAACACAGGGATGACTAGATGTGAGGTCTGTATAGGTTCCTTTTCCCCGCTCAACAAGTGGACCCCTACGCCTGCCGGGCGTTGGAGTCCTGTTCTTGTTCTTCACCCTTGTCAGTTGTTCCAAATGCTTTCCTGGGTGGTTTCACCGGGCATTCTCAGAGATAGTGACCTGCCTTACCACAGTACAAATAAAGCTGCTGCTGTCTCCTTTTCTCCCTTTCGGCCTTGGTGAGTGGGCTCTGCAAGCCTCCTATTTGCATTGGCTCAGACTGATCGTGTGATTTGGTTTGATTCTCATGGGGTCGCACCTAGACCGACCGCCTCTCGGCCTTGGCCCGATCCATCTTCCGATCCTGCAATCTGTGATTAAGCTGCACTGTCAGGTCGATGTATTCAGCACATCTTTGCAGGGGATTTACTACTTGGGCTAATACGTCCTTAAATTCCCCTTGCAAGCCTTGGTAAAAGAGGGTAGTTCTTTTCTCCTCTGGCCAGTTAGTTTGTGCTATCAGACGATTGAAGGAAGTGATATATGTTAGTAAGTCTTGATTACTCTGCCGTAGTGGTAAGAGTTTATTGTCCAGAGCCCGCCCGTGAGTATGCCATGCAAATCATTTCTCCATTTCACGCTGGAAAACCTCCAAAGTCTCGAAGCAAAGGATCATCCTGGTTTACCAAGGGTATTGAGCAGTCCGCTGAACTACCTCCCAAATATGAGAGTACAAATGCCACACTCGCTTTATCGTTGGGGAATGCCCCAGGTCTGCACAAGAAATGTAGGTGACATTGATTCATAAAGATGGCGTACTTATTTGGATCGCCTTTGAAGCGTTCTGGTGGGGCAAGAGGAACCCACCCTGGAAGAACCACCTGTACTGGCGCGGGCTGTGGAGGCGCTGCACGAGGGGCATACTCCAGCAGTGGGACCTGGCCTGCCTGTGCCTGGAGCATTTGCCTTGCTTGTTCATCTGTCTGCTCCTGGCTCACAATTAGATCCCTCTTTAGGGCATTGGTTTTCTGTCTTGAAGCATGAACTTCAGGCCGTAACTCACACAGTAAAGGGGCCAACTGGTCCATTTCAGACGTTTCCATCCATAATGCCCCGGCAGAGATTCAAAGAGGCTTCGCGTTCTGTTAAGCTCAACTAGTCTCTGCGGAGGTGTTGGGGCACGGTTGCATCCCTCCCGGGGGTGAGGTCGCTCGGGTCCGACTTCGCCCTCTGCGCTTATGTGCCAACTGGTCATAATAGGTGATGCTCCTGTGTGGAGAATAGGGGTTCATGAGTATGCCAGCTTGTGCACCTGATCCCCTTCCAGACCCCTTCTACCAAACAGTGGTGCCCGTGGGATGTGCTGTCCTTGGAAACTCACCTGTTGATTAGTTTTGGCGAGCACTCCATCCTGCTGCTTCTGGAAGGGGCACTTGTTTGAAATGGACTGAGTTCCTTCACTGGTCCCTTGCACGTGGTAGTCCAGTCCTGCTGCGACTAAGCCACTATACTTCAGGTAAGTGTTCCTGTTTGCCTTTTGTTAGGAGGAAACCTGTGCACTTCCCTCTGGGAACACTGCAAAAGATTTAGGACTACAGGTGTTTGGCAGTTTAACCCACTTGGTAGCAGTCTGTATCATACAGATTCACTTGGTAGCTGTGGCTGAGCAGTCAGACTTCCCACAAGAAGAGTTAGGCAGTATGTGGAGTATACAAAATTGGTCAATTTACACAGTAGAACAAGCATACACGGACAGAGCTTCGGTGTAAAGATATATAGGTATTTATTAATAACAACACATCTATGGAAAACACTCTGGCACTAATACGGCAAACAACTTCAATCACAATTACTAGACACCTCTAATCGACACAAGCCAAGCCAGGCGGACACGGTACCTTGTTTGTGGAGAGACAGCTCCGGCGGGGGCGGTTGTTCCTGGTGGTGGATGCACGTCGGATCTTTGCCAAGAGAAGAGATGATCTTGTCGTCGAAGGAAAGTTGAAGATCGTTGCACCACCAGGGAAGAGACCAGCCGCGGAGTGCTCCGTCACAAGGCACCACCTTTTGGTCGCGGTACAGGCGTAGTGGCTGTCCAGTCGCCAGGGTGCTCTGCACGGGCAATTCGACCACTACGTCCTGGAACGAAGAAAAAGCAAAGGGGACTGGTTGTTCCCACCAGTCAGGGGAAGAAGACTCTCCGGCCGGGAGATCTCCTCTGTCGTCGGGAAGTGGTGAGTCGGGTCAGCAGGGCTCCACCAGAGGTGTTGTCGTTGCAGGTCGGCTCAGCGTTACCCTCGTCGGATTCTTAGGTCATGTGGTGACTTCTGAAGATCCAGTCCCAAAAGCCCTGCTTTTATGCAGAAAACCCCCATTCATTCAGCCTAGCTGTCAATCAAAACACGCTAAGTGGTGAGCGGGGTGGCTCACCACTTGGGCCAATCACACCAGAGTGCGACTTGAGTTGGCAAGGCAACTCAGTCCAGGGTGCCTAAACCCCCTCCCACACCCCCTGTGGTACCCAGACAGAATGGCACCACTTTGGAGGGCCTCTGTGTAGAGGCCCGCCAAAAGTGGAACAAAGGGCTCAACCTTTGGTTTAGGAGTCACAGAGATGAACACAGACGCCATTTTAAAAACCGAGTTCTGGCAGAAAATACCAACCGATAGATTTATTTAAGATAAATAAACTGGTGGTATGTTAGAGATTAACGAGAAAAAGTATTAACCACCAACAATGGGACAAATCCCATAGAGTTATATTCGGGGTCGAATATAACAATTAGTTTCCACTGCCACCAGCCAAAACTCAACGAGGGGGGACGGGACAGTGCCCCCTCGAATAACAGACCCAGGGGTAATCAAATTACCCCTACTAGTACGTCCACAATAGGATGTTTTGTACTAGTTCTGTTAGTAAATTTAGGTCTAGTAAAGCCAATGGTGACTTTACATGCCCGAGGAGACAGTAGTCAGTCCCCGGGTATGGAGTCTATGGTGGGGATCCTCTAGGACGCCCCGGTGTTACGGCACAGAGGTTGGGGTGTAACACACATAGAAAAACATATGAGACCCTATGGAGTAAAAGACTCCATAGCCCATAGAACACATTGACATTCAAAGGAATTACACACATTCATGTCCAAGAGTGGGAGAAAAAGAGTCTCACTTTTGGCAGGATGGAAAAATCAAACTCCAGAAATCCAGCAAAGCTGCTGGGGGACTCACTAGGTTGGGAAATTCAGCCTAAACAGAGAATTGTCCCTAACACTGGCCACCCCCAGACTAAGGGACAGGAGGATTTAATCCACTCCTGGATGAATCTCCTACCTCTAGTCGATGACATACATCCTAGAGAGAGCATCAGCATTTTGGTGGTGACACCCTGACCTGTGCTCAATGGTGAAATCAAACCCTTGCAGGCAGATCGACCATCTCAGTAGTTTTGGGTTTTCCCCTTTCATTTGCATTAACCATCTCAAGGGTTAGTGGTCAGTCTGAATGACACAAGTAGAACCATACAAGTATGGCCTAAACTTCTTCAGAGCCCACACGATAGCAAAGCACTCTCTTTCGATTGTTGACCACCTTGTTTCAGGATCCTTCAGTTTGCGGCTGATGAAGCAAACGGGGTGCTCCCTACCTTTCCCATCTAGTTGACTGAGTATGGCACCTATTACTACATTTGAAGCATCTGTCTGCACAATGAAAGTTTGGCGGTAATCAGGAGCTCTGAGTACTGGGGCTTGGCAAAGAGCCTTTTTCAGGTTTTCAAAAGCCTGATTGCACTCCTCATTCCATCTAACCTTTTTAGGAAATTTGGGTGAGGAGATGACATTCAGTGGTGAAGCTATGGTCCCATAGTTCTCGATGAAATTCCTGTAATACCCAGTGAGGCCTAGGAAGACTCTCACTTGGGTCTGAATAGTAGGTGTTGTCCTATTTTACACAGCTTCAATCTTACTGAGCAAAGGCCTTATTTCTCCACATCCTACCTCATGTCCAAGATAGACTACCTTACTCTGTCCAATGTGGCATTTACTCGCCTTTATGGTCAGATTGGCTTGTCCAAGAGCCTGCAAAACATCTCTCAGGTGGGTTACATGTTCTTTCCAGGAATTGCTGTACACTGCTATGTCATCCAAGTATGCCATGCAGAAGTCCTCCATCCCATTCAGAACCTGGTTTACCATCCGTTGAAATGTAGCAGGTGCATTTTGCAATCCGAAAGGCATTACCTTAAACTGGTATAAGCCAACGGGGGTAGAAAATGCAGTTTCTCCTTGGCATGGTCGGTCAGGGCTATTTGCCAATAGCCTGATGTCAAGTCAAATATGCTGAGGAACTTGGCGGCGCCAAGTTTATCCACCAACTCATCTGTTCTTGGCAAAGGGTGGGCATCAGTCTTGGTGACTGCGTTAAGAGCTCTATAATCTACGCAAAATCTAAGTTCTTTAGTTCCGGCCTTTGGTACTAACACAACTGGGCTAGACCATGGACTAGTAGAGGGCTCTATTACCCCGAGATCAAGCATCTTGCTGACCTCACCTTTGATGTGGGTTTGTACGCTTTCTGACATTCGGTATCCTCTGCTTTTGACAGGCAGACAGTCACCAGTGAGTATGTCGTGCTGGCCCCAAGAGGTCAAGCCTGGTGAAAGCGAGAACAGGGAGGCAAACTGATTCAACATAGATTTGCACTCTTCTTGTTGCTCGGGTGTCAGATTTGAAGAGAGGTTTCCTCCTTCAATTTTTTCGTCTAAAGGTAAGCCTCTGAGGAGATCCGGAAGAGCTTCACTCTCTTCTTCTTCCTCTGATGATGCTAGAAGCAACGCTCCTACATCAGGTCTTGAGACATACGCTTTGAGTCGGTTGGTGTGGAAGACTGTCGGAGCCTCCTTGGGATTGCCCAAGTCCACCAGATAGTTGACCTCTCCGAATTTCCCCACAACTCTGAAGGGTCCCATCCATTTGTCTTGCAAGGCCCTCTGCCTTGTTGGGATCATAACGAGAATGAGCTGATCTTGAGCGAACTCAACCATGTTAGCCTTTTGATCGTGCCAGTGCTTGACCAATGCTTGTCCAGCTTTCAAGTTATCGCTTGCTTCTGTCATCATGTGCGACATTCTCCTCCGGAGACCTATCATGTAGTCAGTCACTCTGCCTGGCTTGGGGGAAGGAGCACTCTCCAACCCCTCCTTAATCAGGGCCAATGGACCTCTGACGGGATGACCATAGAGAAGCTCAAAGGGAGAATAACCTACTCCCTCCTGAGGGACTTCTCTATAAGCAAAGAGAAGGCATGGCAGTAGAAGGTCCCAATTCCGTTTAAGGGGTTCTTCTAAAACACCTATCATGCTCTTCATGGTTCGGTTGAACCGTTCTACCAACCCATTGGTTTGTGGGTGGTAAGCCATTGAGAACTTGTAAATAACTCCACAGGTTTTCCACATAGCTTTCATGTAGTGGGACATAAAGTTTGACCCCCTGTCAGAGATTACTTCCTTAGGAAACCTGACCCTGGTAAAAATACTAAGGAGGGCCTTAGCCACAGCCGGAGCTGTAACAGTCCTCATAGGAATTGCCTCAGGATACCTAGTAACATGGTCTACTACAACTGTTGCCTGAGGAGGTTGTAGGATCAAGGGGACCAACAATGTCAATCCCTACTCTCTCAAATGGGACTCCCACGACTGGGAGAGGCACTAAAGGTGCCACATTCTTGGAGCCAACCTTACCAGAGGTCTGGCAGGTGTGGCATCTCCTGCAGTGTTTTTCTACTTCGGCCCCCATCTTTGGCCAATAAAAGTAGAGTGAGAGTCTTTCCTTAGTCTTCTTGAAATTCAAGTGACCAGCCAAAGGAATCTCGTGGGCTAACTGCAAGAACTGTGGTCTGTTCTCTTGGGGTACTACAAGTCGTTTGTAGTCTCCAGGTGCAGACTCGGTCGGTTCACTGTAGAAGAGGCCATCTTCCCAGTGCAACCTGTATTTCCCAGGCTCTTGCCCTTCAGCCTGAGCTTCTGCCTGGTGGCGAAGACCTTCCAGAGTTGGACATTCTCTCTGTCCCTTACTGAAGTTTGCCCTGCTGGGTCCACCTTCTGCCAGTAAAGACTGCAGCTCAGGATGGTCAACAGGATCCAGATCTCAAATGAGTTCCTGGCCTTCCATTAGCTCTTCCTCAGAGTCTAATTCTACCAGACAGGGTTGTACCTCCCTCTCAGACTCAGCTGGAGGTGGAGTTACGGGTGTAACTTTGGACAACCGCGGGGAAGTCCTTGTTGGCTGCACTGAAATGTTGGCTGCTGGTTTCGGTATAGAAGTCTTAGGTTTCCCTTTCGCTTCTGATTTCTTTGAGACAGCGGCCGACAATTCCAGTGGAGCAGGAGTGATTTCTTTCTTCATCATCTCCTGGAGAGTACCGCGCATGGTCCTCTCTCTTGCAGGTCTGGTTAGCTCCTGTAACCGTTTACTAGGAGGTCTGGGGGTATGCGATACAACTCCGAGAGTTTTCAAAACGTTGCCCAACAGAACGCGTCCTGGTACCTCACTCTGTATCTTCACAGTCATGTCGTTACACTGGATGAGAACTGGTAATTGGGGAAGCATCTGCACAGGCCCTCCAGCTAACTTGGTGAGGCGTTTGGGTGCCTTAGCAACATCCTCAGCCTGAAAAAACGATTTATCCACCACAGTTATGCTGGCCCCAGTGTCCCTAATGGCAGGAGTCTCCTGGCCATTCACCTGGACACTGTGTCATGCCCCTCCGAAGGCGGTGGTCCTTGTGGCATCGATGGACCTTAGGACGGCGGGTGTCAGCCATTTTTACTAGCAAGATGGCCGCCGTAACTAGAGATGCGGGTCTAGCCTCTGCACGACTCGGTATCCAGGAAGTGCTGTCTCCCTACCCGAGTGTAGGTATATCTGTTCCTGTGATCAGCACACAAATGTGTTGCTACTCTGCTACAACAACGCTACTGCATTCCTCACCGCTTCTCGGTCCCCGATTCCACGGACTCTATCTCTTTCCCTCCTAAGCTTGCCCACCGGTCTCGTTCCGGAGCGCGTTACAGGCTTATGCTACACCGGTATTGCGACCGCCCGTGCAAAACCCTGCACTATCGAAACAACTCCTAGCTCCGCCCTTCTTGCCTCTCAGGTAAAGATTCCCCCGTGGCTTTCCCCTATTTAATCTAGTTATCTTACTAGTTCTTACTAGTTCTAATCACAACCTTTCCTTACTATCGTAGAGGTTTTCTGAAGTTTCTGACTGGCACCTTTTCCCACACATCTTTCCTGTTTAAGGGTAATCTACATTCCTAAACAGCTTACATTTCCATATTTCCACTTACCTGCTTATACTTACCAGTTTCTTTCTCTTTCAAGACTAACGTCCTCCGGACTTCACCTGAATCTCCGCTGCAATTGAAGACATCTTTCCCGCAACCTTCGGCACAGGGTTTTCTTCCCCAGAGGGTTTCCCTGGGACCTCTTCTCCTACCTAGTTATCTGGGTGGGGGAAGAGGTACTTGGGAGGCTTTCGCTTTCATCCCCCCGTTTGGAACAAGGAGAGTCTTCCCCTGCTGGAAGGTGTCAGTCACAGGATAGGACAAGAGGTAACGGTGAGTCCTTGGGGTAATCTGCCAGCTGTTAAAATTTGTAATGAATATTGTGACAATCATCATCTATGACAGTTAGCAACGCCCAAAATCATATGTTTTTGAAATTTTACCTGAGTTATCAGGAATTCTGAGCAGGTTATCTCAGGGGTTCAGGGTTACAAGGGAATATGGACGCAGCCCAACAACAGCAATTAGTTACTGCTGTACAAGCGTTGACAGCTGAAGTGCAGGCTTTAAAACAGGAGAATGCCTTTCTCCGACAACAGGTAGGCAGAGTCCCTAGTTGTTCTGAGATACCTCCTGGCCCAATTCCGGGGGGTTTATACGATGGTAATCCTCATAAACTCAAGGCCTTTATTGAGGCTTGTACCGTTCAGTTTTCATTCAAGACAGCCTTTTTTCAAAGTGACTGTGATAAAGTAGGACACATGATTGCAAATTTAACAGGTCCCGCTTTAGCATGGGCCACGCCTCTTGTTACTACAAATAATGCCTTGTTAGATTCGTACCCTGCCTTTTTGAACAGTCTCAGAGCCATGTTTAGCTGTCAAGAAATCACGGTTTCAGCCCAAGAACAGTTATTGGATTTCAAACAAGGATCCCAAGATCTGTTGTCTTATATCACCAATTTCAAGCAGTTAGTAGCTGGCACGTCATGGGCTGATGATGCTCTGATCACTATATTCTGTAGGGGATTAAACGAGGAGTTAAAAGATGAGATCTCCCGAGTACCCAGACCTCCAAATCTGGCAGAATTAATAACCATGGTCATGCAGATGGACTACCGATTGCAAGAAAGATTAAAGGAACGACGTCGCGGTCGTCCCGTGAGACAACCTGTTACATACTCTCCTAGGGTAGGGAAATCTCAGACTGAAGAACCTATGCAGATAGGAACTACCAGAGGCCGTCTTACTCCGGAAGAACGCAATAGACGTCGAGTCAAGGGGCTGTGTATGTATTGTGGTTCCAAGGAACACACCATTCAAGATTGTCCTCTCATCCCAGTCACAAGACAGGGAAACCCCATTTCCCAACCGCAAGGGGAACCGCGGCTAGGGAATCAGTAACAGGTTCCTCATCCTCTATGTTACCATCACAAGTAACAGAGATCCCCGATCTTACGATGTTGGCCTTGCAAGTCCAAATCAAATGGGGAGATTCCGATTCCATTCCGGTCACGGCCTTAATAGAATGTGGGGCCGCGGGGAATTTTGTTGATACCCTCTGGAAGACCACTCATAACATCCCGTGTTCAGTTAAGACCTTGGCAATACCAGTTGAGTCGGTGGATGGCAGTCCGTTAACTTCAGGACCCATAAAGGAACAAACAATACCCTTGCGGATGAATATTTCCTCCCATCAAGAATCTATTGTCTTTGATGTAATCCGTACAGCACACTATCCAGTAATTTTAGGGTTACCCTGGCTTCGAGCCCATAATCCTTATATTAATTGGAAGGCGGGCACTGTCTTTCTGGGTTCTGAACATTGTTTGACGCACTGTCTCTTGGACGGAGCTGTTGGGTTTCGTCCTACTGTCTCCATGTTGGAAAATACGGGTTCCATCTCTATGTTGAACCATATTCAGGAATTACCCCTCGAATACAGGCAATTTCAGACAGTATTTTCCAATTCAGAATATGCCGAACTACTCCCACATCAGAGAGACGACTGTGGCTTGGAACTAGTTCCAGATGCACCGATTCCTTTCGGTCGCATGTATGTCCTATCAAGATGAGAACGTGAAGTCCTTAAGGAATATCTCCAAAAGAATCTTCGCAATGGACTTATTCAAGAATCCACCTCGCCAGCTGGAGCCTCCTTATTCTTCATCCCCAAGAAAGAATCCATGGAACTCAGACCGTGTATAGATTTCCGGGGCTTGAATAAAATCACAATCCCTGATCGCTATCCTATGCCCCTCATACCAGATATACTCAAAGCCGTTAAAGGAGCTACCATCTTCACAAAACTGCATCCCCGCGGGGCTTACCATCTCATCCGTATACGAGCTGGCGATGAGTGGAAGACGGCGTTCCGTACTCCTTTGGGACATTATGAATATAAAGTAATGCCTTTCGGTCTGTCCAACGTCCCCGCCGTCTTCCAACGCTTTATGGACCACATATTTTCAGATATTCTTCTTCACACAGTTATTGTCTACTTAGATGATATCCTGGTTTTCTCTACATCCCCATCGGAACACCGTCAGCATGTGAAGGAAGTCCTAAGGAGACTGTTTAACAATCATCTCTATTGCAAACTGGAGAAATGTGAGTTTCACAGGAACCAGGTTTCCTATCTAGGATACATAATATCTGCAAATGGGGTAGCCATGGACCCTAGGAAAGTTTCAGCTATTACTGACTGGCCTATACCGATGTGCATCAAGGATCTTCAGAGGTTTCTGGGACTTACAAATTTTAATAGACGTTTCATCCCACATTATTCTCAAGAAATTCTCCCACTGACTGCTCTTCTTAAAAAGAATGTACGGTTCTTTTGGTCAGAGGAGGCACAACTAGCATTTGAGAGACTGAAGCAACATTTCCTCACAGGACCCATCCTGATTACTCCAGATCAAGCCAAGAGATTCATTGTTGAATCAGACGCATCTCATCAGGCCCTTGGGGCCGTTCTGCTTCAAGAAAATGATCAAGGAATAGAATGTCCTATAGCCTATCTTTCTAAAACACTGTCTCCCTCTGAAATAAATTATTCAGTGCTTGAAAAAGAACTACTGGCTATAAAAAGGGCATTTGAAGAGTGGAGACACCTGCTATTGGGAGCAAGACACCCAGTTGAGGTCCGAACAGATCACAGTAATTTACGCGTCTTACAATATTCTCAGACCCGAAATAGCCGACAGGCATGTTGGGCACACTTCTTTTCACCGTATGAGATTGTATTCACCTTTATTCCCGGAAGAGCCAATCTCAAGGCAGATGCTTTGTCTCGAAAGGATTATAACTCCTCTACGCCCTTCCGAACAGAGCCTCTGTTTCCCCGAGCTACATTTGTGCAGGTAGTTACCACATTTCTTCAAAACGTGGCTAACTCGACTTTGCAATTCATCCAGTTGAATCCAAAATTTCTGTCAACCTGGAAACTTACCTTGGTCCAAGGATGTGCTTATAAAGACAAGAAGCTCTTTCTCCCTTCAAGTGAACTACGAAGAACGGTTGTGAATCTTTGTCACGACTCTTACCTAGCTGGTCACAGAGGTCTGGCTAATACTAAAGAATTGATCCAGCGTAATTTCTGGTGGCCGGAAATGACTCGAGACATCATAGATTATGTTTCCGCTTGTGCCATCTGCTTGCAATCTAAATGCCCGCGATCTGCCCCTTCAGGTCTCCTCTCAGTAATGCCAGTTCCTAACCGTCCTTGGCAAATTATTTCAACATATTTTAATGTTGATCTGCCAATCTCGGACGGCTGCACAGTAATCATGTTCACAATCGATTACTTTACAAAATTGGCACATTTTGTTCCACTTCCGCAGATTCCTACCGCATCCCAGATGGAAAAGATTTTTCTTTCACGAATTTTCTCTCTTCACGGACTTCCTGAGACCATCGTTTCTGATCGAGGTTCACAATATATGTCTCGATACTGGCAGCAAGTATGCAAGAGTTTGCATATCTCCCGAGCGTTGAGTTCAGGATTCCATCCACAGATGAATGGTCAGACAGAACGTCTAAATCAGACCCTGGAGGGTTATTTGCGTTGTTACATCTCTTCCTCGCAAGACAACCGGTGTCCCTTGTTACCTTTGGCAGAGTTTGCATATAATAACTCTCGATACTCAACCTTGGGGTTCAGCCCTTTCTTTTGCTCCTACGGATATCACCCTCTGTGTTTTCCCAGCGGTCCAATCTCCGCATCTAGGTTTCCCGATGTGGACGATCTCATCAATGCTATTCAGACGGGACATCAAACAGCCAGAACCTCTCTTCTGGAAGCCCAGGCCCGTGTCAAACGCTCTGCTGACAGACATCGCACTCCAGCTCCGAGATTGGTGCCAGGAGATTTAGTTTGGTTGGCTTCCCGATTTTTGCCTCGTCATCTGGTGCCGTCCAAATTGTCCCTGAGATACTTCGGTCCCTTTCCCGTTTTGCAACGACTGGGGTTGTCTGCTTACAGGCTCAAACTCCCTCCGTCTTGGTCCAGGATTCATCCTGTTTTCCATGTGTCGCAATTGAAGAAGGAAGTGGTGGATCGTTTTTCCCGAGTACGGATGGGTGCACCCCCTCCTGTCATCACCACGATGGGTCCCGAATATGAAGTGGCTGGTATTTGCGATTCTCGTCTTTTTCGGGGACGTCTGCAGTTCTTGATTGACTGGAAGGGGTATTCTCCGGCTGATTGCTCATGGGAACCTGCATCGGCTGTTCATGCTCCGGCTCTGGTCCGCCGGTTTTTTCGATCCCATCCGAATAAACCGGGTGGCCCGGGGCATTTGAGGGGGCATACTGTCATGCCCCTCCGAAGGCGGTGGTCCTTGTGGCATCGATGGACCTTAGAACGGCGGGTGTCAGCCATTTTTACTAGCAAGATGGCCGCCGTAACTAGAGTATCTTCACAGTCATGTCGTTACACTGGATGAGAACTGGTAATTGGGGAAGCATCTGCACAGGCCTTCCAGCTAACTTGGTGAGGCGTTTGGGTGCCTTAGCAACATCCTCAGCCTGAAAAAACGATTTATCCACCACAGTTATGCTGGCCCCAGTGTCCCTAATGGCAGGAGTCTCCTGGCCATTCACCTGGACACTGTGTCACGCCCCTCCGAAGGCGGTGGTCCTTGTGGCATCGATGGACCTTAGGACGGCGGGTGTCAGCCATTTTTACTAGCAAGATGGCCGCCGTAACTAGAGATGCGGGTCTAGCCTCTGCACGACTCGGTATCCAGGAAGTGCTGTCTCCCTACCCGAGTGTAGGTATATCTGTTCCTGTGATCAGCACACAAATGCGTTGCTACTCTGCTACAACAACGCTACTGCATTCCTCACCGCTTCTCGGTTCCCCGATTCCACAGACTCTATCTCTTTCCCTCCTAAGCTTGCCCACCAGTCTCGTTCCGGAGCGCGTTACAGGCTTATGCTACACCGGTATTGCGACCGCCCGTGCAAAACCCTGCACTATCGAAACAACTCCTAGCTCCGCCCTTCTTGCCTCTCAGGTAAAGATTCCCCCGTGGCTTTCCCCTATTTAATCTAGTTATCTTACTAGTTCTTACTAGTTCTAATCACAACCGTTCCTTACTATCGTAGAGGTTTTCTGAAGTTTCTGACTGGCACCTTTTCCCACACATCGTTCCTGTTTAAGGGTAATCTACATTCCTAAACATCTTACATTTCCATATTTCCACTTACCTGCTTATACTTACCAATTTCTTTCTCTTTCAAGACGAACGTCCTCCGGACTTCACCTGAATCTCCGCTGCAATCGAAGACATCTTTCCCGCAACCTTCGGCACAGGGTTTTCTTCCCCAGAGGGTTTCCCTGGGACCTCTTCTCCTACCTAGTTATCTGGGTGGGGGAAGAGGTACTTGGGAGGCTTTCGCTTTCATCCCCCCGTTTGGAACAAGGAGAGTCTTCCCCTGCTGGAAGGTGTCAGTCACAGGATCGGAAGAGAGGTAACGGTGAGTCCTTGGGGTAATCTGCCAGCTGTTAAAATGTGTAATGAATATTGTGACAATCATGATCTATGACACACTGTCCTTATAATACTCTTTAGTATTATCAGGGATAGAATTATAGACATCTAAATTCTGTTGTTCCCACAACCCCAGAGATACTAAAGAAACGCTGGCTGAGACTCCAATCGGTTCATCAGCCAGCAGTAGAAAGTTTCCACTTGCCATTTGGACTTCCTCCTCTGGAGCGAAGGCTAAGGAGACAAGCTGGACCCCTGAAGATTTACCCTTACATCTGGGATCTCCTTTCACATGGTCAGTCGAGCCACAAACAAAGCATTTACCAAATGCTTTCTGGAATGGTGGCTTGTTCTGGCCTCCTTCCGGTTTGGCACCAGAAGACACACTATTCTGGTGCGGTTATCCTTGTGGCTTACCCTTCTGGTTTTGTTTGGGGCCCTCTTTGGTATTTGAGTTATTCGAATTCTCTTTTGAGTCTTTCTTAGGCTGTTTTCCCTCATCCTTTTTCTGAGCTGCCCCAGAATCCTTATGAGAAGCCCTGTTGGCAACCCACAAGTCAGCAGCCTTAGCTAGCTTCCTGGAATCCAATTCCTTCGAATCAGCCAAGTGCTGTCTGAGCTCAGGAGAACAGGCATCATAAATAGACTCCAACATAAAAAAAATTCTTCATACCCTCATAAGTGTTCACTTTGTAACCCTTAATCCATCCCTCTAAGTTTTTCAACCTTTCACTCACCCAGGTAGCCCAAGGGGTACCATCATGCTTTTTGAGGGTTCTAAGCCTCTTAAGATACTGGGAAGGGGTCTTCCCGAATCTAGCTATCAAAGCTAGTTTCACACTTTCGTAATCCGTCTTATCCGCCTCACCCAACTCCATTACCACATCAGTCGCAACAGGGGGGAGCCTAGAGAACAACCAGGGAAGTAAATCATTCACGGTGATGTCCTGGAGCCCATGATTGTACTCAAACAGTTTTAACCAATCCAAAACACCCAATCTCAGTTCATAGATACCCACTAATTCCTTCGGCATCCGGGGTCTTTTGGGACTGGAGCTTCTAGAGGAACCAGAGGAGAGAGAAGCATTTTCCATAGACAACTTTGTCATCTCTAACTCGTGATTAAGTTCTATTTCTCTGAGCCTTAACTCAGCTTTCTTCTGCTCAGCCTGGGCATTCATCCGTCTGAACTCGAGCTCTTGGTTTCTTTCAGATTGAGCCAAGAACCGTTTGTATTCTAATTCGAGCTTCATTTTTTCAAGTTCAAAATAAGCAGGGTTACATGTGGGACCTGGTATGGGCCCCGTAGGTACAGCTGGTAAGGCAGACAGAGGAGCAGGGGAGACAGTTTCGTTAGCCTCTCCTTCATCTTCTGCCTCTTCATCACTATCATCACTTTGATTTAGATCAACACCATTACTGTTTTCTACATTTGCTGTAGAAGTCGGTTCCTCTGAACCAGTACGCAGACTTTGGTTCGCCAGCAATCTCACTATCAGGTCCACTTTCTTGCCTCTTACAGAAAGATTCTCTTGTCTACAGAGGGCTCGTAAACTCTCGGTATTTTCACCTGACAAGGACTCTTGACTGTAAACTTCCATAGTAGACATGTTTTTTGAAAGTTGCTTTTTAGTGCTAAGCTTTTTGGTTAGTTATCCTAAAGTGTCGAAAAGCACTCTAAACTGTATACTCGATACAAATCCCACCGCTGCCACCAGTGTTAGGCAGAAACCTGTGCAGATTCCACCGCTGCCACCAGTGTTAGGCGGAAACCTTTGCAGTTCCCTCTGGGACCACTGCAAAAGATTTAGGACTACAGGTGTTTGGCAGTAAACCCAATTTGTAGCAGCCTGTACCACACAGATTCACTTGGTAGCTGTGGCTGAGCAGTCAGATTTCCCTCAAGAAGAGTTAGGCAGTATGTGGAGTATACAAAATAGGGCAATCTACACAGTAAAACAAGCAAACACGGACAGAGCTTCGGTGTACAGATATATGGGTATTTATTTATAACAACACATCTATGGAAAACACTCTGGCACTAATACGACAAACAACTTCAATCACAATTACTATAAGTAGATCAATCCCCTAACAATAGTTCGACAAGTCTAGGTTCAAAGGCACCACTTATTTGCAGACAGAGGTGAATGCTTTAACCTAGATGGCACTCTAGTATACGTTAGGATGGGAGAGAAAAGAAGCAGGTTATGAAATCAATTCGGTACCAACACTTTTACGAACAAATGCAAGGCAAGTAAGGCAGGGTCCACTGTAGATCGTAAAGTTCAGAGGCCAGGCCCACTCGGAGAGAGGCAAGGCGATATGTCCCAAAAAGTATCACAGTGGAAATGCACTTCGAGTCTTTGTCGCAAATTGTTATAGAAAGATTGGACCAGTTCAGAACAGAAAGTTAAGAAAGCTTGGAGGCGACCCAATGGAGAGGCGAGGATTGAGACACCTCACTCTAACCGACACAAGGGAAGCCAGGCGGACACGGTACCTTGTTTGTGGAGAGACAGCTCCGGCGGGGGCAGTTGTTCCTGGTCGTGGATGCACGTCGGATCTTTGCCAAGAGAAGAGATGATCTCATCGTCGAAGGAAAGTTGAAGATCGTTGCACCACCAGGGAAGAGACCAGCCGCGGAGTGCTCCGTCACAAGGCACCACCTTTTGGTCGCGGTACAGGGGTAGTGGCTATCCAGTCGCCATGGTGCTCTGCACGGGCAATTCGACCACTACGTCCTGGAACGAAGAAAAAGCAAAGGAGACTGGTTGTTCCCACCAGTCAGGGGAAGAAGACTCTCCGGCCGGGAGATCTCCTCTGTCATCGGGAAGTGGTGAGTCGGTTCCGCAGGGCTCCACCGGAGGTGTTGTCGTTGCAGGTCGGCTCAGCGTTACCCTCGTCAGATTCTTAGGTCCTGTGGCGACTTTTGAAGATCCAGTTCCAAAAGCCCTGCTTTTATGCAGAAAACCCCCATTCATTCAGCCTAGCTGTCAATCTAAACATGCTAAGTGGTGAGCGGGGTGGCTCACCACTTGGGCCAATCACACCAGAGTGCGACTTGAGTTGGCAAGGCAACTCAGTCCAGGGTGCCTAAACCCCCTCCTACACCCCTGTGGTACCCAAACAGAATGGCACCACTTTGGAGGGCCTCTGTGTAGAGGCCCGCCAAAAGTGGAACAAAGGGCTCAACCTTTGATTTAGGAGTCACAGCGACGAACACAGACGCCATTTTAAAAACCGAGTTCTGGCAGAAAATACCAACCGATAGATTTATTTAAGATAAATAAACCGGTGGTATGTTAGAGATTAACGAGAAAAAGTATTAACCTCCAACAATGGGACAAATCCCATAGAGTTATATTCAGGGTCGAATATAACAAGTAGTTTCCACTGTCACCAGCCAAAACTCGACGAGGGGGGCCGGGACAGTGCCCCCTCGAATAACAGACCCAGGAGTAATCGAATTACCCCTACTAGTATGTCCACAATAGGATGGTTTGTACTAGTTCTGTTAGTAAATTTAGGTCTAGTAAAGCCAATGGTGACTTTATATGCCCGGGGAGACAGTAGTCAGTCCCCGGGTATGGAGTCTATGGTGGGGATCCTCTAGGACGCCCCGGTGTTACGGCACGGAGGTTGTGGTGTAACACACATAGAAAAACATATGAGACCCTATGGAGTAAAAGTCCCCATAGCCCATAGAACACATTGACATTCAAAGGAATTACACACATTCATGTCCAAGAGTGGGAGAAAAAGAGTCTCACTCTTGGCAGGATGGAAAAAAGAAACTCCAGAAATCCAGCAAAGCTGCTGGGGGACTCACTAGATTAGGAAAATTCAGCCTAAACAGAGAATTCTCCCTAACACCTTTGTCTTTCCTTGTCTGTTTTTGTTGTATTGTAAATGTTGTTGTCTTGTATTGCTGTCCGTTCCACTTTTGATGTTTGCGCTTTTGCTTTCTTCCCTTGCAGGTAATCTTGCAGGCCCGGCAGAAGCTGCAGAGCTCGTGGCGAAGCTGCGGAACTCGTGGCGGCAGTCGGAGGGAATGAGGAACGAAGCTGCAGCGGTACAGTAACTGGTAAGTTGTTAACTAGGGGGCGCACAGGGTTCAAATGCGGCGCGGCCCTAGGATGGATGTTCTAACCTTGTCTTTCTTCTTCACAGGGTCCGAATTCATGGATGCGGAGTGAGGTACTGCAGTCTGGTTTCAAAGGTAAGTAAACTGGTCCAAGCGGTGGTGAACGCCACGTTGCACGCGAGTGCACAGTAACGCAAAACACCAGCCTTAAGGATGGAGCAGCTTATATATCTGAGCTTCTGAAGCCACGCCCACCAGGTTCAGCCTGCCTGCCACACCCTGCCACACCTGATGAGTCAGCACATGAAGATCAGGCCTAGGGAGACACACCCGATGAATCAGCACATGAGGATGTTCTCTGGAATTAAGTATTTCAGCTCCTGGAAAGATCTTGTAAAATAAAAGCACTTCTGCACTAAAATAATGTAAAAGCACTCCTGCAGTGAAATAAAGTGTTCCTGCTCACATCTCTATATGAGCCTGGCGCCAAAGGCCAGGCATGGCCCCTGTGTTTATGGGTCCCAAAGGGACATAAGTGAGTCAAGTGACCCATTGCCCGCATCACTAGATTGTGTGGTTTTTGTGCTCTGGGGCCTGTGGCCATTACATAGCGTTCTAGTATTTTTCTTATTTAGGGCCCTCAGCATTTTTTCAGCGTCTTTCTGATGCATTTTATTTTTATGGGAAATAAGCCAATTTTGTTTCCTATTTTTGATCAGGTCATATATGTTCAGAACAGGAAAATCCCTGAGCTTCCTTATGTCCCTCTGTTGTTCATGCTTCTACATAGCCACCTCCTTATCATAAGAGTGTACTGGTTAAAAAAGTGGTCTGGAGTTCTTAGCAGAATTTTCTCTGAATGATACTAGGATAGAGTCGTATTCTACCTCTAGTTCGTTGCACGTCAACCACAGCTTTAGATGTTCTATCAGTTGTGGGATCACCTCAGGTTTCAATATTAATCTACGGCGTCCCCATTCCACCGCCACCTTTTGAGCCCGGCTTTTTTCTGTCTTGCTGTTTCCCACCAGTGTGGTTAAAATGATTAATTCGTGATCACTATAAGTGGTAGGGGAAACATTAAGTTGCAAAATGTAGGCGCACATATTACTCGAAACAAAAAAATAAACAAGGGGTGCTCAACTGAGACCATTTTGCCAAGTTGTGGCCCCATGGATATCACCCGGAGTTTGGCCATTGAGCATGATTAAGCCTCTAAGTTCTATTGCTTCAAGCCAATCTTTGGACCTTTTTGTATCGCAGCCTTTTCGCTCACTTTCACATCTCACTTCTGGGCTGCCATAGTTAAAGCAGTCTATTTTGAAGTCCCCACACAGGATCACGGCAGGCTCCGCATTTGATTGGTACGCCAGATCTATCAAAGTCATCACTGAATCGATAAAGGAGTTGGAAGCGACTGACTCTGGATTCCAATAGGAATTCAAAAGATACACGCGGTTCTGCATATTAGTCTCAATATAAACAAAAGATAGCACCAACATTTGGATGTGAGAATTTGGGTCGAATGATTCAATAACAACCCAATTTATTTTGTTTCTTATCATGGTTAGCAGGCCAGCAGACAGCTTGCTATAGGTTCCTTTCAATGCTTCATTTTGATGTGCTGAGAACCCCTCTAGCATAGAGAGGTCCGATAATCATGTTTCTTGTAACAACAGTATATCAAGAAGGGCAGCCACTAGGTTCAGTTTTTGGAAGAGATGGGCGAAGCCTCTTGTATTCCATGAGCCGATCTTCCAGGATCCAGTAGACCGCCTCATCTGGCTCTATGGCTGGGACTTTAGAACCAGGGCTCTCACCACCCAGTTCCATTATAGGTCTTTATCCAGCGTTGATACCGATGGTTGTTGAAGAGCGATTGGAAAGCCTGCCACCACCCTTCACTACTAAGTTCATGACAAGGAAGAAGGCAGGAAAACACTGCAATCACCAACTGTATTTCAGATGAATTCCTAATAGACATATGATTGACAAGTATGTCGAGAGGAATCCCCTCAGCCAGCCATACCAACCAACGGACATACAGATATATCCATTCATGAATGAAGAGCCACAGGCTATTATTAGAGACACCTTTATGACCAACTTGGACTAAAAATTCCAAGAAGACATGTTGCTGACGTCGTTAGAAACAACACGACATAGCAGCGTTACACATGAACCGCACATGCCATCTGCACTTCGGACACAAACACACACTTGAATACACAAAGAACACAAGTGTATATTTCTATAGTTACAGGACAGATACATATTCTGTAGAAACCATATTACAAGGGGTAGGAACATTACAGCAGGCCTCAGGCCTCTGAGCAAGAGACGAGCTGAGCTCATACAGGCTGGAAAGAGAGCAAGACGAGAGGGACTGGACACGCAGCCAAGGTCAAGAGATACGAATGACATTCCAATCCCCAGACGACAAAGGGACCAGCTGCAGGAAATACTAATATATCCTCATAATTTAGAGCTGCACAGCTCAAATTTTGGTCTTTGAACATGTGAAAAGGCCGAAGCAGACAATGTACAGCGATCAGCAGTGGGAAAGCAGAGGTGGTCACAGGTAGCCAGACACAGACAGCAACAAGTATGCAACAGTATGCAACTATATGTAAGACGTGTTGCGCCGGTCATGAGAGCACTCTCGTATAGCAAATGTTGTACACACCAGTTACACTACAGGCATTTAATTGTTCTCATCACCTTGAAGGGGTACAGACTGAGCTGAGAACCTTTGCAGATCCCAGTTATGGGGACGTCAGCTCTAGCCAATGACAGTTTAGTACTCTAGGCGTGGGTAGCAACGGGCAAGAACCAATGATAAGTCCATTTATAATGTTCTATATAGGTTATAACATAGCCAGTACCCAATCACTTTGCCTGGTTTTATGGAGAGGGGCTCAAGTTGTGACGAAGTGCTGATGCCATTGGGGAGAAAAAACGGCCTGCAAGCCGAGGAAGAGCGAGATGTCCATGGATATTTTCTGTTCCTGTGCAGATCCCTGTTGGTCTTGTCTGTAATATACTGCAGTTTGAACTTGCCGTTGACTGAGTCCTCCATTTATCCTGGGGGAGCGTGTTGGGCCCTCCAAGTCAGTGGACTTCCAGTGTCCCTATGGCATACCTGGGGGTTTGTCCTCAATATTGGTCCATAGGCACAGCTTTTTTAGAATCAGTTAATGAGACATCTTTTCTGATCGTTATTTTTAGTTGATTGAGATCAGAGGGCCGTGCTGCTTTTGGCATGCTCATCTTACTTACAAAAGTTGTTTCTTCAAGGCTTTCTGAGTTTACAGAGGCATACCTATCTGGGCTAGGTCTTCTACTTCATGAAATCCTAGTCTTAATCAGCTCCTGCTCATGTCTTTTCTCTGCAGGGATACTGCCCCATTATCTTTGTTCCGGGGCATTCTCAGGGTCCCGCAGCACATTTCATCTCTGCAATCCAGAAGTAATGTGATCAGAAACCTTGATTTCATGTAGAGCCGCACTCAATCAGTTTCCTTCTCATTTATAAAGCCAACAATCTTTATACCCTCAGTATCAATAACCATGAGTTTGAGGACATGGTGGAACAAATACAGGGTGTTTGATTAATTTAAGATAAGTCCATCATTCACTTTTAGAATTCTTTCTAACAGAATCACATAACCCAAGGAAGTCAACACACTGCTTTTTTTTGTTGATAGGCAGAGCTTTTCCTTTGGTGGATCCTTTGGTGTTTCATAAGCATCCCTGTGATTTCATCTTGATTCCTTCATTTTGTTATCAGTATGATCGACTCCAGCCTTGAGCGTTCTATCAACTTCTGCATTATCTCAACAGGGGACTTGCAGGCAGTGGGCGCAGCACCACTGACCCTTGCTCTCCTTTCCTCCAGGGTCAGAAAGGGACTACTTTTCGCTCACTTTCACATCTCACTTCTGGGCTGCCATAGTTAAAGCAGTCTATTTTGAAGTCCCCACACAGGATCACGGCAGGCTCCGCATTTGATTGGTACGCCAGATCTATCAAAGTCATCACTGAATCGATAAAGGAGTTGGAAGCGACTGACTCTGGATTCCAATAGGAATTCAAAAGATACACGCGGTTCTGCATATTAGTCTCAATATAAACAAAAGATAGCACCAACATTTGGATGTGAGAATTTGGGTCGAATGATTCAATAACAACCCAATTTATTTTGTTTCTTATCATGGTTAGCAGGCCAGCAGACAGCCTGCCATAGGTTCCTTTCAATGCTTCATTTTGATGTGCTGAGAACCCCTCTAGCATAGAGAGGTCCGATAATCATGTTTCTTGTAACAACAGTATATCAAGAAGGGCAGCCACTAGGTTCAGTTTTTGGAAGAGATGGGCGAAGCCTCTTGTATTCCATGAGCCGATCTTCCAGGATCCAGTAGACCGCCTCATCTGGCTCTATGGCTGGGACTTTAGATCCAGGGCTCTCACCACCCAGTTCCATTATAGGTCTTTATCCAGCGTTGATACCGATGGTTGGTGAAGAGCGATTGGAAAGCCTGCCACCACCCTTCACTACTAAGTTCATGACAAGGAAGAAGGCAGGAAAACACTGCAATCACCAACTGTATTTCAGATGAATTCCTAATAGACATATGATTGACAAGTATGTCGAGAGGAATCCCCTCAGCCAGCCATACCAACCAACGGACATACAGATATATCCATTCATGGATGAAGAGCCACAGGCTATTATTAGAGACACCTTTATGACCAACTTGGACTAAAAATTCCAAGAAGACATGTTTCTGACGTCGTTAGAAACAACACGACATAGCAGCGTTACACATGAACCGCACATGCCATCTGCACTTCGGACACAAACACACACTTGAATACACAAAGAACACAAGTGTATATTTCTATAGTTACAGGACAGATACATATTCTGTAGAAACCATATTACAAGGGGTAGGAACATTACAGCAGGCCTCAGGCCTCTGAGCAAGAGACGAGCTGAGCTCATACAGGCTGGAAAGAGAGCAAGACGAGAGGGACTGGACCCGCAGCCAAGGTCAAGAGATACGAATGACATTCCAATCCCCAGACGACAAAGGGACCAGCTGCAGGAAATACTAATATATCCTCATAATTTAGAGCTGCACAGCTCAAATTTTGGTCTTTGAACATGTGAAAAGGCCGAAGCAGACAATGGACAGCGATCAGCAGTGGGAAAGCAGAGGTGGTCACAGGTAGCCAGACACAGACAGCAACAAGTATGCAACAGTATGCAACTATATGCAAGACGTGTTGCGCCGGTCATGAGAGCACTCTCGTATAGCAAATGTTGTACACACCAGTTACACTACAGGCACTTAATTGTTCTCATCACCTTGAAGGGGTACAGACTGAGCTGAGAACCTTTGCAGATCCCAGTTATGGGGACGTCAGCTCTAGCCAATGACAGTTTAGTACTCTAGGCGTGGGTAGCAACGGGCAAGAACCAATGATAAGTCCATTTATAATGTTCTATATAGGTTATAACATAGCCAGTACCCAATCACTTTGCCTGGTTTTATGGAGAGGGGCTCAAGTTGTGACGAAGTGCTGATGCCATTGGGGAGAAAAAACGGCCTGCAAGCCGAGGAAGAGTGAGATGTCCATGGATATTTTCTGTTCCTGTGCAGATCCCTGTTGGTCTTGTCTGTAATATACTGCAGTTTGAACTTGCCGTTGACTGAGTCCTCCATTTATCCTGGGGGAGCGTGTTGGGCCCTCCAAGTCAGTGGACTTCCAGTGTCCCTATGGCATACCTGGGGGTTTGTCCTCAATATTGGTCCATAGGCACAGCTTTTTTAGAATCAGTTAATGAGACATCTTTTCTGATCGTTATTTTTAGTTGATTGAGTTCAGAGGGCCGTGCTGCTTTTGGCATGCTCATCTTACTTACAAAAGTTGTTTCTTCAAGGCTTTCTGAGTTTACAGAGGCATACCTATCTGGGCTAGGTCTTCTACTTCATGAAATCCTAGTCTTAATCAGCTCCTGCTCATGTCTTTTCTCTGCAGGGCTACTGCCCCATTATCTTTGTTCCGGGGCATTCTCAGGGTCCCGCAGCACATTTCATCTCTGCAATCCAGAAGTAATGTGATCAGAAACCTTGATTTCATGTAGAGCCGCACTCAATCAGTTTCCTTCTCATTTATAAAGCCAACAATCTTTATACCCTCAGTATCAATAACCATGAGTTTGAGGACATGGTGGAACAAATACAGGGTGTTTGATTAATTTAAGATAAGTCCATCATTCACTTTTAGAATTCTTTCTAACTGAATCACATAACCCAAGGAAGTCAACACACTGCTTTTTTTTGTTGCTAGGCAGAGCTTTTCCTTTGGTGGATCCTTTGGTGTTTCATAAGCATCCCTGTGATTTCATCTTGATTCCTTCATTTTGTTATCAATATGATCGACTCCAGCCTTGAGCGTGCTATCAACTTCTGCATTATCTCAACAGGGGACTTGCAGGCAGTGGGCGCAGCACCACTGACCCTTGCTCTCCTTTCCTCCAGGGTCAGAAAGGGACTACGTGATGACTTTGACACGTTTCTGAGAATTCTCTCTTGTTTTCATAGGATATAGCAAACTTTTAAGACGTCAAGTCTGTTGAAATGTAATCTCATAAATTTAGAGTTGTATTAAGGCATCTTCCTCTAGGTTCAAGTTAGTTGGTATTCCAGCACTGCTGCTTAGGACGCCAAAGTCATTTGCAAGACCAGCACAGGACTTTGTGTTTAGATGGATCCTACCATTTTGTTTGCTCTGCCCGGGGAGAGCAGTAGTCAGGGCAGTAGTCAGGGCAGATTTAAAATGTCTTAAGAAACTTTGTGATCCACAAGCTTTCACCTGTTTTGATCTTTGCAAGTTTTTTGGTTTCTTTATCAGATCTTTCTTTTTTAGTATCTCTGTAATAGTTGAAGGGGTTAAGGTACTTTGTTCAGAAATGGGGAACATAGGCAGCTTTTCAACTGGCTGAATCACTGTGAGAGATCCAGATACTTGCCTCAGTCCCACCAGTACTCCACCTTCATCAGTAGATTCTTCTACTCTTCTCTCATTTTCTGTTTGATTTGCCATTGACAAGATACCATCTTCCGAAGATTCTGAGTTTGAAAGTTCTTTGTTAAAGGTACTGGACCTCTGTCAGGGAATCCTGGAAACAATTTCTCTATAGGGGTAACAAAGACCTTCCCCAAATGAAGTTGTGGTGCAAACTCCTTGAGAGGCACTTTTTCAAGGGTAGCCACCCTGCTTCCAGATGGATTTTGAGCGGGGGTGGGTGTCAATGATGTAATGTTGTCTGGGTTCTGAGTTATCTTTTCCCTGCTGAGTTCTGGATGAATTAAATACTGCATAATGTCTCAAACTCCTTCTAGGAACATTTTCTTGTCTGTTTGGGCTTCTTGAGTTCGGTCAATCAGTCACTTTAGAATCCCGCCTTCTGGCTCTTTTTCTCTGGAGCTCTTTTCCTTAATGGCAGTTATAAAATCCTCCACATGTGTCATTTTAGGGTGCATTAAGGCCATCAAAGTGGTCAAGTCACTGTAATTGTCATTCAGGTTCTCATAGAGATTCCGGTAGGGGCTCCGCGTGATAGTAACAGATGAGAGAATAGTTGACCCTTGGACCCCTCTGGTGTTTTAGCAGATGGAGTTTTGGGTTTCATCAATAGACTGTTCCAAGATGCTTTTTGATGGTAGGGAAACCTGGGTTCCAGGACACTCAAAGCATCCGACAACTAATCAGACTCTGAGTCTTGAATAGACATGTTCTTCATAGTAGCAGGTTTGCCTCTGGCCAAACATATCTTTTTAGGTTCTACTTGATTTGAAATTCCCATTGAAGTGCCAGGCATGGAATGTATGGCATATATTAGTCACAAAGGTAGCATGTTTTCTTCTGAATAGGATGCGCTTCTTCTCCATTTAGCTGGTACCCAGGAGTGAGTGGAACTGTCTTCCTCAAGGTCTCTGATAGTATGTCTCGCTGGGTATCTGTGCTCCTTGCTACTTAACCGAGATGTCTGGCTTGTGGCATCTTTTGGGGGACTTACAGGAGGTATTAAGGGGGCTTCCTTGCCCATAGTTAAATCAGGCACAGTGTCTAGGAGGATTGTCTGGCCCTTGCCGCCATCAAGAACAAGGGTTTTTGGATGTTCCCCATACCCTCCCATTCGTATTGGAGTTTGCTGAAATCCCGGGTCCCGGTCCGGGTTTAATATAATCGTGACGGCCGTGTGGACTGGGGCTGATCCCCCCATTGACATTGCGGTGGGAAATTCCATCCTCCAGATCTCCTTCAGGGTGAGTGTTGATAGGTCCACTAAGGGAGGATCATTAATGAGCTCCACAGAGTGTAGAAGGACTTTGTCAGGCAATTCCTCCCACCCATCAAACAGGCATTCAGTATATGTCTTCTCGCTCAACACAAACAAGAGCGTTGGTTTTGTAGGGAGACCCCCTCCTGGGCAAGTAAAAGGCCATTTCAGAGATCCTAAATCCGCTACCGATTGGAATATTTTCTTAATGGCCAGAGTTGGGCCATGATCACTTGAACAGCTCTTGGGATTGTCCGTCAGGATGCTAGATGGAAGTACAGAGTTTGGCGAGAGCTTTTTGGGGAAGGCAGATATGAGGTAATGATTACCCCCCTCAACTGCTGGCAGACAGCTTGTTCTCTCGGCCACACTCTGACATATGCCCCCTTCTTCTCCCAGATTTAACCAGTGGCCAAGTCACTTGGAGGGTTTAAGCCATGGGGGAGGACAGAATGTTCACTCAGTTCACGTGACCCCTTAGGGGCCAAAACTTGGGGCTGGGAGTTACCTTTAGGCTTGGAGGGCTCCACCTCCCGGTCATGTGAGGAAGAATCATCCACAGTCTCTGGAAGTCCCTCTTTCAGAAAGCGTGCTTGTAAGCGGGTTAGCTGTACACATCGGAGGTCTATGAAAGGCTCCATCAGCGAACACTCAGCAAACACTCTGCTACGCTCTGTTCAGGGATGGCCCTTTTGAGTGTTTTCTTTTTCAAGCAAAGCTCCTCCATCAGATGGCAATGGAGGAGAGACTGCATGCCAGAAACAGAAGGGGCAGCAGGAATCCACAGACAGCAGGTACACTCAGCAAACACTCTGCTACGCTACGCATGTTGATGGCCCTTTTGAGTATTTTCTTTTTCAAGCAGAGCTTCTCCTTCAGATGGCAATGGAGGACAGACTGCACACCAGAAATATCAGGGAAAGCAGGAATCAGCAGACAGCAGGTGCACTCAGCAAACACTCTGCCTTTTTTGTTTGTTTGTTTTTTTTAAAATACCTTTTTTTTGTTTTGGTTGTATGTACCATATTAATAAATGCTGTTTTGTACTTATTTGTTTTCTATAACTTATGAAAAAGTTCCACTTCTTTTTGGTTTGTATGTGCTATACCTACTAACATATTATTTACTATATATTCCACGTATTTCCTTTTCAAGGCATCTGAACATTGAAAAGTAAAATGTAATTTCCAACATATGTCAAATGGACTCCATCTCCACGAAAAATATTCACACCATCACACATTTTGTTCTCATTGTGGAAAGATGCCATTCCTACATCTTGTAAAAAAGCACATACAGCTTTTTTAACCTTCCACCTGCCTTTTCCATTTGTGGAAGAAACACGTTTGAATGTGTTCACATTTGCCTTTGATTAATTTGTCAAAAAATAATCTTTGAAGCCGGAAACAATTCTATTAACTATTTTAAACATATCCATATTGGCAAATTGCAAGGATACTCTAGTCACAATCCCCAAACTGTTGCCTGCACTATGGTCTATAATGATGCATGGATGTTTTATCTGAACCACATTCTTACAGAATGGTAATATACCATCTAGTTTAACTCACAACCTCCATCCTTGAAAATCTCGAATTCTTCCACTCCAAGATTAGCTGAGATGTCACAGTGCTCAGTGTAAACCTTCAATCAATGGATCAATGAATCTCCCAGCATCCACAAACGTTGCTTCTTCATAGCCATAGCCATTTTTCTGCCACTTCACTTCACACAAGTAAGAAAACACTTGCTACCCTGTACACCTGTACACTTCAACTCCTCCACCACATTCCAAAACCTGATTGGCTAATCCCCCGATGTCCATGGATGTTTGTGACTGTCTGTGATCTCCCCGGTCCTATACACATGCAAGCATGCTTAAAAGACCATGTTGGCATTTGCGAGTCGGCGGGATATCGCAAATGTCCATGGACACCGTAGCACGAGGCAGGCTTTCTACCCTTTTTACGTTCATGTTTGTAATACTCCCTCATTGGCTACTTTCAAACAGCCACACACACATCCACCAATTACATCCATAAACTGTACATGTAACCCTGTCACCTCAGTGCAACACTTCAGGTGTACATTTCAACTCTGATGGTCATGCCTGCTGTCATTCACAGCCTCCTGCAGTAAAAACTACTGTCAAACTCTCCAAGATTTCTAATAGCAGGTTCAATAATATCTACATCTAATAGGACATAGTACCAGTATGCTAATATTTTTAAAGTATTTTTTCGACACCTTTAAAAATATATATGGTTGTTATCGCATACCCTGTAATAAGCAACTCAATAAGCATATTCACTGCTTTGAAATGACATGTATTGCAATATTCTGCACCTGGTCACATCAAGTGGCAGTTACTTACATGTAATACCATCATTTTGGACCTCCTTACACCAACTGCCACTTATCAGTGTTCTACAAATCCTTTGCAACTACATTGTGCTTACTTGTAGAAAGAAATTGCAAACACTGCACCTATACATGTATATATGCATATTTTATTTTCAACAACATGCTCCTAAAAAGAAACATTTCTAAAACAACAATATTGGTTATGTATAAATATCACATTTTCCAACCTTTGCCATCACATCCCTTACAATGGCACCATTCAGCACCTGCTGACATATATGTGTATAGTGTCAATGTATGTATACATTTTCCCCTTTAAATACATTCCTACTACACACAAGGAAACCTACATGCAACACTTTTGCTTACATAAAAAAAGAAAAGTCTTTTCCAACCATTAATACAACACTTCATATACAAACAACAAACACTGCTGAACTGCACAGTTCCACAGTATTACGACTAGGGCACATTGCAACACATTACAAATCCATTGCACCACAACAAATGCACTTCCTATATTAAAAGCACCAGGACAAACATTGCCCCGCTGCAAAAAAAATAAATGTTCATGCATTTTTGCATCAAGGTAAACTTTTCTGTACAGATAATAACATTTCATATTAGCCTTAGTGCAAACTTTCATGTGCTGCAAACATGAACTAAATATGCATCTTTTTAACACTGCTCCAATTTTTTCCCTGTTGTTTTTTTTTTCTCTCCAAAAACTCCTCATACCTTAATAAATAACAAACTTTATAAGTGAAATTACTTCACCATTCCCACATGTACCAACTAACTTTCTTTTACCATTACAGGAAAAAGAAGATTGACAAAGACAACTAACCAACAACAAAAACTCTTCAAATCCTACAAAGTAAGTATATTAATATGGTATTAGAATAATTGACTTAATAACATTTCACCTAAAACATTTGATCAAATCTTAGTGACGTTTTTTGAGTCAAATTGAATTAAATATATAAATGGGGTGGGTAAGGATGTAGATTCTGTTGAGGAGAAATGGATGGAGGTTGCAAGGGGTCTTCACCCACATTTTAGAGCAGAAAAAGGTCAAATAAAGTTGATCAAATGTGAATAGGTCAAATATTTTAGGTAAAATAGACCCAACCCTCTTAATATTCACCAGTTATGGTAAGCTAAGTAAACATAACTCATGCCACCACCATGCACAGCTAAGACAAACACCCAGTACATCACAAATGTAAATGAAAATGTTTCATGCTGTTACATCACTGTATATAAGTTATTAATAATTCCTCTTCTTATATATATATATGAAAGGACTATAAACCTCCTTTAAGAAACATACTTTTTGTAGCACATACTTATGCCTGTCATTATCAGCAGCGCATACCCCAATAGGGAAATCAGAGAACACAAGTGTCCTTGCCGAACGTCAGGTTCCTCTGTCCACGGGTGAAAAATGATATCACAATTTATTGTACATAATTTTCAACAATTTCAAAAAAGTATGCTTGTTAGCTTTCAGAGAGGTGGTCGTACTCTTACAGAGCACTTGTAGACGGCCTTAAACGACTTCTCTTCTGAACAGCTGGGGAAGGTATGTGAACCCCTAAGGTTCAGTGAATTCCTCTGGGATTTAAGCTCTCCACTCTCCATCCCGACCAGCTCTTTGAGGCTGTATAAATATCACTTTGACTCCAAAATCTCTCAAAGGAAAATAGTCATAAGTAGTCAAAGACCGCTCTTAAAGAAAAATACAAGGGATCCTAAAGCCGTGGAGTTTTAATTGACAGCGCTAAACAACTCCCAAAGAAACTCCCTACGAGCCTATACGTTTTTGAGAGAACAAGTAGAGGGGAAGAAAATGCTAAGGGCGGTTACTGCAAGAAACTCCAGAAACTTCTGGGCGATTGTGGGGTCAATTAAGGGGCCTAATTACGATCAGCAAGAAACGGTTGTACAGGAGTCTACCTGGATTAAACATTTTGCTGTTGTATATGGCACTACAGGCTCACTGACCCCTAAGCTAACTCTCCCTACAGTGTGGTCCTTAAATTACACCCGAGAGGACATTGAAACTCTAATAAAAAAATCTTCCACCTCAAGGGCTGCCGGGCCTAAAGGCCTGAGTAATGCTGTCCTAAAGTTGAACCCATAATTGTGGTCCAGGGTTCTGAAGATCCTGTTTGACAATGTCATGCTTACCAAATTACCACCAGAGTCATGGAGAAGGTTGATAGTTATTCCTATATATAAAAAAGCTGATAGATCAGTTCCCTCTAATTATCGACCTATCTCGCTTTTGAACGCGGATGGGAAGATCATCTCCGGTGTCATATTGTCAGCATTGGAGAAATGGGCAGGGGTGAAAGGTATCATCCCGAAACAGCAAACCGATTTTAGGAGATGACTTTCTACCTCTCTGAACACACTAATTTTGGGTTGTCTGACTGCTGATTCTCTTAAAAAGGGTGGCGCCGCCCTGTTCGGGACCTGGTTGGATCTCTCTCAGGCATTTGATTCTATAAATAGAAACAGACTCTGGACAAAATTAAAGCTGTGGGGTATGCCAGACTAATTACTATCTATTCTAGTGGAACTGCATGAAAGATCTTCACTTAGAGTCCATCGGTCCAAATTGGGAGTCCTGTCTGAGACTATCCAGATAGAGAGGGGGGTGTGCCAAGATTGCTTGATAGTACCTTTTTTTTTTATTCTTTACTTATCGGACCTAGTAGAATGGTTGGGGAAATCTGGTCTGGTGAGTCCGAAATTGGGTAATCTGAAAGTGAATTGGTTGGGGTATGCAGATGACATTGTCGTCCTTGATCAGACGCAGGTTAGGCTGCAGTGCTTACTTAATTCACTTGACGAGTATGCAAAAGCGAATGAATTAAAAATCAACCCGTAAAAATCTAAGATCATCATTTTCAAACATCCTTTAAGAAAGATAAAATCCTTTGTTTGGCAGTTGGATAATTCTATAATCTCTTTGTCCAAAGAAGTGATGTATCTGGGTTCTGAAATTACAGTTTTTCTCACCAGGTGTGATCTTTGTCAGTATTAGACTTAAAGGTAGTCAATCTGATTGCGTAGATGAAGAAAATCTGTCTACAGTATTGCAAATTCTCGTTGGTACCACTTATAAAATGTTATGTGGGGAAAGTGGTTTCAGTCGTTATTTTTGGTTTGGAATGCAATCTGTTGGCTTATCAAATTGATTAGGACAAGATTGAAAGCAACATTTGGAAGAAGTCCCCGGGTCTTCCAGATTGTGTCCTGATCGCCTGTGTAAGATTTGAACTTGGCCTCATATCCTTAAAAAATTTGTTGGAGTGGAGATGGATGTCTAGTTATAGGCATATTCTAGATCCCCAAAATCATCGCTTTATGAGGTAATTGTAGCTGCTATGTCAAAATCATCTAATCTTTTGTTAAATAACTAGAGATCTAGATGTACTGAATTATTTACTCTTTTGGACATAGATGCTGAAACACTCATGCGAAATCCGGAGAAAGCAAAGGAAAGATTACATTGCATGGACTGGATCAGAACCGTTGAATAAATGAGGTGTGATAAACTTTCCTCATCCCCTCTGCTAATTGACAAACCTAGGTCATTTCTGCCACAATATCTAAAGAAATCTTCCGATGCACGAACACGGATGGACTTCCTAAGTCTAATACTTAATCTGTTGCCAACTTTGAAAATCCTATACCTCTTGATTGACTGTGAGGGGACCAGGTATGTGAGGCTATCAAGATTCAAGCATTTTGTGCATTCCCCTAATTCTCTCTCTTCAGATATGTTTTGGGACAGATTAATATCTGGGAGTGTTTCTTACTTCTGATGTTATTTTAGTTCTAAGAGAGCTCAACTTGTTTGTTAAAGGGGGAATATCGACCATTTTGTTAGTAAGTTGAAGATTCCAGTCTTTTCCTACTGACTTGCTCTTTTGATATCTATTTATCTACCTTAAATTTTGTTTTTTATTCCTATTTTAAATTCAATGTTCCCCACTTCATTTCATTTCATGTTATTGTATTTCACTGTATTTCTTGGATGGATGTTATTTTCTCTTTTTTTATGTCCTCTGTGAGAAACGTTTCTTCTGTTTTATGGTTCTATTTTATACTGTGTAAAAGGTCATATTGTTTTGGCTAGTGCACAATAAATAATAATAATTTAAAAAAAAACACAGGACAGATTTCCAAAAGCATCCTTTCAAGGACCTGATGCTCCTCGTGCAAATTTGTGCAAATCCTGTTCAGCACTCCGGGCTGCAGCTGCAAGCAGAATTTCTTTTCTCAATTTCATTGTCTCGGGAGGATAGCTCAGGAGCAACATGCTCGCCTTGGAAGCAAGATGACACGTAGCACCACAGGTTCGATCCCCGGGGCCGTGCTTAGAAACCTCTGGGTATTAAGCGTGTTATAAATAACCTATCATATCAACAGCTTCAGCTATGCCACATCCCCAATCAGTAAATCAGAGCAAGCATTCTTCCTTGCCATGGGCCAGGCCCATTGTCCATATCCATGCGCCAAACTTATATCACATTTTTTTGTGCCACTGCCCACTGCAGAAATGTTATATCACTATTTTATGTGCTTACATTTTGACACTTTCAAAAAAATAAAACACAAGACAGATTTGCAAAAGCATCCTTTCCGGTCCTTGCTGATACTCCTCGCGCAAGTTTGCTGGAGCATGTCCAGCAGAATGCTTTTTCCCATTTCATCGTACAGCTTCAGCCATGCTGCATACTGCAGCATGGCCGAAGCTAACTTAGTAACTAGTAAAGTAGTCTAAGTAATTCAGAATAGGCATTCATCCTTGCTGAGGGCCAGCCCCATTGTCCATGCACCAAATTTATATCACTATTTTTTGCGCTTACATTTGGACAAATAAAGCACACAACAGATTTGCCAAACCATGCTTTCAGGAAATTGCTGATGCTCTTCGGGCAGCTTTGTTGTAATTCAGTACAGCACTTCAGGCTGTAACCGCAAGCAGAATATTTCTTCCCATTCAAACCTAGAGAACGTCCATGCTGCATGCCCCAATAATCAAAACAGAGTACACGATTATCAAGTAATTGCAGGGTGGTAGAATGCATAGATCACTGCACTTCATCTGCTAGCTTAAACAGATCACCCTGCTGCTGGTAATGGGTTTCTTTTGTGAAGGTGCCCTTCCTTCTTCAAGTGTAACTTTTGTCGTAATAAATCAGTCTTCAAAAGCATTCTTGTAGCTATTTTTATTGTTACCGGTCAGCCGACATGTGACTCGATTCTCTAGGGTCTTTGTCAAGGCATGCAGATTGTGGGCAAGGCATTACTTCAAGGTTGTGGAAATGACCCCGGATCCAATCCCAATATCTTCTCCCACTATACTCTTAAAGAAGGGTGGTGAATGATAGCACGGGGAGGCCTGGTGACCACGTGAGCACCTGGTTCGCTTTGCTTGGTAATTATCTGCTGATTAGCATTGTCTTGGAGTGTCTGCAGCAATAGTTGCGGCGATCTGTTGATACAATCCTGTGCAGCACGTTGTGCTGTAACCACGGACATAGTTTTCTTTCCCATTCACACACATCCCGATTTTAAAAAACTTCACCACACAGCCAGTCCTTGGTGTCCTTGGCCACTTAAATCCCATTCCCCCATTGCCTTTGGCCATGACTCAGACAATTTGGACACTATCCATGGCCACAGGCTATACCTCAGTCCCCGAAAATATATCACTTTTTTTGTACCAATATTATGATACTTTTCACATAATATAACACGGACACAATTGCAAAACCATACTTTAAAGTCCTTGCCAATGCTCCTTGCCCAAATTTCGTGCAAATCCCTCATTGTTTTAGTGTCAAAATGTACATAGATAAAATAGTCATGTAACTTAGCTCCCAGTCGACAAAATCCATTCAGACTTGGCAAACAATTCAAGGCTCGGTCTATAATCTTTCTAAAATCTTTTGTGCACATTTGTGAAATGGCAGTAAAGTTATAACCCACTAAAAATGTTGAAACCCCCCTCTAATTGGGCCCCCTCATCACAAAATCCCACCAAACTTTGCAAACACATCTTCGTCTCATATCTGTCTGCAAACTTTTGTGCAGATTCATGAAACAGCACCACATTTATAAGCCATTCAAATATTTTGGGACCCCCCTCTGATTTTGTTCCCTCTTGGCAAAATGGGACCAAACTTTGTAGAACCCTTCAAGGTCATGTCTACTCTGATATCCCAAAATGTCACACAGTTTGGGGAGCAGGTGCAAGTGTATCTTGGTTACCTGGCCTAAGCCTCGCCCACCGGGTGCCTGCTGGTTGCAGATCTTTTTCCCTATTTAAGAAGCCCTCCAGCCTTTTTTCCTTTGCAGAAGGGGAGCAGGTGCAAGTGGATCTTGGTCACCTGGCCTAAGCCTGCCCGCCTGGTCCCTTCCTGGTTGCCGCTCTTTTTCCCCACTCAGCAAGCACCGCCCACCTGGTGCCTTCCTGGTTGCTGCTCTTTTTCACCTACTTAAGGAGCCCTCCAGCCTCTTTTCCTTTGTAGATGGAGAGCAAGTGCAAGTGGATCTTGGTCAACTGGCCTAAGTACCGCCCACCTGCTGCCTTCCTGGTTGCTGCTCTTTTTCTCTACTTTTGGAGCCCTCCAGCCTATATTCCTTTGCAGATGTGGAGCAGGTGCAAGTGGATCTTGGTCACCTGGCCTAAGCACCACCTACCTTCTTAGCCCTGCCGCTTCCTTCCTGCTCTGAACTCTTAGATCAAGGGCATCTCTCACCCAGGCATCTGAAGCAAAGCGCAGACGAAGAAAAGGGCAATTCCTGTTTGGACCTGTTCAGACCAGGAGGATCCAGTGCCTGAACCCCTGCTCAGACTGCAGGTAAGCATGCACCAACATGTGTTTTCTTCCTTCTGTCCCCATCTGCCATCCCCACCCTTCTGGCCCCCCTGTGATGTTTCCTTGTGCCCCCCCTTCTCGCACACAGGTGTTGCCTGTTTTGCTTGATTCTTCTACGCAGCTCCCCTCTCCAGCCTACTTCTGCAGGAGTCTGTCCTGATACATATTGGTTTCACCATCACTGTCTTGCGGCCAATGCTGGAATGGGCTTTTACAGAATTCATTGATTCACGGTGCTTACCCTTTCTCATGGTGTCCCTGAATCATGCTATTCCCATCTTCATCTTGTATCCAAACTTGCAACAGCATGTGTTACTACTGGCTTCTGCAATTGTTTTCACTCTCCCCTCTTGCTTCTCCACTCTTTTTGGCTGCCTAGTCTCTATTCTCTCCTCCTCTTTCTCCCTTTTCCTATCTCCTCCCCTCCTCCCCTTACTTCCTTCTATGCACTTACTCTATCAGAATTGTCCCTGAACCTAGTATGATAGCAACCTTGTCTGTCTCCTCCCCCCTCACATTACTTGTTCCCCCCCCTAGCACTATGTGAAATGTTGTCAGGCCTAGTATCATAGTCGCTTGTTTTGTTCCTCCCCTCCCTTTATGCGCCTCAGCTTTTTTTCTATGGCTCTGCCAGAAATGTCGTCAGGCCTAGTACGGTAGTCACCTGTCTGTTTCCATTTCCTTCCCACTCTCCCCCTCCCTTCCTTATCTATGTCTTAGCTCTTGCACTGTCTGAAATGTTGTCAGGCAAGTACAATAGTTAATTTCACACCCTTACTGTTCATGGCCTGTAAGAATGTCATTGTATTTTCCCTTGTTCTTTCCCTTGGCTTAAAGCGCTTTGAAACACATTGTGTATAGGTGCTATGTAAATAAACTATCATATAATTTCATTGAGTGGCAGCAAATTTCTACTCCATTCAAAAACTGCTTTTCAACAACCCGGTAATGCAAAAATATGTATGATACTACCGAACATATGAGATGGCCGCAAACATCACAGGGCTGCCCCCGAACTGTTTGCTAACTTCGGAGATGAAAAAGCACCTGTTCGTTGGCATGTTATGGCCATATCCCATCCCATCCTCATCACCCCTTACCTCCACAGAGATTGTTTCATTAGTTTGACAAGTGCAATGTTGTGATTTTTAATATGTTTTTACCAGGATGTTAGCGGACAAGGGCCGTTGTTCGCAAATCCAACATGGTGGCCATTTTCAAAAATATGACGCACCTCACGCCTTTCACCACCCAATCAGCGGCCGCGCCTGATGTCCGCAGACATCACGATGATCCCTGGTCCAATCAGAGGCCCATCCGAGGAGCCGAACAGGGAAGTAAGTCCGTGGACCGAATCCAGATATCACCATTTTTTTACCGTCTTTTTGGCCATTTTAAAAATACTGGGCGGATTTACACCAAAAGAACGCTTCTGGGACCAAACCGCTGCTCCTGGTGCAAATTTGGTGAAAATCCATCCAGAAGTTTGAGTTTTAGGAATGAGCACCATTTTTTTCTCCATTGTGTGTATGGGAAAAAAAGAAATTGGCACCCCCTATAACTTTGCCCCCACTGCACTAAACCTCACCAAACTTGGCAAAATCTGATGGCCCATATACTTGTTTTGAACAGTTTTGCGAGGATTCATCCAGGGGGGGCCCAAAGTTATAAGCCACCCAAAAGGTGCTCTGCCTATGGGTTGAGTAACTTAACCATTATTATTGTATATATTCAGAAATCGTATTTCGAGCAAGTAAGTCCACCTTAACTATGCACCCACTGTTGCACAACACCACATGGAGACATTACAGATGGCATCACTGATGACATCACCAGTGACATTACTAATTACATCATAAATGACATCAGCGATGAGATAAATAATTCCATAAAATATGACATTTAGGATTAAATAAGTTAGAACTATGGTCTTCATCCTAGCCCTTCTCCTAAATGGCAATATACAAATATAACAGGCAGTATGTGTATGATTACCCTGTGACATGAGGTGGATATACATGAATTATCAGAAATATTGTCTACTTTAGGGATTGGCTAACAGGAAATTGATAAGCCTACTCAAGGGATAAAACATTTGCTTTACAAATTGGCTGACATGTTTACTAATAAGGTCCTTGAACGTAACCTTGTCCCTTTGTCATTTGACTGGTAACAGGTTTCATGACTTCGAAATGAATGATATTGATAAGTAAAACGAATTGGATATTATCTATGGGGTAAAGTACTCCGTATAACACATTTTAAGGGTATTAAGTCTCCAAGGAGTTCCGTGACAAAATATAAGGTCATGAAACTCCAAGGTAACTTTCAATATCCTTTTAAGGTACGGTAAGAGGGGTCTATTCCTTATAATACATGGTCATACACTGTCATCCCCTTTAATATGTGGCATCTTATATAATAATATGCAGCTTCTAATGTGCTTCAGAAAATTTTTTAAAGCAGTTTTATGAAATGCATCATAAAACGTTTTTTGTGTGCTTCAAAATAAGTAATCGCATGCAGTGCATGAAATAAACATACTATCATAAACAGTCCTGATCATGTAATGACTGTAAATTGTCACATCAAGGCAAATTAAAACAAAAGCAATATATTTGCTGTGACATCTGGGATTCCGCTCTGTGCTCGATCAAGCAGCAGGCATTGTGACATCAAAACTGTAGTTTAATAACTGATTGCAGAGTGGTAGTGATGTCATTTTCGTATTACAGGTCAGTAGTGATGTCACAATTAGACTGTAATACGAATTTATTTTACATGCTTTTATATTTGCAGGCTGCATGTACTATAAGGTTATATACCCTCATCTCTCTACATACCATGCATGAATCATCAACTAATGCACTGGCGCATTACAAAATGGCTTGTGAGGCTGGATGTTAGAACACATGAGGGCTCTAATGTGGCTGTGACAGTGGTTTAGCATCTAACAGAACTATTGACAATGGGGGGGGAGAAGGGGGGAGTAGAAAAGACCTTGCAGAAAACAGATATATGATGAGTGGATGTACTTGAAAATGTCGAATCCGAAAAGGCAGCAGGGAAAAAAGAATGAGTTGTATTATACGAATCACACTAAAATCTCGAACATAGAGCAACATGAAGCTCTGTGAATAAATGGCAGAATCGCAATGAAATGTAAATGGAAATTACGTGTAAAACGTACGAATAGAGAGTGCAAAGTACATGTTAGTTACCTTAGATTCATTTGCGGCTGAAAACCTCCGGGTTCCTTAATCAAGTAAAAATAAGTTTGAGAAATTTGGAGAATAGAAACTGATTATAGCACGATAACAAAAATAAAATGATGGAGAGAATTCCGATGTGCAGTTTAACGGGCAGTTCACGGTATGAACAAAGGAGCATTATGTTACAAGAAAGTCAAGGAATGGTCACATGATTATAAAGGCTGATAAATACGAGACCAGAAATATTACGAAGCCGGGGAAGAAAATCATTTTTGGCTTAATCGGTATTTGCAATGGTGCATAGATGTAAAAATAAAATGTGGCATTTGAATGAAAGCTGCAGATTGTTTAAAACGGCAAGGTTTAATGGCAAATGGTCAATTAAAAATTAAGATATTGTTTGAATAATCACCGTTCGCAAGGTCGCATACATGTTATACTCGTGAAGCATGTGATGGAAAGCAGAAGGCTTTGAAATGATTGTTGGGTTCATGCGCAGGCACACGTGAATAACAGCATCAGAATAAAAGCGGAATACAGAAATTATTGTAAGGAAAGGAATGGAGTGGAATAATTGCTTGAATTATTAGACTGTATGAAATTTCCGTGTGGTTCAAATTCGAACAATTATGCCATACGTTCTTTTAATTTCGACATTTTCTGCGGGAACAATGATGAGTTAGTATTGGTGTTTACAGCCTTGTTGCGTACTGTATATATATATCTATATATATGTATACTGTATACCAATACTGTATTCTGGGTGCTACTTACAGTAGGAGCAACTCTGGAAGCTGTGTTAAATAGCTTGGTTGCCAAGATTCAGGGGTTACCTTTACTGACTAGGCGCTCTGGTATCCTGATTATGGGGTTTTGAATTTTTAATACATTTCTATTAGAGTTTTAACAATAATACAACTATAGAACAATGCAGAAGTCCATGAGGGCTCAAAACAAAAACATCAAGATGTTCTTCATAACAGAGTTAGATATATAATATATAATAGACATGTGACATTGTAAAAATTAATATACAGCAACAAATAATGGAGAACATATTGAAATCGTGAATTTCTGCAGAGGAAGTGCCATTGAATAGCTAAGACAGACAGGGAACGACAAACCCGGGCACAGACACGATATAAAGAGGAAAACAGAAGGAAGGAAAGGAAAGGGGGTGTATATCAAGGCAGTACAACATACAGAACTTTTAGAAATGCAATAATAATGGCATCGAGCGTAATACACAGGTGAATCTAGTTTCAATTCAAAACTGATAGTGAAAGGCAGTCAAATATACATACAGAAACTCAGGTTCCATGTGAAGATGCATTAAAACAGTCCAAATAGTGAATGAAAAAAGTCTATTTGGCATTGTATTTAGGAATAGAATTTAGATTATTATCAATAGATAGTTCTATTCCTTGTATGTGGCAGATGTTGTTCCACCAGCCACAGCCTGAGAGGGTACGTGAGTTTTACCAATGGGCTGTGTTGAATTTTAGCGCAATAACGATAAATAGATCATTATGTTGGGCAGAGGTATACAAAACACTGCTATTGACAGGCAGACTTCCCAAAAAGATATTCAAAAAAGATAGTGGAACATCCACCAGAAAAATAAGTTTAAGGTACTTCCTTATATCTTGGCAAAATCTGAAAACAAAAGGACAATTAAAAAACATATGTTCATACAGAGCAAGAGTGTGACCACATGACTAACATTTATCATCAGCATCAGTCTTAGATTTAGACAATTTTATGGGAGTAATTCACATTCTATGAATGAAGAAGAAAACATGGTGTGTAATAATAGCTGACATTGAAATACATTTGATTCTAGAGAAAAGAAGGGACTACGTGCGGTCATCAGGAGTGCAAACACAGTCATTTTCCCATAATAAACAAACAGGCCAAACCACAGATGTTGAAGAGAGGATACTATAAAATTTAGAAGCCCTGACGTCGGAGACCATGTTAAGCTGCAACAATTTATAGGCATCAGGTGAAAGGATATCACTTGAGAAGTGATGGAGTGCATTGAGGCTATAATTGACTAGTTTGTATTAAAAAATCAAGTCTGCATTGGAAATAGAGAATAGATGTTTTAATTGTTGGAAGGGAGGACTAGAGGGGCCATTAACAATTTGTTGAATGAATCGGATACCTTTTTTTAACCATGATCTCCGTATTAAGGTTCTATTATTAATTACAATATGTTTATTGTGCCATAATAAAGGGGAGAGGTTCATATTAGGAGCTTTAGTATGAGGAAATAGAAATAGTTTAGGGTTGAAATGGAGGCTTTAATAGGAACATAGATAGCTATTGAGGAATGATTAAATAGGTAAATGGTCAGTGATTTCAAAGGGATGAACCAGATGTTTCTCTAATATACACCATGAGGGAATATCTGATACTTCGTGAGATGCAAACCAGCAGCGGGATTGTTTAGGGAGAAAAGCAGAGTGATATAATTTGAATTCAGGAAACCTTACCTTTCCCTTCTCATAAGGAGCCTTCAACTTGGCAACAGCAATTCTTTTACTTTTACCATTACCCCAGAGGAAGTTGAGTAGAATAGATATATTTAAAAAGGAAAGAGGCAGTGGGACTGAGAGGAGCTGCAAAAATAGGGGAGAGCATCATTTTGATTTTATCAAGCCGACCCCACCCTGAGAGATAAAGAGGACACCACCTAGATGTTAATTCTTTGAGTTTATCCAACAAAACCTGTGTGTTAAGTGTAATAGTATCATGAATCGTGGAAGCAAAATGAATACCAAGGTACTTGACAGAGTCATCATACCATTTGAAACCAAAGACATCAATTTCGTGTTTAAGACAAAAGGGGCGAAGAGGTAGAATCTCAGACTTATCTTCATTACGTTTGTATCCCGATACCAGGCCAAACTGATAGAGTGTGTTAAGTAAATTAAGGAGGTGAAGTTTAGGATTTTTAATAAGATTAAGGATATCATCGGCATACGCCGCAATTTTATTATTTGATGTTCCCCCCAGAATTCCAGGTATACTATTGTTAGATCTGATAAGTTCTAATAAGGGCTCTAGTGAGAGAATGTACAGAATCGGGGAGAGAGGACAACCCTGTCAAGTACCTCTTAGTAGGGGAAAGAAGGGAGAAGATTGGCCATTAATACTAATAGAAGATTCAGGACAAGAGTAGAGAAGTTTGACAAGGGAAATAAACTTTTTGCCACAACCGTGCCACTGGAGAGATTGACACATAAAGTCCCAGTTGACCTGGTCTAAGGCCGTTTCTGCATAGAGTACAATGGCTGCATAACCTTGTTTATCCTTTTTATCGTTAGAAGCTGAGGAGATGGCATCTAGTAATAGTCTTGCATTTGAAGAGATATTGCGTCCCTTCACATAGCCAACTTGGTCTGCTGAAATCTGAGCAGGGAGAGATGATTCAATTCTTTTGCCCAAAGTTTTAGCAAAGATCTTGCTTTCAATGTTAATGAGAGATATCGTCCAATAGTTAATAGGAAGTGTGGGGTCTTTGTTAGGTTTAGGGATATATGAGTAGAGCTTCGGAGAATGAGCCAGTTGAGGATTTTTGAGAGATGTAGGAAAATAAAGATTTGAGTTTAGGTATAAGGGAATGAGCTAGACTGTCATCAAATTCAGTGGAGAGGCCGTCCAGTACGGGGGCTTTACCCCTACCCAATCCCTTAATAGCTTGGGTGATCTCAGGAAGTGTGATATCATTGTTTAAATGCGATAGATTGGTTTGAGGATATGATGATATGATGATCTGTTAACTTTGTTGAGAAATGAAACAATACTCTCAGGAGGGATAGAGTTGTCGGGGGTATATAATTCTGCGTAAAATTTTTTAAAACAATTTAAGATCTCATCTAGATGATTATGTGATGTGCAAGATACATCTTTGATGTGTGATATATAGGGGATAATTCATAGAATTTACCGCAGAAGTGGCGCACGTGGCTGGCGTCAGCCGCGTGTGCCAAAAAGCATTTCCATGCACAGTGTATTCATGGATACTTACATCCATGACCAGCCGTGGCACAGGGTGGCGCACCGACCGCCAGTTACGCCCCCAACCCCGCTCTGTGTGCCAAAAACATCGCACAAATCCCCTAAATGGCACAAAGGCCAGTGGGCCATCATACAACCCCCCAACCCCAAAAAAGTGCTAAAAACGCTGCATAGCCCTCACCCGCCAGCAAAATCACATGTAAAATTCCCCGCGCACCCCTGGAATATGCGAACCCCACTCGCCCTAGCGATATCACGTGTAAAACTCCCCGCGCACCCCTCGGAATACGTGTACCCCGCTCGCGCCAGCAGAAGTGGCGCACGTGGCTGGCCTCAGCCGCGTGTGCCAAAAAGCATTTCCATGCACAGTGTATTCATGGATACTTACATCCATGACCAGCCGTGGCACAGGGTGGCGCAGCGACCGCCAGTTACGCCCCCAACCCCGCTCTGTGTGCCAAAAACATCGCACAAATCCCCTAAATGGCACAAAGGCCAGTGGGCCATCATACAACCCCCCAACCCCAAAAAAGTGCTAAAAACGCTGCATAGCCCTCACCCGCCAGCAAAATCGCATGTAAAATTCCCCGCGCACCCCTGGAATATGCGAACCCCACTCGCCCTAGCGATATCACGTGTAAAACTCCCCGCGCACCCCTCGGAATACGTGTACCCCGCTCGCGCCAGCGGAATTGCGTGTAAAACTCCCTGCACACCCCTGGAATACACGTACCCCGCTCCCGCCAGCGAAATCGCAGTCCATCCACTCTCCCCATTCCCTGCAGGCAGCCCATCCACTCTCCCCATGCCCCGCAGGCAGCCCATCCACTCTGACCATGCCCCGCAAGCAGCCCATCCACTCTGCCCATGCCCTTGGGAGCCGCGACTCATGCCGCTCACCCCACCCCCAGTGACGGGCACCTGCTAGAAGGCCCCGACTCATAAATGAAACAAAAGCACACAAGAAAACAAACAATAAATCCAAGTCCGTATGTCCAAAATAAAGCAACAAAAATGAAGGCTGCAAACAATAAAATCCAAAGTAAAATGGCACTGAGGTGTCAGTCCATAAAACACAATCCAAAGTTCCTAAAAAAGGAAAGCATTCCTCCATGGGTCCAAAAAAAAATAAATCCAGGTCCATAACTATGTACAAATGAAACTTCACTTTGGTGAGTATTCTGTTTACTGTGCATTTCATCATGTTGCTTATGATATTTTTTATGTATTGACTGTCTATGTTCATGCATTTCCTGCTGTAGGTAGTACCATGCAACCTTTGGCTGTGTAACACACGCTGATGGTGGGAGGGGTCCGTTTGCTGACAATCTTGAATTGGGACATTTGCCCCACAGTGATTTTGATATGCCACATGAAGGCTGCACGCTGAGTTATCTATGTCACCATGCATTTCAACAACCCCCCATTCCTTGCTTTCCATGCTTTGGCCATCTTGCAGCCCTGCCTGTTGTTTTGATGTGCCATTTGAAGTATGGCTGCATTGCTTTGTCTTGACTGTCATGTTTGTGTCCTGGACCTGCTCCCCCCTCCCATTGGTTGCACTTGGCCCTTGTGACAATCCGGCCAACCAGGAGGCTGAGCCTGCCCCGACTACCAAAGGCCCAAAATGGAGGCCCTGTCTAGCACTGTCCACCACCCTTCTAGGTCCCTTGATTGTCCCCCTATCTCCCCTGCCCCTACCAGTCTCCCTCTGTCTCCCCCCTTCACCATCACACCCCCCTTCTGCACCGTCTTCTTTCCCTCTGCCCCCTGTGTGTGCTTTCTTTCCCCATCTCCCCCTTCATGCATTTAGACCTTGGCCCCCTCCTCCCTTCTCTCCTCCCTCTCCCTCTCCACCACCCTTTCCCCTCCTTGTACTCTGTCTGTCTTTTTCCCCCACTACCACAATTGCCATCAGTTATGGTGATACGTAGCCGCTTGTTCTTTGCAGACACTTCCCCCTCTGCCTCGCTCCATCCGCCCCCACCTTCACCTTTTTTAGTATTATTTTGGCACTTACTTGTATCATTGGTCCCTCCACCACTGATTACAGGTCGTCTCTTCCCTCTTTCCCTTATGTGTTTCTTCTCCCCCTCCCCAGCACTAGCTTGATTCTTTGTCGACCTTCCACAGTTTGTCACTTGTTTTGTTACTCTCCTCACCTCTTCCCTCCTCTTTCCTCACTCCCCTCCTTATGTGACTCCTGCACTGCAACTATTGCCGTCAGGCATAGCAATGTTGTTGCTAGTTTTGTTTTCCCACATTCCCTCCCTAGACTTTCCCTTAATGTTCCAGGCACTTGTAATATATACTTGGATTTGATAGTTCATTTTCACATTCTGGACTGTTTGAAGGACTTGTTGCAATGTACTGTTCTTCTCCCTTGTTCCCTCCCTCCTTGAGGCGCTTTGATGAACTTTGTGTGTAGGCCCTATAAGGATTTTCAATGAATCAGTGATTGTTCTATGTCTGCCATTGTCGATGTGGGGTACTCTGTACATGATATGTTCTGCTGGTCATCGGCTGATCCAATGTTGTGTTTTATTTTGAGGTGTCAGGGGATGGGTGTGGTTTAACACACAGGGGGGTCCTTGAGTGCAATGTTCACATGTGCTGTGTACAGGACACTGAGGCTCACTTCATTTCACATGCATGTATTTGATGCATGTCCCTACTGACACAAGCAATTAGGCAACGCCCCCCCCACACCAACTACGTTGACACCATGCACACACTTGCAGCCAGATTGCCTTCTCAGGCATGCTGTGTCCCGACAATCCATGTTGACATCCGAGTCATTGATCGTGTACATGAATGACAGGATACTATTTGGTTGATTGCACTTTTTTAAATGATGTTCAAGGGGTTTCCCCAATGCAATGCACACTCACTGTGCTGTCCGGTGAGCGGTGTGTTGCAGGGGACACACACGCAGCACGCAGTGTTTGAAATGTCAAATTTCTATTGTTCATTGTGCATGTCAACAGGTAATCTGACTTGTATTGCTTGCACCACTGGTGGCATGCATTTGTGCCACCGTTTTCAGGGTGTGAGGTTTTGTTTAGTCATTTCTTCAGATTCCATGTCAGGTGTGATTGTCTGGTGCCTATTTACATTTCTCACATGGCACTTCATGACTATTGTGTCATGTGTTGTGTTGTGCATATGGTTTGATGTTTTGCCATTGTAAACCATGGTATGGTGTGGCAGACAGGGGTCATGGGGGTTGGCAGGGTTTGGGTGGCATACCAGTACTTTCATGCCCTCGTTGCATACCATGGTATGGTGTGGCAGATGGGGGTCATGGGGGTTGGTAGGGTTGGGTGGCATACCAGTATTTCATGACCTGTTTTGCAGGGGGGATATGCACCTTGCATGTGTTCCCTTTGGTCACATGGGATGGGTTGTGTTTAAGTAGCTAGGGATGCACACAATGTGGCACTTCCGTGGACACATTCTCAGGGTGGTAAGGTTGTGACAGTTAACTGTCCCATTCTCATCATCAATTGTGGCCTGATATGTGCCAGGCCCGTGTGCACTCAGCAGGGGTTGGGGTTTAGGTGAAAAATGTGGCCACAAGCTGGGTATGGGCTGCCTCGCCACATGCCCTTCCCCCTCCCATGCACAGTGCCCGTGCGTGTGGTTGGGGATGTTGGGGCACCACCATGTCACCGGTACGCCATGTCGTGTTGCAACATTGTGCAGGACACATGCTGCCACAATGATCCTGCACACTACTGGGGTGCATATTGTAGCTGTCCGTCAGAGCGGTCAAGGGAGCGGAAGTGCGACTTGAGCACTCCGAATGTGCGCACCACTATGGCCCTGGTTGCAATATGGGCTGCATTGTATCTTACCTGGGGTGGTGTGGTGGGGTTCCGTATTGGCGTCATCATGTAGGTGCTTAGAGGGTAGGCAATGTCTCCTGGTAAGATGATAATGGTTGTCATCAGTTGGGCTTGTGTATTTGTCTTTGTGTGACATGCATGCATGTGCACAGGCATTTGTACTCACCTAGTAGCCATGTGTTGCCATGCTTCCCAGCTTCCAGGGCCCGGCTCAGGGCATACATTCTGAATATGAAACTGTCATGGGTGGACCCAGGATAGTTTGCATATACAGAGGTCATGATTCCCTTGACATCGCATACAACCTGCACGTTGATGGAATGCCAGTGCTTGCGGTTGCGGTAGATGTTTTCAGTGGCCCTAGGCCGACGTAGTGTCACATGGATGCAATCTATGGCACCAAGCACTTTGGGGAAGTGCCCCACCCTATAGCAGTCCAGGAACACAGCCTTCCTTTCTGCAGGTGTTCTGGGCATGTATATGTGCCTGCGGACTGAGAGGCACGCAGTGATGATTGCCAGCACCTGGTGTAGGCAACGTGACTGTGTGGGCTGTGAGATGTCCCCCACTATGGCAGTTGTCAGCTGAAATGACCCAGTGGCCAAAAAATGCAGTACATTGAGCACCTTCTCCAAGGGGCTGGCTCAATGCTTGGGAGCACAAGGTGGTTGATGTGAGTTCATCCTCCCACTCCCTGACCAGCTCTAGGATGATATGAGGTGGAAATCTATACCTGCCATAGACCTGGTCATCAGGCATCCCAAAAAGGCTGGTCCTGGACAGAAAAATGCAGGCCTGGCTATTCTCCTGCTCCTGCGGTGTCCCACGATCACTGCTGCAAGGAATGGGACATTCATCGTAGCTGTATATGCTTGTTTGTTGTTTATCTGCTTTCGTGTGGCGGACGTATTTGTGCGTGTGCGTGTGTTTTGACGTGCGTAGGTTTTTCCTATTCGATTCCATGAATACGTGTTGTTCACTAGCGTATGGGCATTGCGTGTGTTTCCCAGCAGTTCTTCCCAAGTTACGACTACCTTTTCACGCATTGTTCCCCATTCCCCGTGTTCTCCCCCTTTTTAGGTGTGTGCGGGAGAAGTTGTGCCCTTTCCCCGTTCCTGTCACGCACAGGTTTGGACATGTAAGGTAAGCAAGAATTTGGCAAACATCCCCGAAAAAACATGCGCAAGGCCTTCCATGAATTGCACGCATGCGATTTGCACGCGTGCGCTAGCTTTTTCATGCTTGCGCCAGTTTGCGCCACCAATTTCGGCACAGATTTATTCCATGAACTACCCCCATAAAGTCTTTCTTTTTTAGTTTTCAAAAATGAGGCAAGTGTCTTACCAATTTTATTAGATGTCTGGTAAATTTCAGTTTTATATATAATGTTTATGTTTGTTTATGTTTGTGTGCTTATATCTCGCCGAAAGCCAGCTGGCATCAGGGCGTGTGAAACACAAAAACAAAGACAGCCTATGAGAAAAACATTCAAAAGATTTCTGATTGTAATACATTTAGACCATACTTCCAGAATGACAAAAAAGGAGAAAAAAAACCTATTTAAGCAGATAGGTTTTAATTTGACTCTTAAAAGTCTGGTATTTGTTTTCCAGCCGAAGGGACAAAGGCAGCTTGTTCCAACGTTGCACTGTTTGTACCGGGAAGGATTTTCCCATGCCTTTTACATGACTAAAATGTGGCACATTCAACCAGCCCTGGTCTTCTGATCTTAGAGGCCTCGGCAGAGTGTATCTAGAGAAATGTTTCTTCAAATACATAGGGGCCGTGCCACATAGACATCTATGTACAATTGTCATAGATTTGAAGATAATTCTTTCCTCTATTCTTAGCTAATGTAGTGATTTCCTTCATTCCGTTATAGGATCTCTATTTTCTGTCCTTTTAATAATACAAACGGCATCGTTTTCTATCACTTGGCATTTCTCAACTTGTTTCTTTGAGGCTCCTAACAGCAGGGCATTGCCATAATCTAGCCCTGAAAGAATAATGGTTCTGGCAATCGTTGCTGTATTTTCCTTGTTTAGGAAGGGCCGGATGGCTCTCAGAAGGCGCAGGTAGTAGGCATTATTTTTATGCAGGTATTTCACTTGCACCTCCAATCCCAACATTGCCTCCACCATCATCCTCAGTGTTTTGACCTGGGTCCTAACTGGGATGATTTCCTCCTTAATCACAAAGGCTTTATATTCTGCACCTAATTTAACTCTGGCCTGATGTGTTCCAAAGATCAGTAATTCTCTCTTGGTATTGTTTAGACACATCCAGTTATGTTCCATCCACTTATCTATGATTTTGTAGATTTCAGTTATTTTGGCACTATCACTCAAATGGTCACCTTCCAGTTCCAAGACCAACTGAGTATCGTTGGCATAGTTAGTAAAGTACACGCTGACGCTTTACAAAAGATCGCAAAGGCATCTCATGTACAGGTTGAATAGCAAGGGAGAAAGACTTGCCCCCTGTGGGACCCCGAATTCGACATGGGTTGCCTCAGAGAACATTTCCCCCAGTGCACTCTGGCTTTCCGGTCTGCTAGGAAAGATGACAGCCACGCTAAGGCAGCCAGAGAGCATCCCGCTATTTTTTCCAATTTAAGTATAGTACCAGCAGCTAAGTCGGTAAGCTCATTGTTAATTTGAATGTGTAGGGTCATGACTAGACAGAGATTAGCTGTGTTGAAGTTTTGATAATAATGTTGCCCAGCTAATGTTGGCTGGCAATAAAGATCATCAATATGTTTTTTAAGCAACTGTTATTTCCCAGAGAAAGCCATGCTATGGCCTCTAAGAACAGCCTTACATGCATCCCAAGTGTTCACTATGGAAGTGCCACAATCATGATTGTCAGCATAGAATTGTTGCAAAAATGATTGGACAGATTGAATAAATTGCGGATCTTGTAATAGGAAATTATTAAATTTCCAACGAGAGGATGTCTTGTTAACATCTAAAAGATTAAAGGAGGTACATAAAGGGGCATGATCAGATATAAATGTTGGAGATTGTGGAATCAACAATGGAACCAGTAAGGCTTTTAGAGGAAAACATATCGTCTAGGCGGGAGAGTGTGTTATGTGGAGATGAGTGAAATGTATACTCAAGTTGTGTAGGATGGGAAAGCCTCCAGGAATCAATTAGTCCCGTTTCAGTCAGATAGCCTACAAAGGACTTATGAGATTTGGTATCTTTGAATACACAGCTGGATTTTCTATCAAGAAATGGGTCAAGGACCTGATTGACATCACCACACATAATTAGATTAGTAAAGCTGTTATTGAGAATCAATTGTTTAACCGAGATTCAAAATTAGGATTTGGTAGAGTTGGACCATAGATATTGAGAATAGAAACATGCACAGAGTCAATCAGGAGCTTCACCCACACCCATCGCCAATTGGTGTCAGCACTCTGATCCAAAATTTTAAAAGGTTGTTTTTTACTAAGTAATATGGCAACACCATTTATTTATTTTTTGGCTACTGCAGGTCTAGTGATGACTTCCTTGACCCAAAGGGATTTGAACTTCATAGCCTCAATGCTAGATACATGTGTTTCCTGAATGAAGGCTACAGATGGTTTGAGTTTATTAAGGTGAGATATAATCTTACATCTTTTAATAGGATTGTTGCAACCCTTAATATTCCAAGTAGCACACTTAAGAATCATTTAAATGCTTGAATAATTGTAGAGACATAGTATGGAACCATAGTAGACACCATGATTCAATGTAGTGAGGGTGCAATTATAACCCCATGTACCCAGGAGAAGACACATAAGGACAACACATAAGGGATCAGGAAAGAGGAAAGGGAGTCTGATCAAGGACTGCATATTTGAAAATAAAGAGTGAGCAGAAATCTTCACGGTCACATGAAATAAGAACGTCAGCATATGTGATAGCAGGATAATAAAGAAGATCAAACCGGGAAATGGAAAGAAAAGGAAGGAAAATGCAGCAGAAGTACAGTTGTCAAAAGGAAAAAGATGACCCACGGTGGGAGAAGGATGCTATGACAGCGCTCGTCCCACCAAAGTTGTGACAAGAAGATAACGGTAATAAGTGAAGTTCAACAGATGACAAAAAGCTCATGTTACTGAAGAGGTACAAGGATTTGCAGGAGAAGACGTGTCCATGCATCAGTCTTGATGGAGCATATAAAAGCCTTTAAGTCAGCCGGATCATCAAAAATGGCTGAGCGACCTTCATGTGTAACTTTGAAGGAGCATGGGTGGAATAACCCATATCGGATATCGAGCTGCTTCAGAGCTGGACGAAAGGATAAAATACCTTTCTGCGTTGAGCTGTACTTCTAGCCACATCCTGTGATATGTATAATTTACTTCCATGTCATCTTTGGATGTTAATAGAATAAGCTGGAGCTGGGTATATTAAAGTAGGTAGAATATAATGGTTCTGGGGGAGGCACAAGTGGAGGCAGAGACTTTTGGTTGACCTCTATGATGAGCTTGCTCTATGTTGAATGAGGTATCCAAGGGTAGATGAAGAATAGCTGGTAGAAATGTTTGCAAAAATACGATGGAGTCTGATTCTTCACAGCCTTCTTGCAGACCTGAAATTCGGAGATTGGTATGTCTACTCCTGTTTTCTAAGTCTTCATTGTGTTTCTAAAGGTCTTTGATGAATTTCTCAACCTGTGCCACTCTAGGGGATACATCCTCCATAAGACTATCCCTTCTCTCCACCTCCTCTATTCTGTTTTCAAAGCCCATCCACCTGTCATTCAATTGTTGTATTTATTTATTCGTAGTCTCAATAAAAGGTTTAAGTGCTCTGATTTCTAGTAAAAAGGCCTTGGTAGCTGGATCGGATAGGCTAAGCAGAGGTGGTGAGTCACTTTTGGACCTTTTTAAATTGGTTGAGGAAATATTAGAGTCTTTTGTGATTGGCACATGTTTTTGATTGTTTTTATTGGTAGCCATTTTTGCAGAAGTTGGCGGCTGAGTAATATTCAGAATATAGACACAGACTTAGCGGTACTGCAGGTTTAGAGCCAAACAAAACATATAAATAAGAACACTAAATTCCAATGATATGTAGGATGGTAGCAGCACTGGCACCCAGAATCGAAGTCAGCACTTAGGAATGTGTAGACTAATGTTTATTTTTGTTTTGATAAAACATTTCTGTGGTCTGCTGTTTGTTGTCCTGTACCTCTTTTTATTATTATTTATGTATTTATTATTCTTTAACCTTGTTGTCTACAACCTCAACAATTAGTGTTAACAGAGTTTGATTGAAGTAGACAGAAATTGAAAAGGAACAAATAATAGTTGCATATAGACAATTCAAAGCCTCCTCCTAATAGGTTGAAATGTAGCATAATGCAACAATGCTATATTGACTGAATTAACATTCACGTTGCTCCACGTTAGAAACAGCTGGATAACACCAAAATTCTGCCAAATACAGTAAATGAATGAAGTTGTTCAGGGAGGAGCAGCAATTTAGATGCTTAGTTCCATAGCTCATCCAATAGAATATATTGCATTGCGGGCATTTCTTCACAGCACTAGGTGACAGAGTAATGTTTGTTTCCTCACCTTGTTATATTGTGAGGTAATGTGGCATACCAAAGGACCTAGTAACAAAAATTAAATGCACTCATGCAAAAACTACATTAATAACCATCAAATAGTTGAAGAATCGCTGTGTTAAATATTGTTCACATGTATAATGCCAGCAGCTATGCAGTATGCAAAATTAGCCTGTGGTGGCGTTAAATTGGAGTAGTAGCCGATGAGGCCAAAGTCGGCACGTCACGGTGGGTGGAATGCCGAACGTCTCCTCATGAAGGGCGGTCACTCAGAGAAGCAGCTGACGGTGGAATGATGCTGATCCATAAAACAAACTCCAAAAGGGTGGAATAGCGTCAGAGCTTCCGCGTTAGCCCGCAGAGTGAGTTTGAGACGCCCCGACAGGGAGAAGGTAAGAGAAATAAGATGAAGAACACACATAATGCCTAAAATAAATAAAGGTGGGACGTAGCGGCTGAACTAAATGGCCATCCTCTGTGTCAGGGCACGCCCCCAATTATGGGGTTTTATGGACCTTACCACCAATGATGGAGGTGATGGTAGCAAGGAAGTGTGAGACATAGATAGTAACATCAAGAGGCAAGAGTGTACAGAATAATATGGTGAATCTGATCAGACTGGAGGATACACAATATAAAGGCAAGGGGTGTCAGTAGGAGGGGATGGAAAGGAAGAAGGTGAAGGGTGTGGTAACAATAGAGAAGTAGACAAGACAAGTGAAGGTGATGAGATCAGAAACAAAACAGCTCCAGGAGGAGCAGTAGACAACAGCATCAGTCTTCCGATGAAGAGATGAGGCAGTGGGCAAAACAAACCAGCAGCAGGTGGTCGCAGTAAGGAGGCAGGAGGAGGTGCAGACATTACGGTAGTAGAGTGGCAGAGAAGCATTCACATCAGAAGATGACAATTTAACATGTAAATCAACTTCCTATGTGTTTGAACCCTCTGTTATTAATCAATGAAGACAGTTGTTGCTTTGATTCCTGCTTTAAACATACATAACATGCAACTTTCAAATTCCATCTGACCTCTTTGATGCCTTAGCACAAAAACATGTTTCTGGACTTTCCTAGGCTCAAATGATAGACATTCCTCTGGAGAATGTAACCAGTGGCATGCATGTTGATTATGTCAGCATGTAGTATTAGTTCTGTCTCTAACAAGATCATGACTCCTAGAGAGACATAGTGCCTATTGGTTAGACAGTTTGGTTAGGAACAGTTGAGTGTGGTATCTTGACTATGGCATCTCTCTGCTATGTGACTGTTCTTAGTATGGCCAGTGGGAACCTTCACCGTACTTGTCTGTGGAAATTCTACTTCCTGTATGATTGAAGCTCAAATGTGGGTTGTAGGGTTAACTTAACTTCTTTACCTTTGCATTTTAAGAAAAAGCATGGACGCTTAACGGATTTCATAAGTTAAGTGAAAGTAAGGATAAGAAGACGGTTTACATATCTGAAAAAACAGTATGGGTTTTGTTAAACACATTAAATTAGAGATACATGCCAAAGGTCCTAGCAATGTAAGCCTTAATGTCAAAAGAGGATCGAGAAACTCATTGCCAAGTACATATGGTTGAAATTTTCTTCAACCACAGTGCATCACGTACAATCGTTCAGAATCGAGAAGAACACTTGCATAATATTTAAAATTATAGTCGAGTGTACAACACATGAAACTGATTTGCTGCCTAACTTTGTCTCTTGCCTATTTTAAATGTTCTTTGGACTCCATTTTAGTTTAGACTGTTGTTTTAACTTTGTTGTTTAAATGTTAAGACTCTTACAAACAAGAGCATGTCTGGGTGATTTTATTTTTTTAAAATGTATCTTTATTTTTAATTGGCAATTTGACAGGTACAGCAGAAAGTTTGTAGCGTTTCACAACAACATAACTGCATAGCAAACAAAGCGACATCATATTACAGAGTATATCTTGTACAGGCTCTAACAGACATCGTTATCCTCTATTCAGTTATACATCACTACCGGTTTCTCCTCATTCGTCAGTCAGCAATCGGGCCAGGTAGGAGTGGAAGTCTGCCCAGATTTCATGGGGTCTGGAGGTGAAAAGAAGGGTACTTGCATGGAGTTCCTCGTTCTCTTGGGCCCAAGTTACTGCCACCAGCCAGTCTTCCTCCCTTGGGTGTTCCTGTTTTTACAGTTCAAAAGTATATTTCTTTTGGCTATCATGCAACCCATGTTAATGAACGCTCTGTGCCTTTTGTTTTGGATGTTAGGCCATTAGCCAAATAGAGTTCTGAGAGGGCGCCTCTCCATAGGGGTGTCTATCACTTCAGACATGGTATCGAGAGTTTTATCCCAGAAATCTTTCCATGAGGCACAGTCCCAGAACATATGTAAGTGGTCTGCTGAAGCGGAGCAACAACATTTGGGGCAGTACTGCTCAGTAGGTGAGGACATTTTGGAAAGTCTAGTGGGGGCATAATATAGCCTGTGCAGAATCTTAAATTGTATGAATTTGAATCTAAAATGACTGATTACCCTCCTAGTATGCATGCATATATGTGGCCATTGGGTGTCAGTAAGTTCCACCTGAATTTCTTCAGACCAGCAAGCTCTTGCTCGCGGAATAGGGGGAGATTTATTTCCTAGGATTTGTTTTTATAAAGTAGAAAGAATGTGTCTGCTGTCACCTAAGTTTGCTATGTACGCCAGTATAGGTGTCTCGGCAGGTTCGTGGGGGTAGTCTGGCCATCTGGACGAGATCGCCGACCAGATTCTGTAGTATTGGAGTCTTTCACTTCCAGTTTCCCTGTGTCCGAGTCTCCAGGTCTCAGGGCTAATGAATTTCCCATCTGGGAAGAGGTCTGCCAAATCTTTGTGCCCTAGTCCATCGCACCTCGCTCGGATTGATCTGTCCTGTATGGGTAGTAGCCCTAGCCCGGGGGAGTTCCAGATTGGAAGCCACCGGTATTATGGCTGGTCAGCACCCATGAGGGTGAAAATTGCATGCCACGCTTTCAGCACAGAAGAGACTGGGTCCAATGGGGAATCCTCTTTATACTTTCGATCAAGTAGCAGATTTTTGAAGTTTACACAGTGTTAGGGAGAATTCTCCAGAATGGCTAATTTCCCTTACCTACTGAGTCCCTCAGCAGCTTTTCTGGATTTCTAGGATTTATTTTTTTCACCTGGTAAGAGTGTGAGCCTTTTTTCCCACTCTTACATGTGTTTTGGTGTGTGTGTTTTGACATTTTTGTGTTCATAGACTGTGGAGCCTCACCTACTCCATAGGCATCATCTTTTTACTCTATGTTACACAGCACCTTCAGTGAAGTGACACAGGGTTGTCTTTTAGACTTCCCAACTCAGACTCCATTTTCTGGGACTGACTACTGTCTCCCAGAACATGTAAAGTTGCCATTGACTTTAATAGTCTCTTTAAAATCCACAGACCCTGTGCATATCTTACTTAGTGTAGTGGAAAGGGTTAATACTTATCCCTTTTTGTCTGTTTCTCTTGGAGCCTTTTTTCGCTCCCTTTTCATCAAGACTAGGCTGGTGGCAGTGGTAACTATTCTACTTTTCCTACCGCGGTTATCTTAAATAACCTTGGAATTGTTTTAGGCTATCTTGGTAGCCTCAAACTTAAGCCTGCTGGACCATATACATATTTATACGGTTCCGGCTGGGTTTATTCAGCATTTCTTTTTGAAAATGTCTTTCTCGTGTTTTACTCAGTGCACCAAACCAGGTTTGGTTCCTTTGTTCACCGTCTTTTTGCGGGCTTCTCAGCAGAAGCCCTCCTTAGGCGCCTGAAAGTCTGGGTAGGCAGGATGTGAGGGAGGGGTTTTAGGACCGCTGCCATGGGTTACCTTGGTCACCTAGGTCACACTCCTGTTTGATTGGCTAGGTGACTGTCCCGCCAGGACAGCCACCCTGCTGTGTGATTGACAGCTAGGCTGTGTGAATGAGGGAAAACTGCATAAAAAGCAGGTCTCTGGGATTGGAAAAGCAGAGTCGCCACTGGAACGAAAGAACCGATGAGGAGCAAACAGAAGAGGACCGCTACAACGACTGAACCACCCGGTGAAGCCCTGCTGCAGGTCCGAATCTTCAGACTCCAACGACAGAGAAGATCTACCAGGAATCTTCTTCCCCTGAGCTGGTGGGACCAACCAGTTCACCCAAACTGCAATCCAGGACTCCCTCCTCTGGTCAAATTTGCTGTACAGAGCTACAGTGAACCGGATAGCCAGGAAGGTCGGACCCTGCTTGGGTTTTAAGGAGCGCACCTTTTATTCGATGCTTTGATCTGCTGCTGGTTTCTTCCTTGGGCGGTGCAGGACCCTCCAGACTTCCAACTTCATGTCAGTCCGACAGTCGCTTCAGGAACCGTGAGCCTGCAGGACCTGCCAGGAACATCCGCCTCAGCTACAGCTTCTTCTCCATTTAAAGGTGCTGTGCAAATCCGGTTGTTCGTTTCGTCCAGCTGCGCTGAAGGTGTGTGAAACCTTTCGCCAATCCGAGGGCTTGTCCTTCTCTAATCTTTAAACTAACTTTTCTGCCAACCAACTTCGTCCGGAACTCTTGGCAAAGACTTAACCGCAAACTACCCTGAACTGTGTGATCATGAGCAAAAGACTTTTGTCCTATTAACTTTGGCTCTAAGCCTTTTTGATTTGATTCCATCACTGTAGTTCCTCTTTCTAGATTGCCCTGCTTACTTACCTGTTGGTGCTGCTCAATTTGTATCTAACTTTGTCTTCCCCTCCCTTTTTAAATTGTTGGAGTGCCGTTTTCCTCACACTTCATTTTTTAGCTTAACTTGTCCAGAATCTATTGGGAGTGGTGTGGTGTATTAAGAGTGTGATTTTTCAACTGCTTTACTTTAGTGATATGTTATACAACTGATGTGTAAATAAATGTATATTCTTTTACTCAGAAACCTTGAGCCAGTGTTTTTCTTTGAATCATAGTAATTGCTTTCCTTTGTGTAACTATTGATACTGCTCACTTGCTCTTGAGATAAGTCTGGCTGTTCAGCCATCGCTACCACTTTACTGTGTAGTACAGGCTTGTACCAAAGGTGAATTTGTACTGTCACTTGTAGTCTTAATTGTGTGTGGTGTTACCAAAGGGTAATGCATATAATTCTGCCTAACATATGGCCTGCTGCTAATGCTTCCAACTTGCTATGCGCAGGGGGTCACTCGAAAAGGTACACCAGAATTAGGCGATTTACGATTGGGAGGACATCCAGTAGAATTCCAGATAGGGCATTTATTTCCCTCCCTTCTCAAATGGAAATGTTAACTGCCCCCATTTATTTCAAACCACTCCCGAGTGCCACAAGAACTGTGCAAGGAGAGAGTGAAGCTTGGTGAAGTAGAATTTGCCAGGCCATTTCGGAACATTAGCGAAGATATAAAGCAAATTAGGCAATAGCGTCATTTTAATTAGGGAGAGCTTGGCAACTACAGAGAGTGGGAGATTGCCAGCTCTGTATCTTGTTTTCAGCAATTACTGTGGCAGCTTCATAATTTTCATGCAGCAATGCTGCACTTGTCCTTGATCCTACCACCCCCAAATATATAATGTGGTCAGGAGACCATTGCATGGGAAAGAGCCCTCGATATTCGCGGGTATTGTCCGTAAGTGGGAATATTTCAGATTTGGAAAAGTTGATCGTAAAGTCAGTGTGTTCTCCAATATGTTTAACCTCTTGTACAATTGGTCGAGGTTCACGTGTGGATCTCTGACGTACAACAGCATGTCGTCCGCATATAGGGATATTATGTCTGGTGTGCCCACAAAGGCAGAGTCCTTGCTGTCTCTGTGGTTCCCTTATAAAGTCAGCCATGGGCTCAATGACCAAGGAGAACAAGACGGGAGAGAAGGGGCCTCCCTGGTGACTACCTGGGCCCAGCTGGAACTGGTCGGACAAGCAGGAGTTCACGAACACTCTGGCCAAAGGTTGTGTGTACAGTAAATTAATATATCAAATCATGTTTGGTCCTATCCTCATCTTTTCCAGTTCTACCCATAAGAATTCCTAAGACACCATATGAAAAGCTTTTTGGGCATCGATAGTAAACTCCACTGCCTGTGCCTGGGGGTCCGACCGGGCCATGACATCAAATAGTCGCCTGATATTGAGTATAGTGGATCTACTAGCCATTTGTTGGGGTGGACCAAATGTGGCATAAGGGGAAGAAGGTGATTAGCAAGAACCTTAGCAAACATTTCTGTATCGCAGTTCATTCGTCTATTGGAGCCGCACCGGTCCCTATGCTTGTCTTGAGTATCATGATCACCGCTTCCCGCAGCGACTCTGGGAGCCACGAAACCCTCAGAGATTCATCCCATACATTATGAAGGACAGGAGCTAGTACCACTGAGTATTCATGATAGGATTCCACAGTGAGGCCATCAGAACCAGAGTCCTTCCCTTTAGGTAGATAAGATAATGAAAGATTAAAGAATATCGAGGTTTAATACCACATAATAGAAAAATGCTGGTCACGTTGTCAAACTATAATGTACATTCATTAACAGGCAGCTGTCTGGCTCTCAACACCCTGCAATGTGTGCAAGCAGAGAGTGCTGGACATCTCAAAAACATAAGTATTTATACAGGTTTTCCTCAATCCAGGACACACCGTCCAGCCCCTCTTCGTGTAATACATTTACCTAGGTTTCATAGCCTTTCAACATAATTCCAGTTTAAAAATATTTACAATGTTTGTTGTTTTCCCTTAAACATTTCATATGTTTTTCAAACATAAGACAGAAAGGTAACATTCCTTAATTCACTCGCTTATATTTGTCTACCATTTGTTCTTGAGTTTAAATTTCGGCAGTATCCACTCGCGGTCACTGCAAGGGCGTGCTGCAATAACGATACACTTATGCATTCTTATGGCTGCTGACGAATTAAGCAAGTACAGCTGAATTCAACGCCATATGCGCATTCAAGGCATTTGAAGACCCACCAAGAAATAGCAATTGAGCACGACTCCCTGCACATGAGAATTGACCAAAGGACAGCGGGTGGCTGCGCCCTGGGGACCCCGTGTTCCATGATGCATCCCTCTCACCTGTGGAAGACTACAACCCTAGCCTAAGTGGGTTTTTGACTCAGTCCATGCCCACAATCAGGGGTTAAGTTGGCTCCCCACCTCTTCGTGTTCCCGCCCTGACGAAGGCTTCAGTAAAATGTACACGCCCAGCAGGGGGCAGATCCGAAACGTGTTATGGATGTTTAAACTCCATTATTGACAGGAAGACCCTATCTTTTTTTAACTCAATTTTGAAGTTAACCCCAACTTAATGTTGAAAATGTAACTTTTTAGGCACAAACACATTTGTGCATATGTTAGGTGTCTTCCTCTTTCAAAACACCAACACGTCGGCAGACCTGCATTCATTAAATAGCGGCACCTGCAATACAAAATTTTGGGCCGTTATAGTTTCCTTCTGTTCTTCTGGAATTCGGCTTTTCCAGTTAATATGTTTTTGTATTATTCATATTTATTTGCTTACCCATTGTCTACAACTATTCACTTGCAAAAATTGAGTTAAATGTTTCTTTCCTAATTTATTTTCGTTTTACAATCTTTCATCACTTTAGTTTGTGTATTTAAATTTTAATATGTTTTTCCTGAAAATGTAACTATGTAAAATACACAATAAACTGTCTTAACGGAATAAAAGGAATGTTTTCAGAAGAAATATAGCGGCAAAGAATAACTGTGATATCCGCTGTATAGGATACACAACAAACTAAGCCGATTGAATTTATCTAAAAACTTTTTTCGACTTTAGCATAGTGGATACTTTTGGTCTAACAATAAATATATCCTACTAAGTCCCAATCCACTTTATGCTTTAAGGGACTACCCCGATTCCATTTTTTTGTATGAGGCTTGAGTTTAAATTCAGCTTAGTGTCAAGGAGCGGAAACAAAGATTTCTGTAAGAAGAGCATGTTCAACTATTCATCATTCTACTTTGCTGTTTGAACAGAGAAGGCACTATAGGAACAGATGGTATCTAAATTACTGATTAGTACAGCGTTTAACTCCAAGGTTTCTCAGTGTAGGACAAACAATCCACTTTAGCAGCTTCAACATTCTTATCTAAAATACATTCAGCTATCCCTCCGCAAATACCTCCACTCTCAAGCTCTTCGCTCCTCTGCCTCTAACTCCCTCACGGTCAGTCATTTTTCAAAGAAACAAGTTGGGGGTAGATCTCTGTCTTCGACTGGGCCTCCCTCTGGAACAGCCTCCATGCCACTCTAAAACTTGAGGAGAACATCTCTGGTTCCGGAAGCACCTCAAGATGTTTCTCTTTGCTTCTGCCTTCGTTCCCCCTCTCCCCTGCTGGTCTGTTCTCTCTTGGCACTGTGCACCTAGTTACCCTCTGTCCTTTGAGTCCAGGTACCTGCTCACCCTGCCACCCTCCTGCACTGCCTCCGGGCCACCCTTTGCACTGGGGTCTGTATCTGTACCCATACAGCCCCCCTTTTTTCTTCCTGCACTTATCAGACCTACCCTGTCTGCTGCCTTAAACCCAACACTTGCCAATTGCTGGCTGCACTATCACTTTGTGTTGCCTTTATTATTTCATTATTTATTTATTATTATTTATCTGTTTCTCCTTTGCTCTGCACTCTCCACTTCTCCCCCATCAATGCACTTTCTGTCTCCCCCCTCTCATGCACTTGCTCAATCTCTAAGTCACTGGGCCTAGAAATATCGCTATTTTGTCCTCCCCTGTTCCCCTCCCTTTTCTTTGTTGCGCTCTGAAACACTTATGTATGAGCATGATAGAAATAAAATATCAATATAAATATCAGTACATTGACATCATGGAAACAGTAAGTTCATTTTGCTTTGCTGGAGCCAAAAACACGATTCTGAACATATGACAGAATGCAAGAGGCGATCAAAATGGAGGATAACTCAAAATGGCGCCGTAGTCAGCCTGTTTCATTTCTTTCTTTCTTTCTT